>NW_021604698.1:5571374-5639018 GCF_004785775.1 Grammomys surdaster
TCCCCTCCCCTCCCCCTCCCATCCTCTCCCGTCCCCTCCTCTCCTTTTCTCCCCTCCCTTCCCCTCCCTTCCTTTCCCTTTCCTTTCTTTTGTGGGGTTCATTGGAGGGCGGGGGCCAGACGTTCAACTTGACTGTCATTCCTTAGGGATCTTCCAATTTGTGTTTTGAGACATGGAGTCTTATCGGCCTGAAATTCTCCAAGTAGGATAGACTGGCTGGCCAGTAAATCCTAGAACGTCTCCCATCCACACCCTGCAGTGCTGGGGATACAAATGGGCATCACCATTCCTGGATTTCCTGTGTGTGTCCTGGAGGATAAACTCAGGTCCTTATGTTGGCATAACAAACACTTTGCAGCCGGGTCATCCCCCAGTCCCTGAGACATCCATCCAGTTTTGCACTGACTGCTCATTCGTTTGAATGACTCTGGCTGCACAAACCTGTGCAGGTCAGTTTATCGATCTGTACCATATCATCATCCTTGGGACATAATAGTAACGTTTGCAGACAGAAGATGTGAGGATAAGATGTTTATACAAAGTGCTTGCAACACTATGTGTATGTAGCCCTGTTGGCTTTTCTATGTTCACTCCAGTTTCCAAATAATGACGAAGGCTTATTTTTATTTACAGTGTTTACACCTTAACTTAGGCTTGCTTCCCAACTAACCTTTAATTTATATTAACCCGTTTATACTAATCTAAGTTGGGCCACATGGCTGGCTACCTCTCTTCAATTTCATACATCCGACTTCCTCGGTGGTGAATCTTCCCTGCCTGACTCTTTTTCAGAGTACCTATTTCTTCCCAGAAGTTCTACCTTCTACTTCCTACTAGGCTATAGGCCATCAGCTTTTTATTAACCAATCAGAGATGATGGAAAACATTTTCTACACAACATTGAGACAGGAGATGCTTGACAATGCCAACGTACAGACTGCAGCCAGATCTCTGGGCACAGTAATCAGGATCTGAATACACAGTGCACGAAGCCATCCCCCAACATGTGTGGGCTGTATAATAAACCCTATTGCAAAAATAAAAATCACATAAAACACTTCTAAATTAATTTTGCCTTTTTATTTCTAAGATGAAATAAATATACAATATTTATTGTATAGATAAAAAATATAAAGTACCTAAGTTAGCTCTACTATGAGCAGCAGAGGATTTTGAGTGGCTAACAGTGGTGGTTTAATAATGCCATCAGATATTTCAAAAAGAAAACCAACTCTGCCCAATAGTGACTCTATGTCTTCATAGAATCTGTGAAATCAATATAAACAAGTACATTCTGTCAAAGATGAAGTATCTGACATTATTGCTAGTTCTATTATTGATTCAGTTTCCACACACTGTTAAAAATAAAATATTTCACAGAAGTAATTTAAATATGATTTTTTGAGGCGCACTGAACTGTGGGAGAAATCACATAATCTTAATACAGTTAGAAACCCAAATGGTCTTGGCAGGGATGTCTTGATGATACATTCCACATGGCTAATGAAAGTAAAAATAGACAAGTGGGGTGATATAAAATACAGAAGCTGCTGAAGCATACGAGAAACCAGAGGGAGAAGACAGCATCGAGTGGGAGGGAATAGTTCCAAGATGTGTGTCCGAAGTATCATAAATGTCCAGAGGTCTATGGGGCAGGTAGGCCAGATGGCTCAAGTGAAGACACTGGATGCTTATCATCCCCAGCCTGATGGCCTGACCTGGATTCCAGGACATCATGCAGATGTGGAAAGGAAAGAATTGCCTCTGTAGAGTTGATCTCTGACCTTCCACATACATGCCATGACATATGTGCCCCCATATGTGATGTGCACATGCGTGCACACACACACACAGTAAAAGAACTATAATTCAATACCATAAATAACCAAACAAGCAACCTAATTATAAATTGGGCAGAGTATACCCCACACTACACACACACACACACACACACACACATTTTAAGAAATGTAATACATTTCAGTTTAAAGGAGAGAAGTCCTGAAAGTTGTCCTCTTGCCACCATTTGAGTCGTGGCACTCATGTGCACCTCAGCCCAGAAAATAGGTCAACAAGTATAAATTTGACAATGCAGTCAAATATACATTTCTCCATAGGGCAGGAGACATAGCAATGGACAACAGACATATACAGTATACTTCTCCATGGATGATTTTTGAGGACATTGTGCTGAGTGACCTGAGCTGACTCAGAGGAGGGCATGATTGAACAGAGTGGGATATCTAAGCCAGTCAAACTCACAGAGGTAGAAAATAAAATGTTTACTTCAGGTTGAGAGAAGACAAAAAATGAGATACTGGTACTCAAAGGAGTTGACCGTCACAGAAGAGAAAATGTTCTAGATATATTCAACAACAGTGTGTGTTTATTTAGCAACACTGAACCGTATGCTTAAAACTGGTTATGAGTTTCAGTTAATGTCATATGGTTGACGGGGTGGGGTGAGGGGTGAGAAAGGGTGTCATGTAGCTCAGGCTGCCTCACATATAGCTCAGGCTAGTGCTTGACTCACAGTCCTGCCTCTACTTTGTTATGGTTTTTAACCAGAATTTAAAAAACAAGTCAAATGGCACAGAGATATCTTTAGAGTTGTACATATCTGTACCCAGTCAAGCTACAATAGTCCTTAAATAGAAGTGTTCGTTGACATAATGTATAAATATGTGTATATACAGAACAAAGTGCAGAAATGCAGTGTTTTGGACACACAAGTCTACGAGGAAGCTGATAGTGGATGAAAGTTGCCTGAGTAGGAAGACCTTGCTATTAAGGTCTACCGTGGCCAGACAACTCCCCTGAGCTTGGTGCAAAATGGAGGACCTCCTTTCCCAGTGGAGCTTCCTCTACTCTGGCTGACCTCATCTTGGGAGTCTGACCCCCACACCCTCTACCTGAGGAACGTTGCATAGTCCTCAGTGAAACCACAGGTTCAACTTCCTTTCCTGTCTAGGGAGCACCTGGAATGCCTCTCCATGCACGAGGCATTCCCAGTACCTGAAGCCTCAACCAATGTAAGTTCACCTTCCTACACTCCAAACCCTGTTCACCACAAACAAAGACCACAAGCTGCTTCATTGAATAAAGGCTACGAGAGCTGTGACACTGAAATGCTGAGAAGCCTGTCCCCCTCCCAGCACTCACAGTGGGATTGAGATGCTGCAGATTCACCTGCTTCATCCTTCCCAGCCTGGTGTGCCTGGGGGAGGAACCAGAGCTCCCGAACCACATGCCTGGAACTTCATTATCATGTCTTGACCTACCTCAGTCTGAGCTGTACTCATAGACTCTGTCTTCTGTCCTACAGTGGACAAAGTGTCCTTCACATATGAAAGGGTCTCCAGAGCCCCTGGTTCTAGGAGCTTATCTCATCTCAATCCTCAAGGACTTCACTTTACAAGTGTCTCTTCCTGTCTCTCCTTATTGATTTCGGTCACTCTTCGTCTTTCCCTCTCCCTCTTGCTTTCTTCCTCCCTGGGTCTCATGTATTACAAGCTGCCCTTGAATCCTACATATAACCAAGGTGACCTTGAACTTCTGTGTTCTTGGAGTACATGCCTGCCACCACACCTGGTTTATGTGGTACTAGGCATCGGATCCAGGGTTTCTTGTACACCAGTCAAGCACTCTACCAACTAAACTACATGCCCAGCTCAAACCTTTTACGTCATTAACATAAAATATGTTCTAGCATTTCTCATCGGCTAAACATTTCCTCCTTTGATAGTAAATTACATCCAACTCTCAGCCTGCCACTCTCAATTGTTTCAGTAAAACCACCCTGGAGAGTTAGTTATAAGGGGTACCTCTACCTGACATCATTTCTCTTTTGCTCATTTCCTCTTCCTGAGGTGCACCCCAATGAATAATCCACACAGAGAGCAGCACCCCAACGAGTAAGTCACATGAGGAGCACCCCAATGAGTAAGTCACGTTAGAAGCACCTCAACAAAGTCACATGAGGAACACCCCAATAAAATAATTCAAGAGACAGAATTGCATGCCTGAAAGGATTTATATGAAGCTGAATCTAAAACAAGCTTGGTTACCCACACTGAGGACTGATAGTTCTAAAGCCTGTGGCAGAGGCTGCCTAATGGTAAAGCTTGCTGTTTCTGACCCTGGCTACGGAGGTCTTGATTCAGCCGGCCTGAAGTGGGCTTGTTAGTCTGTGGTTCCAGACTGAGGCCACCATTACCAGCCATACTTTAATGAACTACTCAGCTAGCCCACTCCCAAGAGAGAAGGCTGGGGTTTATGGTGTGCCTATGATACACAACTTGCACTCGAATTCAAACTTAAAGAGACAGAGAAAGACACTATACATAGTGAGTATTCCAAACTACCAGCAAACTATAACGTGGTAGTTTCTCACCCTGTGAAACAGGATCACCTGCCCATGACTGGCTGTTAATCTTGTAGAGCTAGAAGATTGTTTCCAAAAGAACACCCTACCGGTGTGGGGCTGGAGTGTTTGGCCATGTCTCCAGAACCCAGAGACTTAACACACAGTCTCCATTCACCCATATAGTGGGTCACGTAAGGCACAGGTAGAGGGCGTGGCTAACAGGTCTCTGCCTCAAGATTTACATATTAATGAATTACCTAAAGGCCGGGGTGTGGATATCTAAATTTTCATCTCCCAAGCCCCTCCTCTTTCCAATATAAGGAAGCCCCTCCTTGCATTTTGTGGGAGAGCATGCCATCCAGATCCAACTACCATGACAATAAAACTTCCATATCTTTGATTTCACGTGTCTCCTGGAACTCTGGACTCTCTTTGTGTAAGTGGGAAACTCGTGCCGGGAAAGCCTCTCCGCCCCTCCCTGCTGCAGCTGTCCACGCGGCACTCTCCCTGCTCCAGCGGTCCGAGGGGCTCTCTCCCCTGCAGCAGCGCCTGCAGGCTGCCCCCGTCCTGTGCACCCGATCCCTCGAGGGCTGCCCCGGGGAATCAGCCGAGGCTGCCAGGCATGCTGGGTCCCCACTCTTCCTGTCCCAGCCGTCTGCGGGGCTCCCTCTCTCCTCTGCAACCGTGGTTCCCGGGACTGCTTGGCCTCAAAGTGCTGGTGAGATCAAACCATCAGCTGAGCTGCGCCCGCTGAGCCCCAGGGACCGGCGCGCAGGCGCCCCCGACCCCACCCGTGCCCCGTGAGAATTTTGAACCACATACTGGCTAGGTAAGTAATGCTGAGATGGACAGGACTTGTCCATTAGGACAGGAAGCCACCTTTTCAGGAAACTCCTGTGTCACATGGAGTCACTCAGGCAAGACAGAAAGTCACATGTCAGAGTCGAGTCTTCAGAGCTGGACCAAACAGAATGACGTCCCAGGAGGTCCCATTTATGTTTCCAGGTGAATTCAAGTTATTGAATCAGTTGTTTCAGAAGTAATTTCCTGTGGGGCTGTGGTGCCTGCTTGGGCATGGGTCCTGTTGGGCTGAGTTGTGGGTCCCAAGTGTCTGCTGCCCCAGGTGACTGTGGCCGAGGCTCAGGGGACAGAAGCACGGGAAGTTGACTGAGTTCACTCCACAAGTGCTGGGCAGATGTCAACCTGTGAGATGCCACAGGACTCTACCCTGGGCATGGGGAGAACACAGTCTGAGACCCCGTGTGGGCTGGAGCTCTTGGGTTGGGGGTCTCCAGGCCAGGCAGTGGCTGGAGACTGGCTGGTCTCAGCCCTTGGGCTCTCAGGCACTGTTGCTGAGAGGCTGCAGAAGGGCCGAGATGGGGCAAACAGGGAAACTGGGGAAGGGAAGAAGATGAGCTCCAGCGGTGCCCCGCGGGGAATGAGACACACGGGACTTGCTTTGCTGGTCATGGCTGGGTCTCCCATGGCTGGAACATGGAGGAGTCTTTGGCGGCAGGTTAGGCGGCAGCTGTATAGTTGAAGACCTTCTCTATGGTTCCCCACGGTGGGCCTCAAATACGAGAGATGGTTTTAAAACGTTTATTGACATGGTGGAAAGTGGATGAAGCTATATCCTGTGTTCTCAGAGCAGGCCTTTGGTTAAATATCTTTTGTGGGGAGGAGGGTCTGAGACGGGACCCTCTGGCCTTTGGGTATCTCATGAATATGGAGATGTCTTGAGGCTCTGTGGCCTGTAGTCATGCCTTCTACCTGTGCTATATGACTGATGGCCACAAACCTCTCTTTGGGAGGGGCTGTGGATGGCTGAAGACCGAACACCTATTGTCCCTTTAGGGTCTCTGGGGTTCAAGGCCTGCACTCAACCAGGTACCCAGCTGCCTCTCACAGCCCACTGCCCCATAATTTCCCTTCAAGGTTGGTAGACAAAAGATGGAGGGGCCAAAGAAATCCTCCACATGGGTCAACACACTGTATGATAGCCAGAGCTCCCTTATTTCCATAAAATGGGACTCCTTACTTACAACTCCCAACTCCTGAGTAAACGCCAGATACCTTGGTGATTTTTTTTTAAATCCATCTTCTTCTCTTCCTGCATCCCAGGTGGCCAGACTGGCTTCTTGTAGTACGGTTCTGTGTGTTCGAGTTCCTTCCTTTGTTTCACTGGTGGAGACAGCATCAGGAGGCTCTCTTTTGCACTGGCCTAGCTTCTGATGAGTACTTCATACATGATTTTAGCTACAGTTACAATTATGTCTCAGGTTTTCAGGTTCCCAGCACTGCCTGAGCTCGGTCCTCACTGCCTTTCCCAGCTCCTGTCTCACGTACAGCTCCTCATCCAGTTACTCCATGTCACTTTTGGAAAGGTAGTGGGTCTCATTTGTACTAAGCAGAGTAGGGAATAAACCAGTGTCTTTTCATTTATTTAGTGCTTGGTGTGTTGGGGTGGGATGGACACAGGTCCATTTGTCTTTCTCAATTGTTCTCCATCTTGTATCTTGAGACAGAGACTCATGCTGAACTTGGAGCTGAGAGATTTGGCTAGACTATTCAGTGTGTCCCTGAGATTCTTCTATTTCTGTACTCCCAAGACTTTGACTACCAACATGTGTCACTGTGTCTCGGTTTTATAGGACTGCTAGGGTCCAAAACTCAGGTGTTTGCACTTGTGTGACAAGATCTTTACCCAGTGAGATACCTCCTTTGCCTTTTAAAACATGATGGTCTCTCAGCCATGAACCATTCATGCCTAGGTGCCCTGGGTCCCCTGTGGAGTGGGAGCTATCGTGGGCTTCTGCATCCTCCAAGGGAGGTTCTCTGTATTGCTATTGAAGCCTCATTTCAACTTCAATATTCAGTTCCCTGTATCACAGTCTTGCCATCTATCTCTGTTCTCCATTGCGAACAACTGTCCCCTTTAACACAAAATACACTGGAGGTGTTCATGCTTTATATTATTTGACGTTATTTGGTCTGCTTTTATCCCTGGGCTTGGCATATGCTAGGCAAGTACTCCACCCTTGAACTATATCCCAGACCTTGGTTTTTGACACAGGATCTCACTATATAAGCTGGGGGGGGGGGTAGGAGGGGGCTAAGAGTTGCTTAGTGTACTAGGCTGGCTTTAAACTAGTAACACCCCCCACCCCTGTCCCTACTTCTCAAGCGCTACAATTATAGGCACATTTCACCAGTCCTAGCTCCAATCTGCTTCTAATTATTATTATTAATATTATTATCATTACTGCTGTTATTATTATTTTAATTACATGTATATGTATGTGTCTGAGCGTGTGTCTACGTATGTGAGTGTAGTGACTGCAGACGCTGGAAGAATGCTGTGTCCCGGAGGACTGTGAGCTAATATGGATGCTGGGAACTGAGCTCTGGTCCTCTGGAAGAACAGAACGTGTTCTTAACTGCAGAGCCATCTGTCTCTTCAGGGCTGAAGGTCTTGACTGTGGGTGGGCCCTGGGTTAACATCCTCTAGGACTGACTTGTAGCTGGAGGAGTAAACAGGAGCATCAGTACAGTCTCCCACAACTCAGCAGAGACCCAGTCTAAGAGACACACCATTATGACACCATGTGCGAACACTCTAGCGTACACTGACATAAACACAGATGGTAGGGCACTGCCATCCCCTGCTGTGCTGGGAGCCCTGCGTGTCAGGCTGCTGCCTCTGTAACATACTGTGTAACTTTAAAAGTAAATTAGCAAGAGCACAGCCTAAGAGAATCAAAATAGGCATATCATAGTAATACACAAGCCACGAATCTGGTCACTCAGTACCATTGGGGTATTTTTGGAAGAACACTTTTCTGTCCCTTAACTCCAACATTTAAATGAATCTTCCTGCTTTTCTGTTTCCTTCCAGGCTCTATTCTCTGGACAACAGTAAGTTTTACATATTCTTTTTTGGCCTGCTTCTAAAAATATAAATATTTTACTAATTCATTGAGAATTTCATACAATGTATTCTGAGCGTATTCACCCAGCTCCTGCCCCCATTTTCTTCCAGACACATGTCCCAACTTCATGTCCTTTAAAGAAAAAGCCACCCATTCCAATTTGTGCTGTTCATATATTTCTAGGTGTGTGACCATCTGCTGGTGCGTGGTCAACCAAGCAGGAGCCACACCCTTAGAAAACCGACGTCCCTTCCTCCAGGAGCTATGAATTGCCTAAGGCTCATCAGTTAAGGTGGGGCTCATGAATGCTGTCACTCCATGCTAGAATGCGGAATGTGGACTGGCTTGATCTCGGGCCGGACTTACGCCGCAGCTGCCGTGAGTTTGTGAGAGCACTGACCTCACAGCTGGTCCGAGTGCAGAGACTAAGAGAGCATAGAGGCTCAGCCACAGGCGGGATATCTAAGTCACATCCTCTTCCCAAGGTCAAGAACCATCTTGGAAGAGGGGCTGGGAAGATTGTTAAGACCTGAGGTTGGGAAGACCTGAATATCAGCACCTTCTGCACGTCTAATTTTGTGCTCTCTTGTTTACATGTTATCTTTTGAACTCACAATATTCAATTGCAACATGCTAGATAATATGTTACGGTTACATATTTCTATTGATTCTGAATAGTTTATGTGTCCTTTTTAGTCACATCCAGCCTCTACAAATTATTCCTTAGGAGTAGTTTTCAGGAGTGAGTGGGATTACTGTGTGAGAAAAAAACCTCCTTGATAGTGACCCCTAAACCTAGCAGGACTCCAGTTTTTGGGGGCCTGAGTGCTCAAGTACAATTTGCATACATTTGCTTGTCAAAGTGCTTCACGGCAAAGGTTGGATTTCCCCTTTGAACTTAAAATTGAAAGAACCCCACTGTCCCAGGACACTTCCTGGGAGGTGCACATTCTTCAGTCAGGGGACTTGCTAGTTTTTCAGAGGAAGAAGGGAGAGGCTGATTAACATTCCTCAGACCACAGGGGAGGGAACCCACCTGCGGGTGAGGAAGGCCCAGAGCATACAGACACATTCCAGGAGAACCAAGATAAGAAGTAGTCAGGAATCTGGTCCCGTAAGGTAATAAACCTGGGCAAACGGAAGACACTCATTGTCATAATCTGAGTCACCTAGAGACCGGACCTGGGAAGGTCAGCCTTTGTGGTTTCCCTCATGAACTCTGTGTAAGAACTGTTTCCAACTTTGGCTCGGGGTTCCTCTTGTCTGCCTCTGTGTACACGGGAACCCCAGTGCACTGGTTCTTATTATCATCTTATCATCAATAAACTTCATATTATTGCAGCGAAACCCGTCCGTGAGTGTTTCTGGGGGAGCACATACCCTGGTTTTGGATCTTAGAGTCCAACACCTTCAGCCACTGTATTCTGATAAGATTTTTCTTTTTTCTTTTCTTTTTAGTTTTTCAAGACAGGATTTCTCTGTGTAGCCCTGGCTGTCCTGGAACTCAATCTGCTGATAGGATTTTCTAAAGGCCGTTACCATATATGAACCTGACAATGTTCATTCATGTCCGCTTTTGACTGGCTGAGTTACATGCACAATATGGAAACCTATGTCACGTATTCCTAGGTAACTTTGAAATGCTCTGAGTTTTTCTGTTATCTGTTTTTTCCTTGCAGGTGGACTTTTTCTGGGGCTACATAGCTGTATGTAAATGACCCAGCTCCATATACTGAAATTGGAGACCTGGGAGTAGGGTGAAACTAGATACAGAGTCTACTGACACTCACAACCTGGAGAGCTCCCAAGCCTTGACATGAAATCAGCAGAGTCGGGACTCCCTTGTGTGTGTGACCTCATCTTCATTCTTGTGCTGGTTTTTCCTATCTATCTATCTATCTATCTATCTATCTATCTGTCTGTCTATCTACCATCCATCTATCTGCCTATCAATCAATCTATTATCTATCTCTATTATCTATCTATCATCTATCTATCTATCTATCTATCTATCTATCTATCTATCTATCTATCATCTGTCTGTCTGTCTGTCTGTCTATCTATCATCCATCTATCTATCAATCAATCTATTATCTATCTCTATTATCTATCTATCAATTATCATCTATCTATCTATCTATCTATCTATCTATCTAGTCTCTTAAGGACTTTCTTCAAAATCCACATTCAAGGGGTCAGCTGGATGGCTCAGCTGGCAAAGTTGCTTACCACCAAGTCTACCTTCTAACCTGAGCTCAGTGTGGAAGGAGAGGACCAACTCCAGGAAGTTGTCCTTTGACTTTCTAAAGCATGTCACCGGTGCCCTTTATAGAGCAAATAAGTAAACATACTTTTTTAAAACGTCTAAAGTAATCTCTCAAATATTTGTAAAAATTTAAATTACATTCACTTCAAAAGGCACATGGATATTTGGCTGATAAAAAGGACACTAGATTTTAGAAATCTTTGTAGTGGGGAGGGAGGAAATGTTGATTCCCCTCCCTACCTGTGCAGCTCGTTCTGCACCTCCTTGGGAACTGTGTGTTGGGACCTTTGCACCCTATTGTTGTGGATAGCCTGGTCTTGTATTTCGATGCTAATTCTGCTTTCCTGGGAGGGGCTGAAGATGAGGAGCGAATCAGTACACAGGTGACTTCTTGTGAATCTTTTGCCCACCTTAATTTGTGGCTTAAAGGCTAGAGATGGTGATTGGGCAGTAGATGGGGAGGTAGAGCGAAGACTTTTGGGAGACCAGAGGAGGAGGAGGAAGAGGAGGATGGAGAGGAATGTGGAAGGACAATGGAGGAGAAGCATGTGGCCTGGAAAAACAGTAGTGCAGTGGTAATTCTGTCTAATCTAACTGTGCAGTTTGTATTTATAATATTTGAGTTGTGTTTTTATTGATTGGGCCTTCTTGGGTTGGAGATTTACTGCGACACCTTATATCTTTGTGACAGTTCTTATCCCTGCTTGTTCTTTTGTGGATCTCTGTGTGTGAAAACCCAATAACAAGCCTGGAGACTTGCAGCTCTGAGAACAGCACTAGTGTTCAGGGCATAAGAAAGGATTGGTATGTGGTCATTACTAGCATTTCCTGAACAGCAAACAAGAAAGAAGAATGTTACTGTTAAAAATAAGAAATGGGGAAAATTGCTGATGTATGTCAGCTTGGAAAAAAGAGAAGATTTTAGAGGTTTTGTCATTAGTACGTAGAGTTGAATGAAAAACTGCAAAGTTTTAGGCTAGTCTATATAAACTGACACTGGTTTCCTAAGAAAATAGTAAAAATTTGGTAAATATCTACTTTCTAAAACATTCTTATAAGAATGTAGAGAAGATTGGATTCAGTTTCAACCAGTGTGTGTGTGTGTTTGTGTGGTGTATTATGGCATGTGTGGTATCTGTGCAGTGTGTATATGTATACGTGTGTTTGTTGTGTGTGTATGTGTGTAGTTTGTGTGTGGTATATCCATTGTGTGTGTGTGTGGTATGTATGGTGTGTGTGTATATGTGTTTGTGTGGTGCTTGTGTGTAGTGTTTATGATATGTGTGTATAAGTGTATATGGTGTGTGTGCATGTATGTGTGTGTGTGGTGACTGTGTCTGGTTTGTGTGTATATGTGTGTATGTATATGTGTGTGTGGTGTGTGCATGGTCTGTATGTATGTGTCTGTATATGCACGTATGGTGTATGTTATGTGATGTGTATGATGTGTGTGTTGTGTGTATGTTTGTGTGGTTTATATGTGTGTATGTTGCATATATGGTGTATCTACTTGTTAGCATGTGTGTGTTGTATATGATATTTGTATGGTGTGTATGTGTGTGATATATCTGCTTGTTAGTATGGGTGTTCTTCCCACCCTTTATCTTTCATCCATACTTATTATTTTATTTATTTTTATAGATTTGTTTTATTGTTTATGTGTGTGAGTGTTTTGTTGGCATGTATGTATGTGCACCACAAGCATGCCTGATGCCTCCAGAGTTCAGATTGGATGTTTTGAGCCACCATGTGGGTGCTGGGAACTAAACCTGGAGAGTGGGTGCTGGGAACTAAACCAAGAGCTGTGAGTGCTGTTAACAGCTGATCCAACACCTCAACCCTTCTTTTATCTAATTTTTGGGAGAGGGTTGGGCCTCTCATTCTACCTGAAACTCATTAACTGGGTTAGGCTGGCTGGCCAATGAGTGTCAATAATCTGTTTCCACCCCTGCCCAAGTCTAGGATCTGAGAGTAGGTGCCTTAATGCCTGACTTCTTTACATGGGGACTTGAACTCAGGTCTCATGCCTGTATACCAGGCACTAAGGTGGCGTAGCCATTTCTGTAGCCCCTGGTTTTGTTGTTATTGTTGCTTCAATCATAGACCAAGCTGGTCTCAAGCTCAAGGATTAGATGAGTCTGACCTTGAACTCCTGATCTTCTTGCCTCTACTTTCCTTCTAAATCCTGGGATTATAGGCATGTGCTATCATGCCGAGCTTCAGATCAGCTTTGAGACAAACACAAAGCTGACTGAGAAACTATTATTGGTAATATTCTGGTATAAGCATTGGTTAAAGTATATAACTATTTTTTTCACTCATTATTTATTTACTTTACATCTCAATTGAAGCTTCTCCTCTCTCCTCTCTTCCCAGTCCCATCCTCTTACCTCCCCTCCTCAGTCCTCTCCCTTTTTCTTCAGCAAAGGGGAGGCTTTCCATGGGTATCAATCTGCCTTGGCATATCAAGTTGCAGTAGGAGTAAGTGCACCTTCTCCTACTGAGGCTAGACAAGGCAGCCCAGTTAGGAAAAAGGGATCCAAAGGCAGGCAGCAGAGTCAGAAACAACCCCACTCCTGTTTTTAGGGGGCTCACATGAAGGCCAAACTGCATATCTGTTACATTTGTGCAGAGGGCCTAGGTCTACCCCATATAAGCTCTGGTTGGTGGTTCAGCCTCTGTGAGCCCCATGGGCCCAGGTTACTTAATTCTGTAGGTTTTCTTGTGATGTCCTTGACCTGTCTGACTCCATCAATTCTTCCTCCCACTCTTCTACAAGATTCCCCAAGCTCTGCCTTATGCTCAGCTGTGGGTCTCTGCATGTGTTTCCATCAGCTGCTGGGGGAAGCCTCTCAGACAACAGTTATGCTAGGCTCCTGTCTGCAAGTATAGCAGAGTACCATTAACAGTGTCAGGGTGAGCTGTCTCTCATGGCATGAGTCTCAAGCTGGATTAGTGATTCTCTCAATTTATGCTCTATCTTTTTTCCTGCACATCTCGTAGACAGGACAAATTGTTGGTCGAAGGTCTTGTGGTCGGGTTGGTGTTCTTATCCCTCCATTGGAAGTCTTGCACAAGTCTGTTTACAGATCTAAACAGAAAATTTGCAACAATAGAATCTCTAATAGCTGGGAAGCACTTAAAGAAATGTTCAACATACTTAGTCATCAGGGAAATGGAAATTAAAACAACTCTGATATTCCTCTTATATCCACCAGAATGGCTAAGATCAAACACTCAAGTGACAACTCATGCTGGTGAGGATGTAGAACAAAAGGAACACCCCTCCATTGCAGGTTGGGGTACAAACTTTCACAACCACTTTGAAAATCTATTTGGTGGTCTTTCAGAATATTGAAACTAGTTTTACCTCAAGACCCAGCTATATCACTCCTGGGTATCTATACAAACGATGCCCCACCATGCTACAAGGGCACTTGTTCAACTATGTTCATAGCAGCTTTATTTGTAATAGCTAGAAATTAGAAACAACCTAAATGTCTCTCAGCTGAAGAATGAATAAACAAACTGTGGTTAATTTACACAATGGAATATTACTCAACTATTAAAAACATGGACATTATGAAATTTGTAGGCAAATGGATGGAACTAGAAAAGATTTTCCTGAGTGAGGTAACCCAGACCTAGAAAGACACACATGGTATGTACTCACTTATACATGGGTATTAGCCATAAAGTACAGGATAGCCATGCTACAATCCACACGCCCAAAGAATCTAAGTAATAAGGAAGGCCCAAGGGAGGACACTTGAATCTCACTGAGAAGGGGAAATAAAGTAGACATGGTGGTGGGAGTGGGGTGGGGTGGGGGTGAGGTAGTATTGGTGGTGAATGGATATCAGGAACACGGTGGGTGAGGGGGTGGGGAGGAACAGGGGGGTTCAAGTCTGGGGAGGACAAAGGGAGAAAGAAAGTCCTGGGAGAGAGAATGGAACTAGTAGGAGGGCATCTCTGGGACTAACTAGAAAGCTAGGACAATGGGAACTCCAAGGTGGGGGGAAGACCCTAGCTAAGGCTACTAGCAATGGGGGACATGGAACCTGAGATGGCTACCTCCTGCCACTGGGAAAGTATATAACTATTACAGATACTAAATCCTTACAGGGATCAGCTTGCTGTGGCTACTCCAGATGGCTGAAGAAGTAAGAAGAAAAGACCACTCTCATTTTCTCTACCAACAAGGCTTTGATGTTTAGGTAATACCGTGTTTGGATTACTCATTGTTTGGTTGAGGGCTAAGGGAGAGCTTACGATGTCTATAATCTGGAACTGAATTACATGCTCACTGTTCCTTAATGTCTCCAATTTTGGTACATGACATCCCTCCGTAGTCAGACACAGACTCTATCAAAATGGTAAACCAGCTAGCTGAGCAAGCAGTTGTTCACACTTGGTATTGCAATGACCTGGCAGATGGAGATATTCTAAAAGGACACTTAGATTTCTCCTCGTGGCTATCAGACTGTGAAACAAGGTACCCGGAGGATCTAGAATTTCCTCCAGGAATGTCATGCTAGTCAAAGGGCAGTCTCAAGGCTGGCATCAGGCAGCAGACCTTGTATCTCAAACAGATTTCACTGTGTGGGTAACTGGGCAGGCCATCTTGCAGGACATATTGGGGCAGAAACAGTGACAGGTGGGACCGAACCTTGAGCAGGCCTGCTTAGGTATGAATAATTCCTGCCCTCTGCTTTCACATAAACCGTGTGTTAGGACCCAAGAAATGGCCTGGGCTGGTTTCACCAGATCTCTTTGTCTTTCCCAGTGTGGTCACACTGAATAAATCTCCCTTTCTTATTTTTTTTTACTATGAATTGAACTTTCCAGTTGGTTTATTGGGTGCATGCTGCTGAACCTGGCTTGCTAGGGCACTGGCTGTGATCCTAAGTCCAGTAACTATATGAATGGATTTGAGGTTCTAACTTGAGAGGAATTTTTGTTAGCTTTTTTGCTTATAAAGTTGTTTTATTAGACAGGATCTCTTGTAGCCCAAGCTGGCCCCAAATATGCCCTTGCCTCTACCTCCTAAATGCTAGAATTTCAGGCTTGTGCTATCACACCCAGCTTTAGTCTGAGAGCAGGGAACAAACCTAAACCATGAGGCTACTGCCTCATGGATTTCCCAATGACAAGATGGGAAGTTCCAGGGAAAGTTTGAGCTCACTATAACTAGTCTAGGACCAGCCTCATAGGAAACACCACCAGTAAATCTTGAAAAACAGGTAAATCTGAAGTCTTTCTAGAAAGATGTTGTGGACACCATTCCACGGTGTGGTATAACATAAGACGGAAGTTATCTGTCTTCTAATTATCAGACCCGAGGAAGGCTGGGCAGTAGAGGAGAGAGCTTCTGTCTGGTGGCTAATATTGGTTGTCGACTTGACTGCATATAGTATCAACTATACACAACTTCCTGCACATTCTCCTAAGGGATTGCCTCAATCACTTTATTTCAGAGGGGAAATATGGGTGGGTGAAGATTCACCCTAAATCTGGACTGTACCTTCTGAAGGCAGTCTTCCTAACAGGCATGGGAGGCAGAATCATTTGCTTTTTGCTTGTTTGTCCTGGCTTTCACTTGCAGGTTGAGCTATCCTGTTGCTGTGGCCAACATTAAATCCTAGTTTATCAGAATTTCAGTGTGAATGGAGACCAGCCGCTCTCCAGGAATCCCCCAGGGGTCCAGAGCTAGATTGGGACTGTTGAGACCTCCAGTGTCATAGACTGAACAACTACTAGATTCTTGGCTTTCCAAACATAGAAACCATTGTTGGACTACCCAGATAGCATCTTGTAAGCCAGGCTAATAATAAATCTCATACACATACACACATGTAAGCACACAGTCACACATGTACTCTCTCTCTCTCTCTCTCTCACACACACACACACACACACAAACACACACTCTCTCACACATACACGGAGAGAGAGAGAGAGAGAGAGAGAGAGAGAGAGAGAGAGAGAGAGAGGGAGGAGAGAGAGAGAGAGTTCTGTTCCTTTGGAAAACCTTGACTATCACAGAGCCCAAGAGTGCACAGGACCATCCAGTGCCAAACATTGGCAGCGTACGGGCAGGGCTGCCGGGTGAGAATATTTTTGTGTCAGGTAAACTTGTGGGTTTTACTAGAATTGACCACTGAGGTGAGCAAGAACACCTACATGACCTGTGCTGTTTATGCTCCAACCTTGCTTTTCTGTGAAGCAGCTCAGGAAGGGATACCAGATTCTTAGGTACCTCATTCTTCCCAGATCCCATAGCTCAATAAAATGAGCAAGATTAGGTAAGTAGTGACTTTCTCCACCCTACTCACAGCAGCCCAGCTTTCCCAGAGGAAGGGTCTCTTCCACAGCCAACCCTCAGTTACAATGGCCTAAGGGACAGTTCTTAGGACTTCACACTTTGTAAAAGAACAAAGGACTCTCCAATTCCTTCCTCCTTGAAAATCTCAATCACTCAAGGTAGCCCCAAGCGCCCTCAGGACTGCTTCCTGCTTGGCAATTTAAACAGACAGCATCTTTCCTAGTCCTTTATTCAGCTCTGAAGGGCAGTGGAAGGACATGGGGTCACCCTGTGTCAGTTTTATAAGAAGAGCCTCTGAACACAGATGCTGTCCAAGGAAGCGGAATAATCCAACATAAACCAGAGCTTCCGAGTATCGCATGTTCCAAGTACCTCATTCCTGTGGCTAGTTGGGACTGCCAAGTTCCTGACTGGCAGTGAGACCTTCTGCTGAGGCCACCACAGGATGGAATCCACCTTGTAACAGAGGATCATCCACCTTGTAACAGAGGATCTCCTCCGGCTGGTTGGAACGCCATCTTTAAGTCTGTCCCCATGAAGCTGTGCAGTGTATAGTCCTAAGCCCACACTTGTGGGACTTCCTTGTGTTAGTTTTGTCATTAGTTTATTTAGCTTTCATTTATGTAAATGTGTGAGTGTGTACCGTGTGTGCCTGTGGAGGCAAGAGGACGACATGGGATCTCGTGGAGCTGGGGCGGAAGGTGATTGTAAGCTTCCTGACAGCTGAACCCAGGTCCCCTGGAAGATCAGGGAGTGCTCTTAACCAACAAGCCATCTCTCTGGCCTCATTCCGATCACTATTATAAACATGCTCCTGCAGGTCACAGGGGTATGCAAGGCTCTGGTCGAGGAGAGCCCACAGCTTTGCCTCTCACGTGTTTTCGAGGCCACACATGTCCTAGCCTCAGGATGCTTTTCTTATCTGCAAATCTGGGTTTGTAGTGTCCTTTCTACCGTGTGGAATTGCTTCCTCCTTACTGAGCCTCCTGGGTCCCTCTTGTAGCAGTGCTGGGGTTCCCAGAGAGCAAAGAAGTCTCTCATTTCAACACTGAACTCTAGTAATAGCTACAAAGACCACTTTGCAATGGAACACATTCACAGCTTCCTGGGGGTAAGTCTCCTAGGAAGGGACCTGCTAGGTGGGGTGTGTGTGTGTGTGTGTGTGAAATCCTTTCAGGGAGTGGGTGTTGTTACTTAGCTTCCTGTAAAACCCAACCAACTCCATTTGGAAGAAACTCCATCTTGTGCGAGACCAGGGCCTAAACTTGAGTTCTAGGAAGAAAAATCACAAAGTCCACCTGGGCAATCTTTCTAAGAACTCCCTCCACCCTCTATTAGCAAGAGCCAGGCTACAGCAGCAGGACCAAGGTACACAGAGATAACCTAAGACTTCCTGCAGAGAATAGATAACCTGCCTGTCCTGTTTGTCAGGTGGTTCTGCCCTCGTGTTTGATTCCTGCAGGTTACACCAAAAATGCAGTTTTAAAAATACTAACTTGCTGACCCGTATGGAAATTCCCCAAGCTTGCTGGAACCACAATAAAAACCTTACACTCCTAGACTGGGGGCTCTCAATCTGACCCATTTTGACAGTGAGAGACTGATAGATCTTTGTGTGTTTGCATCAGAACTGGCTCCTCGGTGGTCTTTGGGGTCCCTGCGACTTGGTCATAACACCACAAAGCATTATGAGTAATCCACACGTCTTTTGGCGCACAGCAGTCTTCATTTTTTTGAGTGTATAGCTAAGAATGGACTTGCATGGTTATAGCGTACATACATCATCAGCCTAAATGGATTCTTGAGAAACAAAGGCTTCCCAACCAGGCGCTAACATTTCTGGCTGGCCCCACCATGTGAGCGACCCCTGATCTCACTCTTCCACACACAGTCTGACATTTAAGTGGGTGAGTCTTTTGTCTAAGGTATCTTGCTCTGGCTTTGACTTCATGTCTGATGACTGCCACATATTTATTGGCTATTTCTTTATCCTCCCTTGTGAAATATCTTTTTTTTTCTTTTGTCTTTAACGACTTTTCTTTTGTGTTGTCTTTTTTTTTCTATTGGTTTAGAGCGTCTTACATTAAAAATCTAAGCTCCTTGTTATTTTTATATGCTTACAAATACTTTCTCTACTCTGACTTGTGATTTCACTCCTATGATGCTATCTTGGTGTATCTTGGTGTTCCTGGATTCAGTGTTGCCCAGTATCTACAAGGAGCTTTCAAGAAAAATTAAAAAGAAATTTTTAAGTGAGTAAAAATGCAAATATAACATATCAAGATTTATGGAGTGATTCCAATAGAAGAAAGAACTAGGGGAAATTTTTCATTAAGTACTTACTTTAGAAATTAAAGGTTGGCAAGATTGCTCAGTGGTTAAGACCACATGCTGCTCTTGCAAAGGACCTGAGTTCGATTCCTAGCATTTACACTGAGCAGCTCCATGGATTTTGTCATTCACTTCTAGCCTCTGTGAACTCACACCTACAAACCCACACACATACACACCCACACACCCACACCCACATACATACACACCCACACATACACACCCACACACACATATACCTACAGACCCACACACACTCACCCCCCAACACACACACACATAATTACAAAAAACTCAAGTATATCTTTAAAAAGAGAGATGAAGTCACTGGGCATGGGGCTTTCTGCCCATGCTCTCAGCCTCATGAGGTCGAGACAATTTAGAGGCTAGCCTAAGCTAGAGGCTAGCCTGAGCTATAGAGGGAGTTCCAGGCCCACATAGGTTATATCACAAGATCCTCTCCAAAAGGGATGGAAGTAAGTAAAACAATAAAAATTGTAAAAGACAAGAATAGAGAACAAGTGGAAAACAGTCAAGGAGATCAAAAAGGGGCTGGAGAGGTGGCTCAAGGATAGCATCTGCTGTCCGCAGAGAAGACCTGGGTTCAATTCCCAGCACTCACACTGTGACTCACAGCCAATCCAGTTCTCGGGTATCCAGTGATGTTCTCTTCTGACTTCCAGGGGCACATACATAGAGCACATGCGTGCATACATGCAGGCGAAATACTAGTGCACATGAAATATTTTTTTAAAAAAAATGATTAAAATCAGCAATTAGGTTATCGAAAAGCTAAAACAAAATTAAAACTGTTGATAACATCTTACTGTTTTCATGAAACAAGTTGAGAACTTCTCCACCTATTCCATTTCTGTTTTGTTTTTACTGTGTATGATACAGGTTCTCATATGGCAGCCAAAGCTAGCGTTAACTTGACAGTCCTCCTGCCTCAGTCTCTCAGTGCTGGGTTTCCAGGCATAAACCAGTACTCTTGGCTTTTTTCTTATTCCTTGGAAGAACTTGGATCAACTGTTGGGAGAATTTGCCAGTGAAACTACTTGAGGATTTTTGTTTGTTTGTTTTATTTTCCATCCATTTAAAATGTTTGCAATAAAAAATTCTTGTCAGCTTTTCCAAAGGCAGGTTTTGTAAAGCAACTTGTCTACTTCATTTTTTTAAAATCAAAATTTTAGGCATAAGGGTTATCATGATATCCTTACAATCTTCTAAGTAAACATTTTGATAATGATGTCATTTTTAATCTTTTATTTTGTGTCTTCTTTGTATTAATTTTTGGCATGTCTTGTGGACATTGTCTTTTGGTTCAGTTGTAGATTTATTCTGTATCTTACTTATTGTCTTATATTTTTAAAATTTTCTCCCTAATTTTGTTTAAATGTATTTTACTTACTCATTAGCTTTTAGAGAATTTTAAAATGTATTTGTTTATTTATTTAACTGAAAGGGGCACATATGCATGATGGCTTGCTCATGGGGGTCAGAGGACATCTTGAATGATTTGATTGTCTTTTTCTACCTTGTTGGTCCCAGGATTTGAACTCAGGCGTGGCAGCATATGCCTTTATCCATTGAGCAATTCTGCCTTCCTAGCCTTTTAGGTTTCTGAGCATGGATCTCACTGTGTAGTCTACATTTTCTTAAAATCTGTGGAAGCTATAGTATATTTCATCCTTCCAAGTGTTTGGAGACTTCTCTTCTTAGCTTTTTATTAATTTGTAGCTTTACTGCACTGTGGTTAGGGAAATAACCTTGATACTGCAACTTCTCCATTTCTTGGTGACTTTCCAGTGTCTTAAAAATGTTTTCTGTGTACTTCTCCTCTGTAGTTGCTCTCAGAAGCAAGTTCGATACACAGCAGCTTCTTCAGCTGTTTCCAGATGAATGACTACCTCCAGTAGACGGTGACACCACCACAACCCATAGATTACCCGGGTCCCATTTCCCATTAACAACAAAAAGCCACAAATGCATCCACAGAGTTCAGCTGTAGAAATCCTTCTTATTTTCTCCACAGCTCATGTACTGCGGCCAACATGTTTACAGCACTTATCATTGCTTTCATTGGGTCTTCTTGACAGGCTCCACCTTTTCTTTTCTTTCTCTCTTTCTTTCCTTCTCTCTCTCTCTCTCTCTCTCTCTCTCTCTTTCTTTCTTTCTAAAGATTTATTTATTTATGTATATGAGTACGCTGTAGCTGTCTTCAGACAAACCAGGAGAAGGCATCAGATCCCATTACGGATGGTTGTGAACCACCATGTGGTTGATGGGAATTGAACTCAGGACCTCTGGAAGAGCAGTCAGTGCTCTTAACCATCCTCCAGCCCCTTTCCTTTTTTAAAAGACAGGTTTAAATGTAACCCTGGCTGGTCTCAAACTAGCTATGTAGCCAAAGATGAATTCGAACTTATAACCTTCCTGCTGCTCACTCGAATTTCAAATGTGTGCCACCATGCTTATTTTTAAAACATAAATATTTGTCTAATCTCATTGAGAATTACATTTATACATTTGATCATTTTTACCTAAAATTGTCCCCTTAACCTCTTAGAGATCCGTATCCTCTCAATTTTGGGTCCTTTCTTTTGATTTTTAATTAAAAATCCATCTACTCCAATTGTGCTGTGAATATAAGTCCAAGTATGGGGGGCAGGTATGGGGAACACAGCTTTAAGGAAAACTGACTTAGCAGGGCAGTGGTGGCACACGCCTTTAATCCCACCACTTGGGAAGTGGAGGCAGGCGGATTTCTGAGTTCGAGGCCAGCCTGGTCTACATACAGAGTGAGTTCTGGGACAGCCAAGGCTATACAGAGAAACGCTGACTCAAAAAGCAAACAACAACAACAAAAAAGGAAAACTGACTTTTTCTCCTCCAGAAACCATAACTTGTCCACATCTCCCCAGTTAGGGATAGGACTCACGAGCCCCTTTCCCTCTATGCTAGGATGTTGATTGGTAAGGTCTTGTACAGGCAGCTGTAGTTGCAGTGTGTTTATGAGTTCAGCAGTCCCGACATTTCCAGAAGTCACTGTTTTGTTCTGGTTCTACCTGACCGCTGGCTCTTAGGATCTTTGTATTGTCTCCTCTGCAGTAGTTCCCAAGCCTTAGGGAGGGGGTGTGTATAGATGGCTCGTGGATGAGGTATTCGTGGATGAGCTACTCAGTTACTTATTCACTGCACTTTGACCAGCTGTGAGTTTCACTCGTCCATTATTTGCTGCACAGAGAAGCTTCTCTGCGATCTCAGGGCTGTACTAATCTTTTGGCGGAGACACATAAATTTAGAGGGGAGTTTGGTACTATACTGTTTAGCAAATAATAGCAATAGTTTTACCCTTGGGCCTATGAATTCCCCGACCATGGACTTTGTACAGTACCAGGCATGAGTTTCCTCCTGTGGAGCAGGCTTCAGATTCGATCATAAACCAGTTGGTTACATTCATCCCACTGTTGCATCCATGGGCCAACCTTGCCATGTCAGTTATGGATTTGTGTGGATTCAGGTCATGGAACCCAGGGCTTCATGTATGCTGTACAAGTCCTCTGCAAGTTGAGCTACATCTTCAGGCAAGACTTCACATTTTTATGTTTAAATTTCTCCTCTTTCCTCATTCCCATGTTAAATTTTCCCAAGAGTCCAGTTGACAAGCAGCAAGTACACACTTGGTTCCTTTATCTTATTCTCTTTAAGAATAAGATAAGAATTCTCTTTATTCTCTTTATTTATTTTTATTTCTCCTCTTACTTCCTGAAAAGCATACACCCTGTGATTATTTTTGTCTGTTAGTAAGAAAACAAATAAGCATAAAAGTAAATAAAATAAAAGAAAATAAAACAGGTCACCTGTCCATCATTAATGCTCCAGTGGTACAGCTGTTTTTGCCTCTTTGGCTGGGGCTGAGGTACCAGAGGATACCTGACTTGCTGAGAATGTTATCAAAAGAACCAACATGTGAGCTAGGGACTGCAGTCTACATCCGTACTCTGTATAATCGTTTCCATGGTGACATTCCTGGTCCAGTTTCAAATTCTAAAAAAGAGCGCACAATTCTGGAAGCATTTGTATTACTTAGATATAATTTTATTTAGCTTTTGTTTTTTGTTTGACAGTGTCTCAGTCTCTAGCTCACACTTGCTTTAAAGAACTCACTAGGGAGCCTGGACTAGCTTCAAACTCATGGTTATTGTCCTGCCTCACTTTTTCAAATGTTGAGGTTATAGGTATGAACCACCACATCTAACTGTTAGGTAGAATTTGAAGAAAAAAAAAGCAGATGTCTCATATCAAAGCTGCCCATCACAAGCCTGCAAAATGGTAGTGGAAACTGAAATCATCCTTGTCACCCATTCCAAGTCTCAGTACCCTCTTATGACCTCAGGATATTTCCTCTCCATGTTTCTTTAGTGAAGATAGATCAGCCAGTCGATACCATTGGAAAATGACCTCTAGATATTAAACTCAGTGACTCTAGATCTGTTCTTCAGCTTTCACACACTAATTAGCCTTTCCTTCTGGGACCTAAGTCCCTACTCGACCCTGAATAATCAAGAACTTTCTGTGAATTTTTCACAGTTAGGCAAAGCAAAATATGCTAGGTGCAGCAGTAAGACAAACCAAGGAGCCGTCTGGCCCAGTGTTGGGCCCACTGCTGAGGAACAGATACACTGATATGTCTCAGAAGTATCTCATTACAGTGAAAAAAGCACAGTTTCATCTGGTGACATGGCCGCCTCTGTGTACCCAATACAATGATGTCATGCCCAAGGGAGGAAATCCAATATCCCAGGATTTGGAACTGGCTCTCCAGGTGCATGAAGCCAACAGGGCACCCGTCTCACCAGCAGGTCCTGCTGTAAACAAACTGAGATAAACAAAAATGAGGCCTTTTGTTGGGTGAGCTTCTAAGTGCTGAGGAAGCTGAGAAATATCAAGTATGTCTACAGGTCCACTTCACCCACACTGGAGCCCTACATACTGCTAGAAGTCATATGCTCACCAATTCACGAGCACACAGGCTTTCTTCAGCCTCCTTCCTGAACGTGAAACTTGATAAGGTAATGATCAGGTGACTTGTCCACACTCTGCCCAGGCTCTAGCTTCTGTTAGGCTCTTTGTAGGGACTGACAGGTAACACTTCCTTTCCTCCCCGATCTTTGAGTCAACTCAGAAACAAAGCAAGGAAAATGGCAGTGAAGAGCATCAATCACCTATGTTCCACTGACACTGAGGATGTAGCTTATCTCTGTAAGCAAAGGGACCTGCCCTGCTGCAGCCCACCCTACCTCATGGTCCTGCATGGAAGGGTAGCTCTAAAGAGACAAGGAGAGGTTTACGTTCTCTAAGACTTTATTAGCCGAGACTTTCTTCAAGCAGAAGGGAAGATGAGTTGGGATGCTCTATCAACAGAGGCCCCATCTCCTCCAGGAACCATCCATCAACTGTGGGGAGGAAGTGTACTATATAGTTAAACTTGGATGCCTTTCTCCTGTACTGCAATCCAGTCTATCATCAATCTACAAGCAAAACTAATCAGCAGATATAGCAAACCATGTCTGTACAGCGGGAATATATGTGAGGACCCATGTATGCATGCATACAAGTACATACATGCATGAATTCGTATATATGCACTTGCATTCACATGTGCAAATGTGTCTAGTTTTTCTTGTGATGCTGATGTGTGTGTGCATGTGCACACAGGTGAGTTGTGAGTTTGTGTGTGTAGATAGACAACTAGGTGAAGCTGTGTGAATGTGTTAGAGTAGGTCTGCATATTTTTGTATTTGCATATATGTGTATATCTGTGTGTGTTTAAATATTTGTATGTACAGGTGCACCTATAGCATTGCATTGTCTGGGAACCAGGCTTTTGGATAAGTATTTGGATAGACGGTTTCCTAAAAAAAATTAACGATTGTCAATGACTGCAAGGACCACAAAGAATATTGTTATTCTCTG
This sequence comes from Grammomys surdaster, assembly GCF_004785775.1. Classification (NCBI taxonomy): domain Eukaryota; kingdom Metazoa; phylum Chordata; class Mammalia; order Rodentia; family Muridae; genus Grammomys; species Grammomys surdaster. The sequence goes on from NW_021604698.1 coordinate 5,596,571, forward strand.
GACTTAAAAAATGTATAAGCTAGAAGGAATTATGAACACATGAACAACCATGTGCAATGAAAAGATCAAAGATGTTAAATGTCATAAAAACAAAAGAGAATTGTGTCAGCCATGAGACAGCAGGAGTATTGGAGGTCAGCTTCGGAGGAAATGAGAGATGACAGAAGGGAAGTTCGGGCAAAAGCCTTACACAAGCTCAGGAGAGATATAGAAACACGGAACACTTAAGGTCATCTGTGTCAGCCACACAACTGAATGAGAGTTGCAAGATGGGAGAAGAGTGCCATTGGGCTTGCTTCCCCATATACAGAGGGTACATGCTGGTGCATGGTGGGAGATGACCAATCTGTGGCTGTTGTACTGAGTGATACGACCGTCCCTTCTCATGCGATAGAAAGCTGTTTTGTTGGAAGGAAAGGCCGAGGTAGTACTGGAGTTTAGGATATGAGATGAGGAAGGAGGAAGGCATGAGGTGGTCACACTGTACCTCCAGTCAGGAAGCAGAGGGCCATGAATGCTGATCTCTACTTCCCCTTCTTTTTATTCGTCCTGAGATCCCACCCCATGGAACTGTGCTGCCCACACTCACGGTGGATCTTCTCAGCTCAATATTGTCACTTTACATGCTCCCTCACAGACACACTCAGAGGCTTGGCTCCAAGCCCGTTCTGGATCCTGTCAAACTGATAGTCAATATTATCAACCACAGAGGTTAAAATAGATAAACTCAGCTTTTTACAAAAGACTTATTTTATTGTGTGTGTGTGTGTGTGTGTGTGTGTGTGTGTGCGTGTGTGTGTGTGTTTTGAGACAGGGTGATCCTGTCTTGGCTAGTTGTCCAATGTGTCCCAAGGGCCTCCTGTCTCCTCCTCCTCAGCAGGAGGATTGTAGCTGTATGCTGTCATATCTGGTTTTCTTACTAGGGGTCTTGAGATTGAGCTCAGGCCTCATGTTTGAGCAGCAGGTCCTTTACCAGCTAAGCCATTTTCCCCAAAACTGCAGGTTCTTCTAAAAATGAAGGAGAGAGATGGCTCCTGCTCTGGTTGTCTCCACTCAGACTATAGGAAGTCACATTTAGGATATGGCAGTGGCACATACAGCAGAGAATGAGCTGATATTCATGATGGATGATCTGTTGTCAAGGCACACCTGGGAGGCCAACAAAGTCAAGTCTCCAAGAACTCCAAGGTGCAGCCAGAAGATACGTTCCTTGTGGGGTTACCGAAAATATAGATATATCCACCCAACATGCCCAACCACCCTGAAGAGACTTGGGGATCAGAACCCAGCAGAACTAGGAGGTTCAGAATTGTATAAAATTGGAAGGGCAAACAGAGTAGCAGCTGCAGGAGATTCCAGGAATGGAGAGTGGCTAGCCAGAAATATGTCAGGATGCAAGCAGCCAAGAGCCAACAGTGGGTGGATTCCTGAGGAACTAGAAGAGATTGAAACAAAAATCAAATGTCAAATTATGCAGACACATGGGAAAGGGACCGTCTGTGGCTTCAAGAGGTAAGGAACAACCTCAGGAGCTGGCAGCTCTGAGATCTCTTGGCTATTAGCTAAATCATAAGCTACAGAAGAGAGGATTCACACATGACATCTCCACTCTGGATGTTGGCTGCTGGGCTGGTCTCTAATGTCCCTTACTTCTACCTTGGAATGACTTTGATTTGCTGAGTTTCTCCCCTTTTCCTCTCATCCAGCAGCTGCTCCTGCCTTAGCAGATGAGAGTGGCTGCTACTTCAGCATCAGGTGGAGAAGGGCATCATAGCATCTCTGCAGCAAGCTGAGCTCCCTCAGTCAGGTTAGTTCCTCAGATGGTCAGCATCATTTCTGGTTAACTCACCTTTCAGTCTGTGCTGAAAAGCAGATAACTAGTTGTGAGCCTTTTATCTTGCTGAGAAACCAAAATTCTCATCCATCCTAATTTTCATGGAAATTTAAGAAATAGCTAGAAATGTGTACTTGGGGAACGGATATTAAGTCTGTGCTTCAATCCTTGGTAACACAAGAGTACTCCAGTAGCTTTGAATTTTGCCTGCAGTTCGTGGGAATGACAGGACTCTTTAAGCTTCTCAAGGCTTTAAGGAGGTGGCCGACTTTCTCTGTGTCTGAGTATTCATGTGGATGTATGTGTGTCCATATGTCAGAGGATGGCTTCCAGTGTTGTTCCTTAGGTGCCAACCCCCTTGTTGGCCTCTCCCTGGTCTGGAACTAGTCAAGTTGGTTATGCTGGATGAGAGCCCTGTGGACCTGTCTCTCTTACCTCCTCAGCTCTGGGACTGCACACATGAGCCACTATGCTTGACTTTTTAAAGAATGTGTGTTCTGGGGGTCAGAGTCAGTTCTCAAGATAAGCAGATCTGCCCCCTGCACACACTTCATGCTACTCTTATTAATAAAGCCTTGCAGAATGATCTAGAAGGTGAGTAAAAGGCGATATACAGAACTTTAGCATTTGAGAGAGGGCTTTGGGGTTATCTAAGCCTCTCTGTCAGATGAGGAAATGAGGTTTGGAGAAGTGTAGCTCGCTTTAGCGAGACCGAATACCAGTGACCTGAGTGAGCGCCCAGGCTCTTCAGTCATGCCCCGTCTACAGAACACCGACATCAGCTTCAGATGTTGGAAAGGAATGCAAAGAAATGGGATCAGAACATTTCAAAGGCAGTAAAAACCACAAATGCAAAATCAAGAAAAAAAAAAAACCTGACGAAATAAAAGAGTATTTTTGCTCCTCGACCAAGTAATGATTCTGAGAAACACATTTATGCACCATAAGTCAAAGCCCTCGGCAACTGCTAAACATGTGTTTTCCAAAAGGTTCATCACATTCTTTCCCTCTGCAGAATGACAGGCGGTTATAATCCACAACTTAGCGAGCAGTGGCTCTCATAGCACCCAACACCACGAGAACTCAGGAACAGAAGTTTAGCCTTTGTCTCTCCGTTTTTATCCCCCAGAACAAAGGAAAATCATAGGCATTGTGCTGTCAGTGAAAAAGCGAGCTTTCCCTTCACTCTGGTTTTTCGTTGCTAGGGTATAAGACCACGTGGGCCACAAAACTCTCTCCCATCTGGCTGGTTTATTTGAAACTTCTAGCTCTTACAATTGAGCAATTAATTCTCTCTAATGCTCAGGAACTGCAGGAATAAAGGGTATTTCAGAGACAGTAGTTCATGACCTTTTTTTTGCCTTCATGTCTTTCACTGAGATCTGACCTGCACTTAGTGCCATAGAACACTTGATAAAGTCAGTTGGGTGAATATTTCAACAGACCGGTTTCATTTGCACCTAATCATTTGGTACAGCTTAGAAGGCATACATGATGTCTTCTTAAATATTAAGATCATCAGACAACAAGCTTTTTACCAAGATTTAGGATTTCACTATAGCATTTCAATGATCAATCAGACCATCTCTACACCACTATCTTTGGCGTCTGATAACATGCAGGCAGATAAAAAATAACAGTGTTTGATATTACTGAGTAAATATCATTCAAACTATAAAACAGCTATGGTTAACCTGCCCCACAAGTCACATGTAATTGTAGAAAAAAATAAACGGGAAAAACATTTTCACTCTACTAAAATACATAAAAGACCTAGACAGTAAGCAGAAACATACATACTAATTTTATGAGTGGGCCAAGAGAGCACAAAATTGATGTCTGTTTGTTCCTAAAAGAATCTCTAAAGTCAATTATGGTGTGTGTTTGCTTATATGTAGATATTAGCTACTAAGTCAATAATAAACAAGCTACAATCTGTAGAATACAGAGGGTAGTTATAGATAAGGGGACTACGGGTTACAGATAGGTTGTAGGACCGTGAAAGGCAGCCTGATTATTGGTTGAACTAAGGCTAGAAATCCCAGTGACCCTAAAGGGATGGTAGCCATTTTGCCTGATTTCCAGGCACCAAGCACCTGGCACGAGGCCACAGCCCTCCATAGATTTGTGGCTATCAGTCACGTAAGGGCAACGCCCCAAACCCCTCTACAGGTAGAGGATGTGACATGTAGCCAAGTAGACTCAAGACAGATCTCCATTTTAATGAGGTCTAGAGGACTTAGTCAATGAAGTCTCCTTCCCAGACACTCTTCCCTGCAAAGGTATTTAACCTCAGGCCCTCCCTGAGAAGCGGGGTATGGTTTTACTCATCCACTTTCTGCCATGACAGTAAATGTCTCAAAACCACGGACTGCCTCATTTTATTGGGATCCACTGTGGGGAGCCATAGAGAAGGCCTTCTTCACTTACAGAGCTGCCATCTAATCCTGTAGAAGGCTTCTCTGCGCTCCCAGCCATGGCAGTCACCAAGCTCAAACCCACGGCAGCAGACAAGCCAAAGACTGTCCCATCCTCCTCATGAGACTAGCCGAGCTGCTTCCCTCTTCTCCCTCTCAGCCCCAAGCTAGATCCAGCTCCTCCGCAACATCCAGCGGCGCCTGGGTATCCAAGAGCCTGAGAACCAGATGTCCCAGCCTGTCTGCAGGCCCTTGGACCCCTGAGCCATCTCTGGCTGTCCATCACCTCAGACTATGCTTCCCCACCCTCTGGATCAGTGTTCCTTGGCTTCCCTACAGCCCAACACCCGCCCGCCCGGCATGGGGTAACTGCAGTCAAAACTCCGGTGTTCTACCTCCCGGCAGCCAATCCCTGTGGTGGAGCAGACTTGGGACCCATTATCCCTACAATAGACCTCATTAGGAAAGTGAAATAGACTAGAGAATTAGGGATGAATGGGAAGGGACTAAAATGGGAAGATCAACCAGGGAGGGGAGAAGGAGATGACGGAGGGAATATATGGCGAGAGAGCTAAAACTAAGGACCATTTGAGGAGTAGTATAGAAACCAAACACAGCAAAAACTCTCTAAAATATACATATATACATGTACATAACGGCAATTTAAATGAAATCACCAAATAATGGTGAAGACAGAGTCCCAGTTGGCCATCTTCTGTCACCAAATGAAGCATCAGGTATGAGATTGGGTTACACGTAATTTAGTTGTTGGCCAAAGGGGTCCCATAGGAATTTGCAAACAACCCAGGTGGTTGCCACGACAATAGTTTGCTCTCCACAAACTGATATCAAGGCCCCATTGCTGAAGACAACACCTACACAACTCACTGAACGTGGGGACATAACAATAAAATGGCCCCTGATGATGTTCTGCTGGACTCGTAGACCGGTGACTAATCTGCTGTACTCATAGATTGGTGACTTAGTCAGCCATCATCAGAGAAGTTTCCTCCTGCGGCAGATGGGAACAAATATTGGGATGTATAGACAAACAGACATCCTGTAGAGAGTAAGAGACCTTGGAACATTTAGTCCTAAATGGGATGTCTCCATCAAATCCCTCCCTACAGAGCTCAGGGAACAGGCACAGAACTTATGGGATGTCTCTCTATATTAAGGAAATTTATTGTGGTGATTCATAGTCTATCGTCCAGCTAACCGAACACTGGGCAGCTGTGGATAGGAAGAGCTGGGTAAGGCAGAATGCTGCCACAGGGACTCAAAGAGACAGGAGGATCCCTGGGTTTCCCTGGGCAGCCAGCCTGGCTAAACTGATACACTCTGGGTTCTGTAAGAGACCTCTGTAGGAGGAGCTAAGGTGGGAGGAGTTAGGAGAGGTAGAGGAGGAGTAAGGAAGAGAGGAGGAAAAGGAAGAGGAGGAGCTAGGAGACAGGAGAGGAGAACCAGAGATGTAGGAGGATGGAGAACCACACAGGTATGGAGAGCCCTCGTGGGGAACAACTTATAAACTTATAATCAGGTTAGCTAATTGGGATACAACTCTCTTTGTATGGGCATCTTGTTATTGATCATTATCAAACATATAAAGCCTTTGATTAATCTATAAGAATTAGAGTCTCATTCTCTTACTGGGCCCGCATGGATGGCGGAATGGTCTGGGCAATGCCCTGCCTTGCGGAGACAGTGTGGAAGATTGGCAGAGGCATCTCACATGCTGGCATCTAGTGGGTGGCAGGGCTGGTGTTTCTGGTGGGCCGGTTTTAGCTGCAGCGTGCACGTGGTCTCAGGTCGAGAAACATGGCGGCTGGGCTAGGCAGAGCTGCTGCAGCTTAGATAGTCAGCTTAGACCAGAGGCAGATTTTAAATAGTTACAACAACAGACCTCATTTCAAAATAATGAAATATGACTGAGGCCGACTCAAATGTATTCACACACACACACACACACACACACCTCATCACACATGAGCGTGTAAAACAAACAAACTGAACATTTTAACAATTATATTTTAAGATACGTGACAACAATAATTCTATGATAAATATGATATATGCTATGATATTAAATATATTACCATTAGATGATATATTAAATATTTAAAGTCCTAAATGATTTAAATATATTAAACCCACAGTGATATGGAGAAGGAAACGCTGCGTAAGACCGTGAAGCTCCGAACCGGAAGTGCGAGACTATCTGTGTGAGCTTCGCAACCCTTCGTTCTTCCCTGCCGACCCTCTCAGCTTCGGTTCCAGCCCTCTCCATTCCTTTAAGTCACCCACCCATCTACAGAAGCACTATATAGCAGGGACTTCTAGTGGGCACGCTGGGCTGAGACTCTGGGTAGACGACAAACGGTTTTCACTTTCCTTTCCTTCCTGTCCTCCATCCTAGTCTCTGCAGTAGTCCTGTAGCAGCCTGCCTACAGGAGCCCCTCCTCCCACCCCACATTTCCATACTGGGCGATCCATCTCTTGGTGCAGGTCCCCCTAGCTCTTTTCATCTTAATATATATTCATTTGTTTTACCAACTAACCCACAGGAACACCTACTAGAGGCTCCACAGCCACCACACCTGTCTAGGATCCAGAGTGGGCAACAAAGACCAAAGAACAGATCACTCATCACCTAACAGAGGCAAGACCAGACAGCAGCACCGAGGAACACCTCTAACATCGTAACTCCAGACGCATAGATACCAGCGCAAGAACATAAACAGCCAAGACAATATGCCTCCCCCAGACACCAGCAACCCTATTGAAACAAGTCTTCAGAAAAGCAATTTAGTTAAAACACAGGACAAGGACTTCAAAACAATAGCTATAAATATGTTCAAGGACTTTAAAGAGGATACGGACAAACACCTTAATGAAAACAGAAACTTTTGACGGAAATAGTAAAAACATTTCAAGACGTGAAAGTAGAATTTAACAAAGAAATAAAAGCACTAAAGAAAATCCCAACTGAAATAAAACTGAAAACGAAAAACTCAGGATGTCAAACAAAAACCTCAAAGTAAGCCTCATTAACAGATGAAATGGCATGGAAGAGAGAATTTCAGGTCTTGAAGACAAGGTAGAAGAAATAGCATAGTCAGAGAATATGTCAAACCAAAAAAAAAAAAAAAAATCTAGGCACAGAAAATCTGGGATACTATGAAAAGACCAACCCACAAGTAATGGTTATAGAGGAAGGAGGAGGTTCCAGGTCAAAAGCACAGAAAAAAATTTTGATTGGTTGCTGTGAACTTCACCGTTCGTATTCAAGAGAGGAGGCATCCCACTCTGCTTCATTTGGGGGTCTGGGGTAAAGTAAGGGGCTCAGGATGGGGGCTGGGTTGGGACAGGGACAGATGTTCTACATATTCAAAGAGACCACAGATACCATCCCAGACAACTATACACAGCAAAGCTATCACTCACAATATTCTAGAAAGACAAATATTCTACTCACATAGAAAGACAAATATTCTATAGTAAAACTAACTTTCAACAATTTCCATCTACCAATCCAGCTTTACAGAAGACACTAGAAAGAAACATTCAGTCTGAAGAGTTTAACTACACCCAAGAGGAATCAATCATCAATCACTCACAGACCAGCAAATTGAAAGAGTGGGAAAAAACAGTCATACCACAACAACAAAATATCAGGAATCAATAAGTACTGCCCATTAATAATTATCAATATCAATTTCCAGGAGCTTAGTCCCAGGCTAGGTCCTCTCTGAAGCAGCTTAGGGGAAAGACTTGGTCTTGTGAAAGATTCGGTTGCTTTCTATAATAATGTTTACCTGTCTTGAGTCTAAGTTACTCAGAAGCCAGAAGTTGCAGACCTCTGGGTCCTAATACTTGTGGTAAAACAGAAGAGACTAAGAAAAAGATTAATTGCTAGGGCTTCTTTCTCTCTTGCCCAGAAGCCTTGCCTTTGTCTGGAGCAATAAACTTTTACTGAACCAGGAGAAGATCTCACAGAAGAAAAAACTTTTACGTGAGCAAATATACATAAACTCACACATTCATATACACATTTATGCACATGCATTCATACACCTTCATGCCTTCCAGTTGGGCACAGCTATGTGCTTATCTCATAATTACACACTTACACACATACTTACACACATCCATACTTACATAAGCAGATATGAGAGCAAACACCCAAGTGCCAGTACAGAAAGGGCTCATTCATTCTGGATGAAAAATGAGGTCCAGGGCTGGAGAGATGGCTCAGCGGTTAAGAGCATTGACTGCTCTTCCAGAGGTCCTGAGTTCAATTCCCAGCAACCACATGGTGGCTCACAACCATCTGTAATGGGATCCGATGGTGTCTTCTGGTGTGTCTGAAATAAGACGTGAAATAAATAAATCTTTAAAAAAACAGAAAAATGAAGTCCAATCTTTGTTGCACAGAGAAAGAAGAAACTTCTACCCCTTTATTGATAAATAAGTTAAACTAGTCTGTAAGGAAAACAAAACAAAACAAAACTTTGTCCTCTTTAGTAAGTCTAAGCCTGCCTTGCTGTTAAGGAACAACCTGTTCTGTCCTGTGGTAAGGAGAAGCCTGACATCTCTTTCTGCTTTCTCTGCAGCTTCTTCTTTGTGTCCCTCTTTCTCTCTGCATTCTGTGTATTGCTCTCTTCTTCTGCTCCAGTCCTAATGTCTTCTTTACTGCTAAATGAAAGTAAAAGGGGAAAACCTAACAGACTCTGTGCTGTCTTAATTTCTAAGTTGCTTTCTTTAATTTGTAAGTTGCTCTACTCTGCTGTCCTTTCCTTCCTCCTTGTCTTGTTTTCTCCTTCTGCTGTAATGTAATCTTTCCTAGGTTGTTTTGTACCATTTCTAGGGAATAGATCACACGGTTTTTCCAAGCATCCTCCCCCATGTTTTTTAAACAAAAGTTCACTAAAATTTCAGACATAAATTCAAATCCTAAATTGAGTAAGAGATTTACAACAGAAATGTTTGCATGTGTTTCCATTATGACTAGTTATCTATCTAGACATTCATTATCTAGGTTCATAGAGAGTATAAGACCATAATTATTGTGACTAAGTTGGAGTTTTGTATAGATAAACCCAGTCAATATTGTATTTTCTGTCCTTGTACCCACAGTAAATCATTAGTTCCCTTCTATGACCTTTGGTTAATTGTTTTACAGCCTCTTGGAATGTGCTCTAAGTTATCCGTGCCTGCTTTCTATCTCAGAAGCAATCTACTTCTGACACGTGAAGACTGGCAGAGTTCTCATTGCATTTTTAATATCAGAGAGGGCTTATAATAACAGTCCTATTATAAAGGTCTTAATAATTACTAGTATAATTTTAGGAATTCTCATAGGATCGTCATTAAGAATTAAGAAATCATCTATCTGTCTATATAGCTTCCCAGTAAGACAGTACATCTTCATTGATCTGCAGAAATCTGCCCAAAAGGCTGGGCTAATATCTAGTGATGGTTATATATATATATAAATAAGTTACACTAGTTATATAGTCAAATATATATATAATAACAATAACAGGAAAGGCATATTAGTAGCAGAAATCTTTCCTAAAATATTCTCCCTTTGGCCTTGCCTGAAAAGGGCTCATTTACCCTGTTTTATAATTCACTGTGAAACAATCTCAGGAAGATCGCCTGCTAGTTTTTAGCCTCTCCTAGATGGCTCCTGGCAATTAATGGTCTTCATTACACAATAGAATAAAACAGCCTAACAGATTGGATTAGAAAACAGAATCCCTTTTTCTGCTGCATCCAAAAAACACACTTCACTATCAAGGATTGACATCACCTCAGGGTGTACTAGAAAAGGTATTCTAAGCAAATGGGTGAAACAGCAAGAAGATGTAGCTATTTTGATATCTGGCAAAATAGATTTCAGACAAAAACTAATCAGAAGAGATGGGGAGGGGAATATATACTCATTTAAAAAAAATTACCAAGAGGATATTACAATTCTGAACATTTACACAATAAGCACTTGAGCACCCAAGTTCATTATAAGAAACACTGCTGCAGCCCAAAATCACATATTGACTCTCACACAGTGATAGTGGGTGAATTCAATACTCCACTCTTGCCTATATATACAGGTCATCCAAACAAAAATTAAACAAGAGGAATTCTGGAGTTAAATAAAATCATGTCAAGTAGACCTACATACATCTACATACTATTCCATTCAAACACAAAGGAATATACCTTTTTCTCAGTAGCTCTTGAAACTTTCACCCAAAGTGACAACATATTTTGACAAAAAGCAAGTTTTGACAGATATAAGAAAACTGCAATAACACTCTGCATCCTATCAGAACACCATGGATCAAAGCCAGGTAATCAATACAACAGTAACAGTCAGAAGTTCAAATACTCATGGAAACTAAACTACTCACTACTGAATTCTTAAAAAATGGCCCAAGGCAGAAATCAAGGAGGAAATCAAAACCCTTTAGGATTGAATGAGAATGAAAACAGTGTACTCAGCTCTGAGAGGCAAGTTCATAGCTCGAAGTGCCTGTAACAAGGAAATTTTAGATTTCATAAATCTAACTAAGCATCACTCCTGATGGCTCTAGAACAGCCAAAATAAATGACCCTCGAAAGGAGTCGATAACAAATCATAATCAAACTCAGGGCTGAAAGTAATGACATTCAAACATTTCCATCAATGAAAGGAAGAGTTGGTTCTTTGAGAAAAACCAAGATTGATAAGCCCTTAGCCAAATTAACTAAAAGACAGAGATAGAAGACCCTGAGTGATAACATTAGATATGAATGGGGGACATTACAGTAAACACTGAAGAAATCTAGAAAAATCACAAGGATATACTTTTAAAAAAAATCTGTATTCAACCAAACTGGAAAATCTAAAAGAAATGGATGAATTTCTTGACATATATGAACTACCGAAGTCAAATTAAGATCCAATAAGCAATGGAAACAGACCCCTATTTCCCAGTAAAATAGAAGCATTAGTTGAAATGTCTCAACAATAATAACAAAAGTCCATGGCAGGTAGATTCCTCACAGAATTTTATATTAGAGTATCAAATAACACCAATACACCTAAAATTGTTCCACAAAACAGAAACTGAGAAAATGTCTTAATTCTTTTTATGAAGTCATTATTACTTTAATACTAAAACCACACAAAGACTCAACAAAAAAAGGTAAATTATAGACCAATGTCCCTTATTTACAGAGATGTAAAATTTCTCAATAAAGGTACCTGCAAACTGAATTTAAGAACACATAAAAAAGATTATTACTATGATCATGTAGGCTTCTTCCCAGAGATGAAATGATTCAATATTTGTAAATCAATAAACATTAATCCACCACATAAACAGACTGAAAAACAAAAACACATAGTCATCTCTCATTAGATGCAAAACAATGGTCTTTGAAAAATCTAACATACTTCATGGAAAAAATCCTGGAGAGACAATGGATACAAGGAACATACCTCAGTGTACTCAAGGCGCGTTAAAACAAACCTACAGCCAGCATTAGCCTAAATGGAGAGAAATCCAAGGCATTTTCACTGAGTTCAGGAACAAGACAAGAAAGTCCCCTCTTTCCATATCTATTCAATACAGTCCCTGAAGTGGTAGCTAGAGCAATAAGACAACTGAAGATCAAAGAGATACCCACAGGAAGATGACATGACTATATGCAGAAATGGCCCTAACAACTCCACCTGGATACTTCTGCAGCTGATAAGCACGTTTTGCAAAGCAGCTAGTGACACCTAGAAGCTTCACCCCTATTGAATAAAATTCTTGGTGCTGGAAATACTCTGTATGCTACTGGAAAAGGTTATTCTTCAGTATCATCAAACTACAAACCCTGTCACCTGCAACAGTGATCTGATTGCAGGACATGCTGGTGCAGTAGTGCCACACATGGTACAGGAATAACTCAAGTAACTAACCACAATTTTTAAAATTTACGTAAAGCCCCACGAGATGGAAGCCATACCGAGCACTGCTTTATGTGATCAAGAGCCTGAGACTAGATACATCATAGGCCTAGGAGAAAACCTACGGCTATTGTTCTGCTTAAGTAACAGCAATAAAATGAATCCTAATGACATTCTGCTACACCCATAGACGGGTGACTCACTCAGCCGTCATCAGAAATTCCTTTTTGTAGATGGGAACTTGCGGGAAATGATTTGCCCGCGCGTCGGCACGTGGGTTCTGTTGGGCGGAGTTATGGTCCCCGAGTGTCTGTCAAAATTTGACTGAGTTCCTCTGATGCTGCACTGGGCAGATGTCGGGCACCACCAGGGTGTTGGGGAGAACTCAGTCTGAAGGTTCCACAGGGGTGGGGGTTAGGGCTCTCAAGTGGACCCAGAGGCCAGTGTTTCCATTCGTGGTTCCCATACGCTGTTGAAAGGCCACGGATGAACAGAGACTGTGGGCGTGCTGGCTGAACCTGCCAGCATACCAAGAGAAATGAGAGGAAGAGCTCTGGTCATGCCCTCGGAAAAGGGATTCTTTGGTTATTTGCTTGGCTGAAAGGCTGCTGCCCAGCTAGCGTATTTGAAGAGGTGACCCTCCACTGCAGAACTCCACGGCAGGACCCAAAAGACACGTGGAAGTCCGTGGGTTTTACAGGCTTTATTTTCATGACGGATGATAGTTGAATCTCGATGCACCTCCACTTAGGTCAGGGTGGACTTGACTTAAATAGGGAGGGAGGAGAGAGGAGGGTCTGGGAAAGAATACTTCATTAGCTACGCCCTCTGGCATTTAGGTATCTCATTAATATGGTAATCTCTCAAGGCCTGAGGCCTGTAGTCACACAGTCTACCTGTGGAGGGTGACACAATCCTCTCTCAGGGAGGGGCTGTATTGCCCTACGTGATTGAAAAGCATGAGTCCATGGGGGACTTCACCACGTGTCAGGAGCCTGGATTCTGGGAGTGCGGTGAAATAGATGCCCGTCCCTCACAGGCATGGACACCTGTTGGATCTCAGGGCTATTTCCAGCCAGTGCTTCTACCAAAACCCAAGCCATCCTATCACGGTCCCACAGGAACTAATGCAGAGAACTAGACAATGTACAAAGAGTAAGATACTTTCGGGCACTCAGTCTAAATGGAATGCCTTCATCAAGCTCCCACCCCCTCACCCCCCAAATAAAGCTCAGAGACCTTTTTGGAAAAGGATACAGAAAGATACTAAGAGCCAGAGGGGATGGATAATTCTAAGCAAACAGCATTTTTCAGACACAACAGGACTGATACACACATGAGCTCACAAGTCCTGCACAAATTTAAGCCAGATGGGTCCCAGTACTGAGAGAAGGAAGAGGACCCTGGGTCCCACCCCTAACCAAGAAGCTATCTGTGATTGATAACTGCTGGAAAACAAAAAGTCATTTCCTCCAGTGATGTCTCTCTGGGTATATGAAGCATCTTCCAGGGCAGGCCCCATGCCCAGAAATGGTTGGCTGACAGAACATGAACTCAATGATGTTCTTGAAGACTTTATGCTCAATTCTGCTTTGTTTTGACTCTTTGCTTGCTTGTTTGGATTTTCACATTTCTTTTGGCGGTTGGGGGCTTGCATTTCTTGTTTTGTTTTGGTTTGGGTTCTTGGCTTTTTTGTTCATTTGGTTTTTGTTTTTTGTTTTTTGTTTTTTTGAGAGAGAGGGAGACAGAGGAAATAAAGTTGTGTGCATAGGGAGGTGGGGAAGGTCTGGAGGGATTTGGGGGTGAGTAAACATAACCAAAATATATCATATGAAAAACATTTTTCAATAAAAATACTTTAAAAAGAATATTGCATCCAAGAATTTCAGTGAAGAAAAAAAATGAACTTGGAATGGTCCAATGGATTAGAATTAAACAACAAACAAAATCCAGATACTGAGCACACAATGGCAGGTTCTCCCATCAGACAGTGGATACTTTGGGGTTCTTGGAGTTTGGGCATGGCCTTATGGCTTACACAGGCACACTGAGCACCAGCAAATAAGAGGTGGAGTCTGTAAAGAGTGTGTAAATGCAGTGTGCTTTTAATGCTGCCACCTCAGAGGCACTATGGGAAGTTCACGTCATGAGATGCCTTCTGATCTCAGATAAAGCCCCTAATAAAGAGGTAAGGCTATTCAACAGTGTCCACAAAAACCAATCAAGACCATTTGAGAAGCACCTGATAGCATCTGCCAGGAATAGTGTTTCATAAGTGTATCGTATAGCAAAAACTACCACATTCAAATAGGGACACAGAAGGGATAAATCTCAAAGGAAAGCTGGCTAGATCTCGGGACATGGAAAGTAAAGCTTTTTATTTAACAAGGTCCTCTAACAGGAGAAGAGCTTACAAGATGCCTTGAAACACTAAGACAAGGGGCAAATATAAAATCCCTAAGAATCACTTACAAACCAGGGAGAAAAGCAGCCAAAAGTATGAACAAAATATTCAGTGTGAATGGATGAGACTCAAACTCATTGTAATCAGAGCAACATAACTCAGGTTAAAAATGATTAAAATGGTTAAAAGTGATCTTTATGATAGACAGCTGTAGATGCAGGTCAGGATGGGCATGGTGGTATCAGCTGACATTGCGGGGTTGTAGCTCGTGTGTGGGTGTGGGTCTTTTTGGGCAGAGCTGTGGATCCCATGTGCCTGCCACGGCTCAGGGAGGCAGAAGAGTGGGAATTTGACTGAGTTCCCTTTACGCAGTGCTCGGTGGACACTGGGCTGAGAAGCTTCAGGGCTCCACGCAGGTATGGAGAGATCTCAGTCTGAAGTCCTGCAGGGACAGAGCTCCTGAGTGGGGGGTCTCCATGCCTAGGCGGCTGACCTGGAGGCTGGTGGTCTTTGTCCTTGGGCTCCCAGCGGTGTCTGGAAGAATTGGGACTGGGGACGTACAGGCTGGACCGGCCTACTCTTTGGTTATGGCACCCGCTTGGCTGGGTCGGCTAGCTTGGTTGAGTTGGCGGGCTCGGCAGGAATGTAGAAAAGTCTTCTAGTGGGAGATTAAGCAGCAACTCGGTAGTCAAAGGCCTTCTCCAAGGTTCCTCACTGCAGGGCCCCAAAGACACAAGGAAGTCCATGGTTTTAAAAGGTTTATTGTCATGGTGGAAAGTAGATGTGGTTGTACCCCCCACCCCACCATCTCAGGGTGGGCCTGACTTAAATAGAGAGGGAGGAGGGTCTGGGAAGGAAATCTTAATTGGCTATACCCTCTGACCTTTAGGTATCTCATGAATATGGAGATCTCTTGAGGCTCTGAGGCCTGTAGTCATGCCCTTTACCTGTGCTAGGTGACACATACGTCTCTTTGGGAGGGGCTGTAGGGGCATTGCCCTATGTGAGTGAAATATGCGGATCAATGGAGGTCTTAGGCCACATGTCAGGAGCCTGGAGTGTGGGAGTGTGGTGAAATGCATGCCATCCCTTGCAGTTATGGATACCTGTTGGGTCTCCGGCCATCTCTAGCCAGTGCTCCACCAGAAACCAAGCTATCCTTTCTTCACAGCCCCACATGACATCATAAACATGTGGTGCCAAGTTGCTTTTTTATTTATTTGTTGATTTTTTTAAACTTTTTTTGTGGTCCCATGTAGCCTAGGCTGGCCTCAATTCACAGTGTAGTAGAGGAGGATCTTTGACTCTGGATCCTAACTCATCCCAGAAATGCTATGATTACAGGTGTGCACCCTCTTCCTTGGCAAGGAGTGATCTTCAGTCCCAGGCTAGGATTATAGTTGGGTTGGTAAAACACTTACCTAGCATGTAGGGAGTCCTGGGCTTGATTACACGTATGCCATACACAAGGGATTGTGGGGCAGTCTGTGACCCCAGCACTTGTGACCCCCGTGGCAAGAGGATTGGGAGTTCAAAGCCGTCCTCATCTATATAACAGATTTGGAGTTAACTTGGAATGAGACCAGGGTTTTGGAGAGAAGAAAATAAGAAAGGAGGAAGGTGGCGGTTATGCCTGCCAAGGATGCTGGTGAATATCATAGCTGATAAAACCTGAGTTTTGTGTTCTGTAAACAGAAGGAAGACTCCCCTGTTGCTCGTGGCTTTTCTACTTAGCTTTTAGAATCACAGCTTTATCAGAAAGATTCTTAAGGTCATAAGCAGAAGGTGCACTTACAACACTATCTTCCCAAACCACTGTCCCTTAGCGTCCCATCTGGGCTTAGTGTCTTCTTCCATTAGTACCACACTAGTTGCCATGGGATGTCATCTCATGAAGCAAAAACACCCAGTGGAACAGCAAGTAACACCGCGGGCATGCTTCTTCATCATACAGGAAGAAGCTGCAGCAACTGTTCTCACAGGCTTGTTGCTTAAATTGCCCATTAAAAAGCCAGTGGCCCTCCTGACTGGCTTCCTTGACATGTTCTGTTCTCTGTATTACTGCTGCATGCCGATGACTGCTTTAAATACAAAGTCAGAGTCTCTACAAGGCTGCATACCTCATAACGCTAAAGCAGAATTTCTTTCATCTAGTTTATATCCAGATATAAAACCAAATTCCCCACGTGTATGTTTATTCATACCTTAAAGAGCTATTCATGCAAGAACCAAATAAAAAAATACTAAAACTCCTCCAGTGTGTGTATGTGTGTGTAAGAGAGAGTGCTCATTCTTACCTTAAAAAGCTATTCGTGCAAGAGTCATTTGTTCCTTCAGGGATTCTCCTGGCCCTGGTCTGATCTTGTTACTCTGAGTTGGTTAGCATGCAGTTAGCCCATGAGGAGATTATCAGTGTGAGTGTGGTGAGCCGGGTGGCTGGGACAGTGTCAGAGGCAGTGACTGGGCCTGTGCTAAGCAGGTGTGTGGGCAGAATCCAGGGAGCATATGTAGAAAGTGAGTAAAGGAGATAAGCCAGAGTTTATTGCTCTACCAAACAATTGCTCTGCCTTTGACCTCAGGCCGTGTGGCCCAAAGACAAAACAAAGCTCGTGTGAAAGAAGTAGATCTAAGATGTTATGCTTTCCAACCAACAAAGCTGTTCTCACGAGGGAGGAAATCTCTAGAACAAGAATCCTCCACCAACACTACCATCAACATCAACACACCACTTTTTTTATTTTAATATTTTTGTTTATTTATTTATTTATTTTTACTTATTCGCTTTACATCCTGATCACTGACCTCCCTCTTGGTCACACCATCCCACAATCCTTCCCCTCTCACCTCCTCCCCTTCTCTGAGGAGTTGGGAGCCTCCCTGGGGATTCCTCGACCCTTGAACATCAAGTCTCTGTGAGGCTAAGCACATCCTCTCCCACTGATGCCAGACAAGGCAGCCCAGCTAGAAGAACATATCCCACGTACAGGCAACAGTTTTTGGGATAGACCCGGCTCCAGTTGTTTGGGACCCACATGAAGACCAACTTGCACATCTGCTACATATGTGTGAGGAGGTCTAGGTCCAGCCCCTGTGTGTTCTTCAGTTGCTGGTTCAATAGGAACACCAACCCACCCACAAAATTTTTGACCCAAAATTTATCCTGTCTACAAGAAATGCAGGGATGGAGGATGGAGTAGAAACTGAGGGAACAGCCAAACAAAAACTGGCCCAACTTGAGACCCACCTTATGGGCAAGCACCAATCCCTGACACTATTAATGATACTCTGTTATGCTTGGAGACAGGGACCTAGCATGGCTGTCCTCTGAGATGCTCCACCCAGCATCTGACTCAGACCCACAGCCGAACAGTGCATGGACATTGGGGATTCCATGGAAAAGTAAGAGTAATGACTGAGGGTTTCAAAGAGGATAGGAACTTCACAGGAAGACCAACAGAGTCAACTCAACCTGGACCCTTGGGTCTCAGAGTGCACACCATCAACCAAAGAGCACAACACTTTTAACCACAGTGATTCACTAGAATCACTCAGCTTAGTTTCACAGGATGAGAGACGGGTTCCAGAACTGAAAACAAACTCATCAAGGCCCAATTCCTTTAACAAGAGTTCTCCATGGGGAAAATGTGGTCTCAGGTTAAATGATGGAGCCCTAAGGAAATCTCAGGGCAATGAGCAGGGAGAAAAGTGGGGCCCATCACTCGGACGGGGTGGTAGTCAGAGACAGGACTCCTGTCCAGCCCCAAGTTAGTATCTCTACACCACTGTCATCAAAGGCGGACCCACATAAACTTTTCTTAAAGAGAAGATTCCTTAGAGAAAAGCAAAAAATAACCTTGTCTTTCCTCTCCATCACACATCAGTGGATCTTAAAATCTCCCAGGAAACCGCAATGAAGACACTTCTGTCCCAGTCACGGTAAGGCTTAACTGCAGACAAGCAAGGAGAAAGGAAACAAAGTTGGATCCACAGAAGATCTGGGTAGGTAGAAACAGAATCCTGTGTTCTGTTCTTGGTCCCAGGTCCTGAGCCACACCCACATTCTTGAAGCCCTTGGGAATTCCTTGTGCTGAAGATCTTAAGAACAATGCTCAATCTGTCTTAGAGACTCATTCTGGTGTCCGAGAATACTCACTGTCAGGAAATTCGGCTTTGTGAGTAAATTCAGACTCTCCACACACCCATTTCCTCTGACTCTGACCTCTGGGGGAGAAAGCGCACGCCCAGTGAACATGTGAAGGTTGTCCCAAAATAGCCACTGTCCATCCTCAGCCAGTTCCTCTGCTCCAGGATCAGTGGGCCCAGCTTCCTTCATCTTTTCTCTTGGGCCTTACTCTCTGAACCCAGACCACCCATGCCTCATTGTTAACCCGGGTGTTAGTCTGTTGCTATTAAGGTGACCAACTGTTCCAGTTTAACATAGACTTCCTGGCTCGGATGCCAGAACGTAAGACGTACAGCGCTGAAGTCTCCAGTAAGTGGGATATGCTGGCTGTGCTAGCTGTTTCTAGAAAAGAAATGCTCTAGTGGATGAAGGGCCATCCAGTGACAGGAGGGACTTTCTCAGTGAATAGCATGGCACTAATCTGGAGGCAAGGAGACACTCTGGATAACAAACGTGTGGTTCTGTTTTCAACCCAGACTTCCATCTACGGGGGACCTCACCTAGCACACACATCTTCTGATGTCATCGGAGGGAGTTAGGAAGAAGGAGCAAGACCAGGAACAGATACAAAATACTCAAGGGGGGTGGAAAAGGGGGCAACAAGGGTAAGGAGGGTTCCAGAAACAGAAAAGAGCCTGACGCAAACACAAGAAAGTGAATAAGGGGTTGGCAAGGTTGGTGGAGTGCTTGCCTGGCATGCACTTATCTCTGGGTTTGGTTCCTAGCACCACATAAGCCAGACGGGTGGCACACACCTGTAATCCCAGCACTCAGGTGCTCAAGGCAGGTCATCTTCCTTTACATAGGGAGTGTGAGACTAGTGTGGGCTACAGAAGTGCCTACAGAGGGACTGGGGAGATAAGCTAGAAACATGCAAAGAAAGGGAGAAACTGATAGTTGACCGAGAAATAAATATTTATGAGAGTGGACAGCACAGATACTGTGAAGAGAAGGAGAGGCTCTACCCAAGGGCCAGCATCCAAAAGCAGCCCTAAGCACTTCTGCTTGCTTGTCTGTTAATCCTTAAGAAGAATGGGCCCTGGATTTCATGGATGAAAAATAAAATAATAACATAAAGGATAAATTTAAGGGTTCAGATAGCGTGAAATGAAAAGCCCCTGCTGTCTCCTCTACCACGAGCATTCTTTCTAAATGTAAAGCGAACTGTCTGTCATCCAAGAAAAGACATGCTTCCCAAGAAACTGGAACAGAGAGTACCTCTGCACCACGCCATTGTCCGTACTCTCCCAACCTTCCCAGCACTGTGATGGAGTACTGTTTGTCTCCTCCAAGTCTCATGCTGAAATTCCACTGCCGCTGTGGCAGCGTTGGGAATAGGAGCCAGGATGCTGAAAAGGGCACTGAGAAGCCATTAACGCATTTCTTACAGAAGTGAGTCTGTTGTAAGAGCGGTTGTTCTAGGGAATGGGTAGATGGTTCATCAGGTAAAACTGCATGTTGCGCAAGCACGAGGACCTGAGTTCAAACCTCTAGCATCCATGTAAAGATCCAGGAATGACCACACATGCCTCTAACCTCCGTGTTGTTGGGGTTTGCTGGCTGGCAGCCTGGCACCAGGTTCAGGGAGGACCCTGTCTCAAGGGAGTGAGATAGAGAGACAGGACACCTCATGGATGCTTCTTCAAGCCTCTGTCATCATGCAAGGGTGTGAATTCACAACACATGCATGCACACACACTATAGTAACGAGTTTAAAATGAACGTGGGAGGAGCCCTCATCCTTTGACCCTTCTTATTTCTTACTTCTACGATGGTAGTAAGCAGCATGAGACCCTGTGCACATGGACCTCTTTTTCTTGACCATGGACTTCGTAGCCTCAAGAACCGCACACCTAAGTAAATTGTTTCTACTTAGGAATTATCCACACTTGAGTATTTATCATAGTTTCAGAAAGTGGACTGAGACGTCATGGAAGGAGGAAGATTTTTGTCACAGACTGTGGCAAGTCTCATTCTAGCATCCAGGAGGCAATAGTCAGAGTAGCTAAGAGTTCAGCTACACAACTCAGTATTTCTCACTATTTTGTGATTCAGTTATCCCTTTTATACTGACCTAAGTTCTGCCACATAACTGGTTAGTTACCTCTTTTTCCTTCCAGGCCTGCTTTATCCTCCAGGTCCCAGTTGTCTGTATCTCCTGCATCTGCCTCTTTCCCAGAGTTTCTGTCTCTCCAGAAGCCCCATCTTACTAGTTTGCTTTTGGCTATAGGCCATAGGCTTTTTATTTTAACCAGCCAAAAGGTGATGGAGAACACGGTTTGCAAAATGCTAAGGCAAGAGATGCTTAAGAATTCCAAAATCTAGCCTATAATCAGCTCTTTACTGGTTCAGAAATCAGCATTTGAATAATTCAAGGATAATCTTTTCACAATGCACCAAAATACTACTCTAACAGGTGTCCTCACTTATCACAAAGACCCATCTAAAGCCCAGGGGCGAGCAGCAGCTCCATTGCTGGAGCGCCTGCCTACCCTACACAAACCCCGAGCTCACCATAAACCAGGTGTAGCGGCATATGCCTGTAATCCTAGCACTCCGGAGTTGGAGGATCAGAACTTCAAGGCCAGCCTTTGCTTCTGTATTGAGTTTAAGGCCAGTTTTGGATACATGAGATTTTTGTCTCCAAAAATAAAAAATAAAAAATAAAATCAAATAAGGATCACAGATATTAAGAAACTGCCCCGTGATTGGGGGTAAAGGAGATTTTATTACCAGGCCTTTGGCTTTAGGGCTGGTGTTTTAAACCACTATCATACTTCCTATAAACTTGCTTCTTGACCCACGGAGCCCAGATGTTCTAGAGTCTAAAATCTAAACAATTTGGAAAGGGGTTCATTAACACCCCACAAGTTTTGATAACTTGTACCTCAAACTGAAAAGAATTCAAGAGTCATCCTAAGACTTTGGTTTGTAGTACATGTGGCAGGGGTGTAGGGGCTTATACATCTGGAGACCAGAGGTTGATGCCAGATGTCACTCTTGAATATTCTCCATCTTCCACACTGAACAGAGTGTCTCTCTTGAAGCCAGAGTTTGCAGATAAGATTTCTGTAGCTAGCCGGCTTTCTCCAGGGCTCCCCTCCTTCTAAGTGCCTGAATTGTAAGCAGGTCACCTGTAGAAGTAACTTTTATTCACCTGATGTAATTGTCATATCTGAGGCTTACTGCTAACTCAGCTCACCCTTTCAAGTTCTTTCTGAACTCTAGCTGGCTGGTTCAACTTAGCTGTTCTGGCTCAAACTGCTCTCCAAGGTGCCTAATTCAATCTGGCTTCTCTCAGCTTCTCACTGAATTGCTCTGCTTGGCCTCAAACTAACTCTGGCAATCTGGTTACTCTTTATTGTCTGACTTCTACTGCCTCTGCTGCCCTGCACAGTGCTTCATGAACTTACTACCGAACTCAACTCCACTGACTCCCAACTCTTACCTGACTGAACTGAACTCATCTGAACTGTACCCATTGACCTGCCCTCCAATTAGATGCTACTTTCAAACATGGCTGCTTCCTTCTATGAAAAAACCTTACCAGCATTGTTTGGGATTAAAGGTTTGTACTAAGAGTATGTCTATATTCCAGCCAGAGGGATTAAAGCTATGTGACACAGACCTAAGAAGATCTTCAGATGTGATCCCTAGCCATAACAGCCATGTTGCTGGATTAAAATTCCTCTAGAGTCACCCAATATCCATCTAACATTTACGTAGCTTCTGAGCGTCTGAAGTCTGGTACTCATGCTTGCAGGGTAAGTAATTTCAGTTCTGATCCCCTTCCCAGACCCTAGGATGATCTTTCTTCCAACAAAAATGCTTATGAGTCAGACCCCTTGATTTCTGGCTTCTCTGTAGTGGCTCCCTTGGGTCTGCCCTGGTACTTGATGCAACTTGTGTCTTGTGTCCTGGCTTCGTGTCAGCTCTTCCTTTACACCTAGGGTGGAGGCCTATTCTCTCTGTTGCTATTTATATCTATATTTGTTCAGGGGCTTCCTTCCTGGCTCCTCTTTCACTTCAAGATCACCCCCTTTCCATGGCTTTGGCTTGGATGTCTAACTTCAAGCACAACTCAAAATCCTAACCGTAGTAAGATAACGCCAAACACAAGTTTTATCCTCAGTTTTCTTTATCGGGCACTTGGTTCTCAGAGGACAAAGACTCAGACAAAAGCTAATGCTCCTCAAGTCGTCCCCAGGGGATTAAATAACAGATAAAATAAGAAATTGGGCTTTCTGTTTCTTTGAAGCAAGTAAACAGTATGTTACTATTTTATCTATTTTCCTCTTTCTTGGTTGTGTTTTAAAAACAACAGATCAATGAAGGAAGGTACAGTTTGAGCAGTTGATGGGTTTTTTTTTTAAACAAAATTCACATTTTATTTAGGTTGAAATAAACGATACAAAATTGATTTTATTCACCAAAAATAACAGCAGTATTTTCTGTATTATTTTTTAGATAAACCACAAAACATTTATCTCTGTAGGTTTTGCTTATCAATCAAGACGAGGCAGTAGACATAATCATGTAGAAAGAAGAAGAAAATAGACAAGTCAGTTACCTATAATGGATAGCCTCTGTGTCTGTCTTCTCCAAGAAGCAGAAGTGAAGAGCAAAAAAGCCTGTAACAATGTGGGCTCAGCAAAGGAACGTAAACAGCAACAGTCCAGTGAGGAGCAGCAGTGCCTGGCTCTGCCATTCTTACATTAGCCTGTTCCTCTGAGGTTCTTCTGCCCTGACAGAATCTGCACAGAGGGCTTTGAGCAGTTGTTTTAATTGATGCCTTCAGCTGAATCAGAGACTCTCTCATTGTTACTTCTTAGTAAACATAAGGATTAAGCATTAAATATACCCTGAAGAGAAAGAGTGGGTTAGGATAAGGGGTAAACATCAGATCAACTTCACTGGGCATATTGGGCTCATGTACTCAGGAGGAATAAGCAGGCATATTTCTGTGAGTTCGGGGACAGCCTGGTCTACATAGTGAGTTCTAGAACAGCCAGAGCTACATAGTAAGACCTTGTCTCAAATCCCTACTCTCCCCCCCCACCAAGAAAGTATTAGATAAACTTTGAACAAAAAAGAAAACAACAACAAGAACAATCAACGTGGGGAAAGTCGGGCTGCTGCTCTGTCTGCATATTTTAGAGCTCGTTAAGCTATAGGAGGCTATAATTAGATATAAGTAAGGAGGAGGGGTAGAAATGAAGGAAAAAGAAAAGACAGGAGACAGGAGAGTGTGTGAGGTGGTGAAGAGGATAGAGAAGGTGCCCCCATGGTAGACAGGGTGAGACACAGAAGCAGCCTTCACGTCTAACTGGGCAACAAGAAAACTAATGCCGGGCTGTCATGAGACACACATGCAGCTGTAGACACACTGGAAGGTAAGAGATAAAGAGGACATTTCTGGGAGGAATTGCTGTCACCAGTCCACTGAGTCAAAAGGAAATGTTCTCAGCTCCAGCTCCAGCAGGCTCCCTGAAGCGGTGTGTGGCACACAGGGGTGTGGACTATGTGCCTCTGCAGTCTCTGTGTTCATGGGGGTCTATGGGACTTTGGGGGCTGGCCCGCTTCTCAGATTGTCTTGCCCTCTGTGCTACACCAAGCTAGTCCCCAGATGGTAATGATCCTATGGACTGTTCGCTAAACTGAGGTGAGCCACCATGGCCAGTTGGGGTTTGGGGGTTGTTTTTTTTTTTTTTTGGTTGTTTTCTTTTCTTTTCTTTTCTCTTCTTTTGTTTTGTTTTCTTTTCTTTAGATTTATTTATTTTATGTATGACTGCTCTACCTGGGTTTTTAATTGGTACCCCGGTGGTGGTGATGCCCCTGTTGCAGTGACTCCACATAGCCCACCGACCCACCCCTCACTCACAGAGAGCTCTCAGTTAATTAGTGTATGTTCAGGGCTTGCCCGAGTCAGCTGGGGAAGGTCTCTGAGGTGTGTACATGTTTACCCTAACCTGCAGCGCCACACTACCGTTTTTGATAAAGTTTGTGGACCTCCTGACCAGGCAGGCTCTTTAAAGGGATTCAGATAGGCCAGCGGTTCCCAAAGTCAGGGACCTCCGACCAACAACAGCAGCATTACTTGGTACACTGTTTAAAACGCCACTCGTGTTCTAACAGGCCCTCCAAAGGATTCTGTCACATGCCAAAGTTTAGGAAACCTGGGCTGGAGAGATGGCTCAGCCGTTAAAGGCTAGGCTCACAACCAAAGTTTAGGAAACCCCGGCAGAGTCTAAGAACAGAAAGGTGCCAACTGTTTGCCCCTCCACCTGCCTCCTTCTCGCCTTGCTATGTTTTGTTCTTTCCCTGGAGAAACATATTTATTCTCTGTATTTTCTAAACTTTAAAGCCTTAGCATACCAGGTGGAAAAGAGTCTAGAGAAACCTTTTTTCCTCCAGATCTCTGACTGACTGTCTGTCTGTCTGTCTGTCAGTCTGTCTCTGCCACTCCCACTTAACCCCCCCACCCCCAAGCTTACAGATAGCTGTGAGTTGCCTGATGTATGTGCTAGGAACCAAACTCAGAACCTACTGTAAGAGCAGTACCCACTCTTAACCACTGAACTGTTTCCCCTGCCCCTGCACCCACCCCAGATTCTGCTTTCAAAAGAACTTACTTGATGGGTTGTGTTTTAATGTGTTTTTTTTTTAAAAGAAAATGTACCACTTTAACATTTTTAACATTTTAAACATTTTTAACAGTATTTCACATCGTTGTAACTATCACCCTCACAAGCCTCCCACACCGAAACTGTGCATGAAACAATTGCGCCCCCTTCAGTTCACAGTGATTAGTGCATCTATTGCCATGCCCCTATTGTAGGAGTCAGAAACTCAGTACCAGTTGCTTCTCTTGTGTTCATAAAATATTTGCTATTTTAGGTACATCATGTCTGTGGGATCATATAGGTTTTTTTTGTGACTGGCCTTTTTCACCCAGAATGTTCTATACTATAAATAAGATGGGCCTGTTCTTTCAGCTTGGAGTCTCTCCTGGGGTCCCAGATCCAACCTTTGCTCAGGTCAGACATCTGGTACCTGTCTGGTTCTGATAGCTTGCTTTTTTCCTATACTGATGGCTAGCTGCAACCATAATATATAATGTATAATATATAATTATACAATATACAATATGTATGTATGTATATGTATAGTATATTATATGTATCTCTCTATATAGGGGGGAAGATTTCTTTTCCTCCTTAGACTTTGTCAAATTCATACTACCCACCTCCAGTTTCAACACCAGTGGATTTGTAGCTGGGAACGATGGCTTGGAGCCAACCCTGAGCAAGCTCCCAGGATGCTGCGTTCTGCTGTGTCATCAGGCTTGGAGCTGGTGTCCCGTCCATCTGCAGCTCTGTGTTCTTTGCACAGAGACGTATAATGGATGCCAGGCAGCAGCCGTGGCAGCAAGCTTCAGACTTCAGGTCTCTCGGCTTACTCAGCTCTGGCTTGGGACCCAGTATGACAGGGACAGGGGACACAGAGGATGGCACTTCCAGGATTCACACTAGCTGTCCTGGGATTCCACAGGTAGGGCTGATAAGGGATGCTTACTTTCCAAAGGATACTTCCTCATTGATGCTGAATTTGACTTTCAAATTATTTAGTGGTGGTGAGAGGACCCCATGGGGACAGTGAGATGGCTCAGGGGTTATCCTTGGATCCCAAGCCTGCGGACATCAGGACTCATAGGGTAGAAGGAAATAAACCAACTTCCTCAAGTTGTCTTCTGATTACCAGCACACAGATAAATAACTAAATGTAATTTTAAAATATTCCTAATGGATTAGTGAAAAGTGTTTCTTACCAAACGAAACCTGATGTTCTATAAAGAAGATACCCTCTTCATTTGGCACTGTCACCCAACAAGACAGTTGTTTTAGTGGCAAAAACTTGATTTTATTTTGAGCTGTGGCTGGAGGATGGCTCTGGTCCCCTAGCTCACGGACAGTTGTGCATTTCATTCAGCAACACTGGCTTCTGCAGAGGTAGAAGGAAGCAGAGGGGCTGGGAAAAAAGGATTAGGTCTGGGGTCTTTGATGAAGTCAATGGAATGTAAAGAATTTAGACTCAAAATATCTGCTGCAATTCTTTCCCTGATACCTGTTGGGTTTGCTGTGTGGATATGCGGGGCTGGTTCGCAGTTCTTAGGATGTGTTTTATTCTTGTCGTCACACTGGCTGACCCAGTGAGCTTCATGTCACACTGGATGCTCTCTCTGTGACTGATACTTGTAACTGACATCTGCTGTGGCCGTGCCAACTTCAGTTTGTGTCTGAGTGAACGAGGGGAAATTGGTGACCTTTAAGCCCCGCCTTTCAGCTGCTGGCAGGAAGAGGAAGTGTTCAGAGGAGCTAATTTGGCAGGCATCATTTGCTGTGCATATTACATCTAGCTTGTATACTGTCACATAAAACACATTTTATTTTTAAATTGTATTTTTGGAACCTGTTTCTCCACACAAAGCTTGGAAGAGCCAAAAGTGATGAGTGTTATTTAGGGTCTGTGTTTTACAGACCAGCAACTCTGGGTAGCAAAGAGCAAGCAGAAATGCTTTTGTAGCTACAGAATGGTGTAGGCGGCAGGCCACACGGTGTGCTGTGGAGACATGAAGAAGATGCAGCCTTTTCTCCTAACGACTTTGCATTTGTTATGTGTGGGAGCGATACGATATAATAATAGTGACCACACTTTGAGGACACACAGCTTCCAAAGAATGGGTGCACTCTACAGGGACAACTGGAACACATGTTTGCAATCTTAGCAGATGTCAGAAATGGACACGCCGCCCTTGGCACAGGAGACAGAGTAAGGTGAGCTCCTAAAGGAGATGTGTCTGGTTGGTACGTGGCATCCCAGGAGGAAGACTTATGAGGTTACACCTCAATACACCCAAGATAGGCAACATTCAGCACTGTCTGCCCTTTAAAATGGCTAATTTTAATGTCAACTTGATACAGGCTAAACTAGTCATCTGAGAGGAGGGAACTCCAATTGAGAAAGTGCCTCCGTGAAACTGGGCTGTAGGAAGCCTGTAGAACATTTTCTTAATGAGTGATTGATATTTGAGAGCCCGGCCCAGTGTGGCTGGGACCACCCTTGAGATGCTAGTCCTGGGTCCTGTAAGAAAGCAGGCTGAGCAAACCACAGGGAGCAAGCCAGTGAGCAGCACCCTCCATGGCGTCTGCATCAGCTCTTGCCTCCAGGATCCTGCCCTGCTTGAGTTTCAGCTCTGATTCCCTTTAGCAGTGGACTAAGGATGTTAAAGAATAAGCCAGATAAACACTTTCCTCTCCATAAGCCAAACGAGCCCTTCTGCTCATGGTATTTCTTCTCAGCAATAGTACCCCTAAGATGGTGGGAAGGGTATGTGTACATCGTGATGCACAGGTAGTAGTCAGAGGACAACTGACAGGAGCTAGTTTTCTCCTTCCATCACGTAGGCTCAAATTCAGGTTGCCCTTACCTACTGAACCATGGTTCTAGCCCAAAAGCACAAATTTACATGTAAAACATTTAAAAAATGTAAAAGCACAAATGTAAAACAGTTCTTTAAGGACTGGGGATAGTTTAGTGGTAAAATACGTAGCTTGCATGGTCTCAAACTCCAATGTGTATATACACACACACACACACACCATACACACTCTTCTTTACAGTAATTATCTATGAAGCTGGGGAGAAAAGAAAGTATGTGTCAGGCTGAAAGAAAGTGGTTATTTACATGTTGGTAGCCATACTAAAAATAGGTTGTCTCTTAGAAAAGGAATCTGACAACGTGCGGCACCAAGTCCCTTATATCCTTTGAGCAGGAAGTTTTGCTTTGGGAGACTATACCTCAAAACAGAAACGACTGTATTTAAAAGAACGATAGCAGCACTATTTTTAAGATGAACAACTTTCTGTAGCAAGAAAATCCTACCCGAGAAGCATTCCTCTGCACCTCATGTGTGTCCAGATACTCTAAGGAAAGTGAGGGAACTCCGAAGTGTCCGTCTCTAAGAGTGTCCTGTGGTAAAGCCACATGGCACTTGCCTTCCTGGAAAAGTTGTTTATAAAAACTAGTTGCAAACTGAAAGGGGATCCCCTGGGAAGCCACCCCCATTCCATAAGAGGGTGGAGTCTGGAAGGGCCCTGGGAGGGAAAGGCAGAAAACCTCAAAGCCACAGTACCCCGCCTCAGAGCTGTGGTTCTTCTATAAGATCAGAAGCTGGAACTTCCCTGGCTCATTGTGACCTGAAGAGACAAGTACCCCCCGGCCGCTAGCAGGGCTTGTCTTCCATAGGTTCCAAGAATGACGGTGGCAGAAAGGCAGACAACCTTGTTCCCCAGGTCTGTGTCTGTTTCCAGGTGTCCCAAGGGCTTCTCTCAGTGTTGGTGAGGAGGCAGATGAGAACTTGGGGTTCCAGTGCTGAAGGAAAAATACAAGAGTCTGACTATCTCACAGAGCCCTGGTGTTTTCGAGGTTAGAACTGGGCTTCCTGGCTGGGTGTGTGGTGGGCAGTGGATCGTGAAACGTAGCCTGGTCCTTGGCTGAGCTGCTAAAGGCTTTGAAGCCCCAGAGACCCTGAAGGGACGGTAGGAGCTTCGCCTGCTCCCAGACACCAGGCCCCTGTCATGTAGCCGCAGCCCATCCCACCCCCCAGATTTGAGGCCATCAGCCATGTAATGCAATGCCTCAAGCCCTTCCATATGTGTAGATGAGGCATCCCTAATGTCTCAGACCAAGACAATAGGAAAAGAGATGTGACCACAGGTCATGTGGGCTCAAGACAGAGGTCTCCATGTTAGTGAAGTGTCTAGAGGCCTGGAGGTGTAGCTGATAAAGCTTCCCTTCTGAGACATTCCTCTCTGCAAAAGGTATTTAATCCTAAGCCTACTCCGAGAAGTGGGGTATGGTTTTACACATCCACTTTCCACCACGACAATAAATGGTTCAGGACTGTCTCTTTTCATCGAGATCCGCTGTGGCGAGCCATAGAGAAGGCCTTCGCCTATAGAGCCACTATCTAGTCTCCTGTAGAAGGCTTCTCTGCAGTCCCACCCACGATTGCCACCAAGTCTGCTGCTGCCCATCAAGCCAAGAACTCTCCCTGTGGGACTAGCTGGAGATCCCATTTTCCCCCTGGTCCTGGTCCAGCCTTCAGGACCTCACTTCGGTCTCAGCTCTTCTGAGGCTCCCAGAGGTGCCTGGATGTTCAAGAGCCTGAGAATCAAAGAGCCCTGGCCTCGTAACAGGCTGCTGGACCCCGGAACCAGTTCCAGTTGTTCTGCGACTCAGACCGCGCTTTCCCACCTCCGAGTGGGAGTGGCCCTGTACTCACCTGACCTGCTGTGGGATAAGCACAGTCAAATTCCCCAAGTTCTGCCTCTCTAAGAGGCTGACCGTGCTCTGTGGCGGCGTGGGTGTAGGACCCACAACCCTACAGGCATTCTGAGATCAGCCTTTAGAAAGCTAAGGGAAGAAGACTGATGCGAATCCACACCAGTTTAATGCCGCCAAGTGAGTCAGAGGCTCTTCTGGCCCACGTAGCTGTGCCTTGTCTCAAAAACAAGCAAGCAAGCAAGCAAACAAGCAAACAATTTAGTTTAGGATGCGCTGATGATGCTGTTGACAAGAAGCACCCTGAAGAGGAAAGAAGGCAGAAGAGGGGGAGGAAAGCCAGAGTCACAACCTATAGCTGGGGTTGGAACACAGATCCGAGGCAGCTATAGCTCGGGTCAGCTGGTACTGAGGGGAGCAGCAGTTCGGTCTCAGTTGCTGGGTGTCTAGGAACCCCAAGAAAGACCAAGAGTCACGTTTCCCACAGTATAAACATGGATATCCATTACTAAGCAGACCAGCTGGAGAGCAGCTGTCATTTCTCACCTTGCTGATGAAATGACAGCCTAGCCCAGCCTCAAGGATCAAAGGGATCACAAGGGCTGCTGTCTACAGTACGCTAGGACAGGAGTCCCACGAGACTCCTTGCAGTGGTCACCTATGCAATTCTGAACGGCAAAGAACGGAAATTTTCAAAATCTCAGAAAGGGCCTGACTTGGGCAATTGGGCCTTCCGGCAAACACCCTATTTTTCTGTTTTCAGTGTGCTCATGTGTGTGTTTGCATGTATATGTGTGTGCACATATGTGTGCATGTGTGTTTATGTGTTCGTGTATGTGCATGTGTATGTGTGTGTATGTCATCATGTGTATGTGTATGTGTGTAAATTCATGTGTGTGTGTGCGTGTATATGCCCATGAATGTGTTTGTAGACGCATGTGCTCATGTGTATGTGCATGTGTGCATTGTATTCATATGTGTATGTGCTCATGTGTGTTCATGTGCGAGTGTACCTGTTTGCGTGGTACAATGTGGAGGACAAAGTTTAGTGTAGGGTGTCTTCTATCACTCCCCACTGTATGTTTTGAGGCAAAGTCTCTCATTAAATCTGGAGCTCAGTGATTCAGCTAGACTGGCAAGGCCCAGGGACAGGCCTGTTCCTGTCTTCCCAACTCTGGGATTACGGGCTCACACTACTGTGTGTTGCTTTTCACGTGGCTCGGGATCCAAACTCAAGTGCTTTACCTACAGAGCCGTCTCTAGTCCATCTGTCTTTCTCTTCCAGGTTTTCTTTCCCACGTTTATGGCTTCCACTTCTCCGTTACCTCATGCTTGAGCACCTCTCCTGTCTTTTCTTCGTCACATCTCTGCTTTCCTTCCTGTTTTTCAGTGCAGAGAACCCCTGGTTATAAATATACAGTTATGCTGCTTGGAGCCTAACAATGTTCTGGCAATACACAAACCAGAAACAGAGAAGCCCAGCACAGCCCAAACCCCACCCTGGCCCTCAGACCACAGCTGCCCTCTCAGGCTGCTGCTGCCCAACAGCTGCTTCTGATCTCCCTCAGCTCACTCTTCTCCAGATGACATCTTCCAATATCAAAGACACAGCCAGCTGTCCAAATACACTCTCATCTTTTCATATACGGGACAATTACTGCCAAAAACAGATTATGCAAACATAAACAAGCCAAAGGAAGGAAGGGAGATTGCTGGGCTGCCCCGCCCCCCCTAAATTCATCCTCCCTACTGAAGCAGGGACTGAAATGACCTCTTTAGAGCAACTGGAAAAGCCCGTCCTCCCAGACAAGCTTGCATCAAAGGACAACAGAAAGGGGGAGAAAGAAGTTTGATCTCTGGGCGAAGTGTTTGAGACAAAAGATTGGCAGAACCTAAAGTTAATTATTCACCTCCCTCTTCCCTTTGTCCTTTTTCCCTCCTCTCTCCCTCCTCCCATTCCCCTCTCCTCCCTCCTCCCTCCCTCCTTCTCTCCAACATAACAATACAAAAATAAGCATAGAAGAAAGCAAAGTGAATTTCTAACAAGATGGGGATGAAACAGCCAGGGGTCCCAGGAGGATTAAGTAGGGTGGCCTTCTTAGGCATTTACAAAAGTCCTCCTCCACCTGGGGGGGGGGGGAAGAGACAGAGAGAGAGAGAGAGAGAGAGAGAGAGAGAGAGAGAGAGAGAGAGAGAAACAGAGAGAGACAGAGAAGACAGAGAGAGACAGAGAAAGACAGAGACAGAGAGAGATACAGACAGACAGACAGACAGACAGACACACACACACACACACACACACACACACACGTTAAATTTGAGCTGAACATCAAGTTAGAGATTCAGTTAGTCTTGCCCCGCAACCCTAAGTAAGCCAGCGAAATGTCTTCTGCCTCTGTTTGCCTAGTCATTAGATGAGGATCCCTAAGTTGCCTGGAGGTTTGTTTTGAGGATCAGATGGGATCATGGTTAGGAAGTGGGATGAGACTGAGAGGGCCCTCAGTGGAAGGTATGTCACCGTGTGTAAGAGTCAGTCCTTTCCAAACTGCTGAAGTGCACAGGTTTATTTTTGAATGTCATCGGATTTCCTATAAAATAATGACAGTGTGTTAAGGTTTGGCCCACTCACAATGGCTACGATTAAAGCACCTAGCCCACAGTCAAGCAACAAGGTCAGTGTCAGATCAAGGTGGAAAAGCCCACAGCTGTCAGGCTCTCAAGGCTGCCCTACCAACAGGGAGGCCAGCCTGCATTGCTGGCAGTTAAGACCTGGGACTTGGATCTTTGGGGCCCAGTTGTTAATCACGAGAGCTGATATTTTGAAAGAGTATGTCAACCCAGAAGCAAAAGCATTCAGCCAGGAGACAGGAAGGTGGGAAGTGATGGGCGGTTCCCAGAGATCCTGCCAAGGCTATATCATCATCAAACTCTACAGCCTTACAAAAGGGCTCTGTTGCAATGATCAGAGGTTGCAGGGACAGTTGGTCCTTCAATTAATGATGAAGCCGAACAGGTCTGGAAAGCCGGCTTGTTCCCCCTGTGAACTGGGCACAGGATGACATGCGCTGCAACTTGCCAGAAAGTGAAAGCTCCAGAAGTCACATTAAACAGAGGACTCAAGTGAGGTCACACGAGGACTTTCAGAGTTTGCCGCTGCCTAGAGGCAGGCAGGCAGTGTAGTGATGGTGGTGGTGCTATGGGAGCCTGGGGCAGGGTTTGGAACTCGTTGGTGACTAGGAATGGTGCTATCCCTGCCATCTTCGGGATGTCCAGGACTAATGGAGGAGGAGTCTTTCGTGCTCAGGCAGAGCTTTGATCCTTGTTTCATAGTTGCAGGGGATCTGTATGGCTTGTGGTCACAGACCCGCTTAGTGTCTGACTGCGGAATGAAGAGAAATAACTAGAAGAGATCTTACCACGTAGACAGAAAGATTTTATAAAAGATTTTGAGCAAGTGGTCTGCAACGGCCTATGTTTCTACTGTGTGTGGGCAAGAACTAAAGGGTCCCAGCCTTGTGTTTTCACCTCAGGAGGGAGCATACTTAAAAGCGTGTACTGGGGCGCATGCGCACAGAGGGTCTCAGGTCCATGTCTTTGCTGAGCGAGCAAGCTGTCTCCACATTTAGCCTCAGCACCTCATCCATGAAACATCCTCCTGACGGCTGATTAGAACGGTTGGCTGGAACGGAAGTGACCCGCTCCAGACAGCAGACAAGGTGGTCACTGGGACGTGCCGAATCGTAGTATCAGCCCCACCTACCCCATGTTGCAAGTGTAATCCATAAAATCTGTAAGACTTACCTAAAACTTGGAAAAATTCCCCTACCGATTTCAAAGGAACTTTGCTCCAGGTGACCCTTCGTCTTGGATCTCCAGCCTCCAAAACTAGAGGATTTTACTCTCTTGTTTTAAGCCACTGAGGCTGTAGCAATTTGTTCTGGTAGCCCTGAGCAATTTGTTCAGTCGCCTCAGAAAGGGAGCTGATTCTAGAAGCTGAGTTAGAATTGTTAGGAGTTAAACTGTATCCCTACAAGTTTCGATGTAGAAGTGATAAGCTTAGCACCTCAAATATGGCCATATTTGGAAATTGAGTTATTACAGATGAAATGTGAATGCAATCCTTATTTAAAAAGGGGGGGGGGCAAAGCCGAGCACAGTGGAAGGAGCACGGGGAGGAAGGAGCACGGGGAGGTTGTGGCGTGCTGGTCTGGATGCAGCAGGGCTCTCAGCTGGGCAGAGAGAGAGATTCTCCTTAATTGCTCTGGGAAAGTGGCTGCCAAGCAGGCTGCGGAGTCCTTGGCAGACCTGGCAGTGTGCTGTTCTTGTTGGGATCCTTAAAACGCACCTCCTTTTTGAAGTAATAAGTCAATATGCCCACTCTGGGCTGAGGATGCAGTTCAGTTAATATCATGCTTGCCCAGCACACACGCAGCCCCGAGTTCAGTGCAGTAAAGTAAATACTGCACAAACTGCAAGTGTGGCCTGTGCTAGTGTAATCTCAACACCTGGCAAGAGGGACAAAGTCACCCTTGACTATATTGTTAGTGAGACCAGCCTGGGATGTAAGAGACCCCGCCAAAGGATGCTGACTTTGAAAGGGGTGTATCTAGAGTAGATACCCTTGACTAAATTGCTGTAGAGACGATGATATTCTATGTGGGAACAGGAGGCCTAGTGTTCCAGCCACTGCCCAGGATTAGCCTTCTGTTGTGCTTATCGCAGAAGAGTCGTGGATTCATACCATAACAGTCCAGGACACACTGCTGACTGCACAAGGATTGAGGTTACTCCTTAGTCTTGTTACTACCAGGAAGATTAGGAAAGCTTCTACTGTGGTTTCTATGTAGGGACTTTCCAAGTTTCAGAGCTGAAAGGGGGAGGTAGGAGAGAAAAGAAGAAGGGGAATGTGTTTCCTTTTCAGAAAAAGAACAAAGCTGGAAACAAAGACTAGACCTTGGTGGCATTAAATTAAAAGACAATGCCAGGCTCCTGTGAGCAGAGAAAGGGCACAAGCTACTCAAGGCTCTGCTACCTCCAAGGGATGTTTGCTACAAGACTTTTCAGAGACCCCTGAAACCTCCTAGAACTGCTCATCATCCCTGTGGGCAATCCCACTACGCAAGCTCAGGACCAGAGTGCTGCAGAGGAGGGACATGGAGTTTATAGAAGATGCTAGTCTGGAAAGGAGGCCTCCGGGGGCCTCAGGTCTCCATTTTTGAGTCATTGGGAAGGGTAGGTATTAGGGTGTCATGAAGAGATCTGAGTTTCCCAGGAGCTCAAGTTGTGCAGTCTGGGGTTTTGACACAGAGCTGAGGTGCTAAATGATACCTATCCTTAAGGGCGAGGTGCTCTAGAATCTACAGAGGATGCCATAGACCTTGAGAATGAGAAAGAACAAGAGGAAAGCAAGATGGAATCACTGATGACAACTGCCTGTTTCCATAGTGATGGATAATTGTCCTTGGAGCTCTGGTTCACTTAGACTACTTCCTTTCCTCTCTGTTAACAAGCCTAAGCAAGCATTTGTATTTGGGGTGTTGGTTCCCATAGAGAGTAGAAAAGAGCTAACTCATCCCTGCTAGGGCCATTCTATATGAGTTGGGACAGGGCAGAAATACCAGATCCATCTTGGACCAGGCTTAGGACTTACATCAGATGTGTACAGAAGAGAGCCTGTGGGAGCTTCCCAGACAGGGCTAAAAGGCCAGCCAGCAAGCAAGGTGATCTATTTATGTGCAGGAATCCCTAAGGAGGGACTGACCAGCACACAGTCAGGCCATATCCTGGCTTCGAATTGGTTTGGTGATCTTCCCCTCACTCCCACCTACCAAGTGGGAATTCACTGCTGCGTATGAACTGGGGCTTCTGTTCATCTACCGGAGTCTGTGGCCCTTAACAGTGGAGAGACTTCACAGAGGGAGGCAGGTGTTGACATCAAAGGCCAAAAAGATACAAATCTTTTTATGAGGTAGCAAAACCTTGGTAACATTGTTTTCTGTGATTACCATTGGGGTAGACCAAAAGCCTGCTGAGCTGTGGAGTCAGGAGGTGAAAAGGAATGAAGAAGAAAAAGAAACAATGTATTTTGGTTGTCATAGCAATATTTGATCAGCTGTTACAAGAGCAAGCCAGGTGGGATGAACCCATTTATAAGCAGAAATAGAAAACAAAAAAGGCCGAAGAGAAATCGGAGCCGTGGCTTAGTAAGCTTGGGAAAGTCTCCTGCTTCTGTATTTAAAACGCTAAGAAAGAAGACTGAAATGAGTTTTGATGGGCCCCAGGCTTGTCAGTGGCTTGGACACTTACCCACCCCATGCAAGGCCCTGAAGCCATCCTAACTCTGAATATAAAAAGAAGGAAAGTTGTATATAAAAATAATGTTGACCGGCAAAGGCTCAGAAGTTCAGGAAGGCATCTTAATTGGGCACTGATGTTAAACCTTGGCAGCAAGATCTGATGAAAAAGGCTTTCTGGACTGGCTCGGCATCTCAGCTGGTGGACTTCTTGCTAGGTGTTGCTTGGAACCCTAGATTGGAGCCCCAGCACCACAGCTACTTGGCTTAGGAGCAGAGGCCTGTAACCACAGCACCAATTAGGAGGGTCAGGAGTTCAAGGCCATACTCAGCCACATAGAAGGTTTGAGGCCTGTAGGTATACAGGATCTTTAAAAATAGACAACCTAGCTGGGCATTGGTGGTACACACCTTTAATTCCAGCACTTGGGAGGCAGAGGCAGGTGGATCTCTTGAGTTCAGTCTGGTCTACAGAGCGAGTTCCAGGACAGCTAGGGCTACACAGAGAAACCCTGTCTCTAAAACTAATTAAAATCAACAACAAACAAAAAAACAAGAGAGAGAGAGAGAGAGAGAGAGAGAGAGGAGAAGAATAAACAAGCATTCTCCAGCAGCAGTCTCCTATAGCCCAAGGTATCTCACTATAGGGAGAGGAGATTATATTCCAAAGAAAAAGTAAAGCAGTGTAGAATCTACATGTAGAAAAATATGTTTTTAAATTCCTATTTATGTGTTTGAGAGTGTCTGGGTGCCTGTGCAGGCCAAAAGAGGCCATCTGATCCCTTGGTGCTAGAGTTACTGGAGACTGTAAGCCACCTAACGTAGGTGCTGGGAATCAAACGCGAATCCTCTAGGACAGCAAGCACTCTGAACTACTGAGCCATCTTTCCAGTTTCTAGGATTCCTGACCAGAAGCAAACATATAAGAAACTTAACAAATTTTTTCGAAAACTATTGTTAGAGAAATCATGAAGTTGACTCCACCCTTCTCAAAGGGTGACTGAGGCAGACTTAGCACGAAGCTTTGGATACAATATACAGGAAAAGAGTTCACAAACCCATCCCCAGGGAAGACTTCTAGACTTCCAAGGCTCGCAGAAAACAGATGTGGGGGGCCAGAGGGGGACAGGTCACTGAGGGCTGTGGCATTGCGACTGTACTGGCAGGAATGAGGTTGCTCTAGAGCCAACTCTGCCCTGGTCCCTTAACTGGAACATTGGAACCCAAGGACTCGAATTTCACCAAGTCCACCATGCTGCGGGAAGGGAGAGATTGATACCTGCCACCAGCCAGAGGAGGAACTTGCACCCCGTCCCAACCCCGCAACCCAGGAAGAGATTCCGGAGAATTCTGACAACTTACTAGACAACCTTGTAGGGCAGATTAGCCCAGAAGATGGTGAGCCAATGACAGGCAGGACTGCCTGGCCCAGCACTGCTTAGCTTTTGGCTGTATTTAAAAGAAAACTCCACTCTCTCTGTTACCTCAGACCCAAGGTTCAGGAACACCCTTAGTGATACAACAGAAAAGCAGCTGCAGTGCCCCCTCTGCCCTGTCCAGGCCTCCCGTGGATCCCAGAGACTGCGACCCTTCCCCATCTTCCCTTGCTGTCTTATTGCTGTGTCCCAGTCCCCAACTCAGGAGGCTACGCCCCCTCCGGCTCAGCCACAGGCCATGCCTCCCAGGAGACCAGGCGGCGGGCTGCCATAGATCTGCTGCCGCTTCTTCTCTCCCTTGTCCACGCCTCCGTGGATCCCTCAGGGTCAATGAAGCAGAGCTGGGTTTTTGAAAAAAAAAAAAAAAAAAAAAAAAAAAACAAGCTAGACAAACCCTTATCCAAACCAACCAAAAGACACAGAGAGAACATCCAAGTTAATAAAATCAGAAAAAGAAAGGGAGACAGGCAACAGATACTGAGGAAATTGAGAGACTCATGAGGACTTATCCTTAAAACCTGTACTCCACAAAACTGGAAAATCTAAAAGAAATGATAATTTTTCTCAATAGGCACCACTTACCAAAGTTAAATCAAGATCACATAAACCAATTAAATAGACCTGTAACCCCCTAGTGAAATAGAAGTCGTCATTAAAACTCTCCCAACCAGTAAAAGCCCAGGGCCAGATGATTTTACTGCAGAACTTGACCAGACTTTCAAAGAAGAGTGAATACTCTTCAGAGTATTTCACAAAATAGAAACATAAGGTAAGAGGGATGAGACAGGCTGACTCTATGACAGGCTTCAAATTGGCAGTAAAAGTGACTAGGCCTCAGTCTAGGCAAGCCCAGGCAAGTCAATTACTAATAGAAAAACCCCAGGCTCCAGCCTTCACACCTCAATGATGGCTCTGGAATGCCTAGAGACAAGAAGATAAAGTTCACCTACCCCAGAATTCCTATGTGCTTTGAATTGAGCCTGAGAGCTCACTTGGTTGTCTATTTTGGAATGAGGGAACTTGGTATGCTGGACTTGTGCAGAATAAAGTGCTCCTTGCCTTTGTGTACTCTTTGAGTCTGGGGTATCATTCTTTGGAGAACAACGGACCCTTAGAAAGAAACACTGCCAAACTCACAGTCACCCTGACACCTAAACCACACAGAGACTGAACAGAGAAAGAGAATTTCAGACCAACTTTCCTTTTCAACATAGATGTAAAACTACTCAATAAAATACTCATAAAACCAAATCTAAGGGCACATCAAAAAGAAGATCTACCATGATGAAGTAGGCTTCATTCCAGAGATGCAGGGATGACTCAGCATACAAAAGTCAGTAAATGTAACCCATCATATAAATAAACTGAGAAGAAAACAAAAAAGCATGATCATCTCACTAGATGCTGAAAAAGCCTTTGACAAAACGAAATACCTCTTTAGGATAGAAGTACTGGAGAGATTAGGAATATAAGGCACATACTTAAACATAATAATGGCAATTTACAGCAAGCCTATAGCCAACATCAAATTAAATGGAGAGGAACTCAAAGCAATTCCACTAAAATCAGGAACAAGACAAGGCTGTCTGCTTTCTCCTCATCTATTCGTATAATTCTTGAAGTGTTAGCTAGAGGAAGACAACTGAAGGAGATCAAGTAAATACAAACTGGAAAGGAAGAAGTAAAACAAAATCACTATTTACTGATGATATGATAGCGACTCCCAAAATTCTGCTAGAGATCTCCTCCAGCCGATGAACACTTTGGGCAAAGATTAAAAAGAAAAAACCATCAGCAGCCTTCCTGTATACAGGTGATAAATGGGCTGAGAAAGAAACCAGGGAAACAGCACCTTTTAAAGAAGCCTCAAATAATATAAGATATCTTGGAGTGACTCTGACCAAGCAAGTGAAAGATTTCTATGATTAAAAACTTCAAGAGTTTGAAGAAAAAAAATTGAAGATGGAAAGATCTCCCATGCTCAGGGATCCGTAGGCTTAACACACTGAAAATGGCCACCTACCAAAAGCAATCTACAGAGTCAATGTAATTCCCACCAAAATTCCAACACAATTATTTACAGACCTTAAAGGGCATTTGTCAACTTAATATGTAAAAGCAGAAAACCCAGAATAGTCAAAATGATCCCAAACAATAAAGAACCTCTGGAGGTGTCACCACCCCTGATTTCCAGCTCTATTATAGAGCTACAGTGACAAAAACTACATGGCATTGGCGTAAAAACAGACACATTGATCAATGGAATCAAATTAAAGACCCAGACATAAATTCACATACCAACGGACATCTGATTTTTGATAAAGAAGCCAGAGATAGACACTGGAAAAAAAGCATTTTCAACAAATGGTGCTGGACTGAATGTCTGCATGAGTGAGAATGCAGATATTTATCTGCACAGAAATCAAGTTCAAGTGGGTCAAAGACCTCAACATAAAACCAGATACGCTGAATCAGATAGAAGAGAAAGTAGGGGACAGGATTCAATGTATTGGTGTGGCACAGGTTCCTGAACAGAACACCAATAGCTCAGGCACTAAGATCAACAATTAATAAATGAGACGTCATGAAACTCGAAAGCTTCTGCAAGGCAAAGAACACTGTCAAAAGGACAAAAGCAGAAGTCTACAGAATGGGATTTGTTTTTTGTTTTGTTTTGTTTTGTTTTGTTTTCACCAACTCTACATCTGACAGTGGTCTAATATTCAAAATGTATAAAGAAATCAAGAAATTAGGTGGTGAAAAACCAAATAATCCAACTAAAAATGGGGTACCAATCTAAACAGAATCCTCAAAAGAGGAATCGCAAATGGCTGAAAAGCACTTAAAGAAATGTTCAACATCCGTAGCCGTCGGGGAAGCGCAAATCAAAAGTGCTTTGAGATTCCGTCTTACAACTGTCGGGATGGCTAAGATGAAAAACACAAGTGACAGTTCTTGCTAGCAAGAATGTGAAGCAAGGTGAACACTCCTTCACTGGTAGTAGGAGTGCAAATTTTATACAGCCACTATGGAGATCAGCATGGCAGTTCCTCAGAAAATTGGGACTTGACCTACCTATTTCCTCAGAAAATTGGGACTTGACCCAGCTATTCCACTCCTGGGCATATACCCAAAGAATAAGCTATCTTATGACAATGGCACTTGCTAAATTATGTTCATAGCAGCTTTATTCATAATAGCCAGAAACTGGAATCAACCTAAGTGTCCCTCAACTGAAAAAGGGATACACAGGTGTGTTACATAATGGATTATTACTCAGCTGTAAAAAATGACACCATGGCCGGGCAGTGGTGGCACACACCTTTAATCTCAGCACTTGGGAGGCAGAGGCAGGCGGATTTCTGAGTTCGAGGCTAGCCTGGTCTACAGAGTGAGTTCCAGGACAGCCAGGACTACACAGAGAAACCCTGTCTCGAAAAAAAAAAAAAAAAAAGACACCATGAAATTTGCAGGCAAATGGATGCAACTAGAAAA
Source organism: Grammomys surdaster (assembly GCF_004785775.1). Taxonomy (NCBI): domain Eukaryota; kingdom Metazoa; phylum Chordata; class Mammalia; order Rodentia; family Muridae; genus Grammomys; species Grammomys surdaster. The sequence goes on from NW_021604698.1 coordinate 5,637,922, forward strand.
AAAGAATCATCTTGAGTGAGGAAACCCAGACCCAGAATGATAAACATGATATATACTTACCTGTAAATAGATATTAACTGCTAATAAATGATAACCAAGCTGGGTTAGACCCAGCAAGGTTAGGTAAAGAGGAGGGCTCTAGGAATAAGCCTGGCTCTCCCTGAAAAGGGGAGATAGAACGTTTTTACAGGTGGACGGGTGTGTGTGTGTGGGGGTGTGTGTGTGTGGAGGTTGAGGGGGTGGGCACAAGAGAGGGAAGGATTAGGCAGGGGAAGGGGAGATGGAGGAAGAGAACATCAGGAGAGACAGCTGGAATTGCGGAGCACTAGGGAGCACAGGGGAGCACTGTAGTGGTTGAAACCTCATGTAGTGGAATATTCCTGGAATCTATGAAGGTTACCCTAGTGAAGACTCCTAGTAATTCAGGATATAGAGTCTGAACTGGCCATCTTTTGTAGCTAGGCAAGGCTTCCAGTGGTGGATCTTGGTTACGTTCTTTTGAGTTGTTGACCAAGGGGGCCCCAGGGAGACCCCTAAACAACCCAGGTCGATGCTAGGACAGAAAGTCGCTCTCTGAAAACTGACAGCAGGATTCATTACCAAGGACAACATCTACAGCCCACTGCTTGTAGAGAGAGACCACGTTGGCGTCTGCGTGGAGCCTTTACCCTTAGTTTCTAGTCTCTTTGGCTGAGTACTACAGGAAGAGAAACCTGACCACCAACCCAGTCACAAAATCCTTGATCTACAATCTGTCCTGCCTGCAAGATGTGCTGGAACAACAGTGAACCAGAACTTGTGGGCGTGGCCAATCAACGTTGGGTTTAACTTGAGGTCCAATCCACAAGAGGGAGCCCATGCCCTACACTCCCTGGATAGCCCAGAGGCCTAGGGTAAAACCAAGCACAACAGACAGTCTAAATTGGAAGGTCTCTATCAGGTCCCTTACCTTGGAGATCAGGGAACCCCCAGGAAGAGGGGGATGAAAGATGGTAAAAGTCAGAGGGGATGGAGAACACCAGAACACGGCCCACTGAGTCAACTAAGCAGGGCTCACACGGGCTCACACGGGCTCACACGGGCTCACACGGGCTCAC
>NW_021604698.1:5639028-5646344 GCF_004785775.1 Grammomys surdaster
GGCTCACACGGGCTCACACGGGCTCACACGGGCTCACACGGGCTCACTGATACTGAAGTTGCAAGCACGGAGGAGCATGCACGGGTCCGCACCCGGTCCTCTGCTTAGATACCGGCTGTTAGTTTGGTGTTTCTATGGGACTCGTAACAGTGGGAGGTGTTTCTCTGAGTCTTTTCCCTGCTCTCAGGACTCTTCCCTCTGCCGGGTTGTCTTGTCCAGCCTGAATATGATGGCATTTACCTTGTTTTATTGTATCTTGTCTTGTCCTGTTTGGCTGTGGTCTCTTGGAGGCCTGCTTTCTTCTGAAAAGGAAATGGAAGGGGAGTGTGTTTGGAGAAGAGGGAAGGTGGTGGTGGGAGATGGAGGCATAGAAATACGGCAAACTGTGGTCGGGGTGTAGTGTATGAGAGAATCTATTTTCAATAAAGATAAAAAAATAAAAGAAAGTAAATCTCACGTCAGTACTTTGAAGACTCACCTGGAGGGTCACTTGCCTTACGCCCATCTTTTCTCAATGTGACTACACTGGATATAGTCACACCCCCTTCAGCCACGCCCCCTCCATGATTGGTTTTCACTGCGCGTTGACATTGTCTCCTTTCTTTGTGAAATAAAATCATTTTCTGATTTTAATGTGTAACACGTGCTGAGAACTGAACAACAAAAGCCAACCGAAGAGGTTAATTTAAAGATGGGTAATGACGTTGAGAAGACGTTTCTCAAGAGAGATACAGTAGCCATGAGTCTGGGAGACGCTGCCTGACAGCACTGACTACCAGGGTCAAGCAAATCAAAACACAATGCATATTCATGAAGATGGCCACTATCCAAAGCCAAGCAGTAATAAAGAACAAAAACTGGCAAAGATGAGAAGAAACTGAAGCTCTGGGAAATGCTGTATCTGTAGGAAACAGGGTGACAACTCTTCAAAGGACAGAGGGGTAGTTGCTGTAGGGGCAGCAATCCCACCTCCTCCAAGAGGCTCCCCACATTGAAGGGAAGCTCTTGAAAACATGTTTGCAGCTCAACATTCACAACAATATTTTACTCCGAGTCAAAAGGCAGAAACAGCTGTAATATCCACTGATGGATGGACGGAGCCATGTAAACTATGAGATTAGACATGCAATGGGGTATAAGGCAGGTTCAGAAAAGAAATTGTGACATACGCTACAACGTAAATGTGCCCCGAGGATATCCATTTAGCATGCTAAAAAATGAAATAAGCTAGGCTGAAAACAGCAAATTCTGTATGATTCTTCTAACCCACAGTATCCAAAGGACTGAAATTCAGACACAGCACAGAGCTGGTGGGGCTGGCAAGATGGCGTATCAGGTAAAGGGGGTTACCACGCAAGCCTGGCAACCGGATTTAACTCCTGGAACCTGTGTCTGGTGGAAGGAGAGAACAGACTCATGAAGTTGTTCTCTGGCCTCCACTAGTGTGCCGAGGCACGAGGGGCAAGCACGGTAGTGCACACCTTGAATCCTTGAACTCAGGAGGCTGGGACAGATGGATCTCTGTGAGTTTTGAAGGCAGCCTGGTCCACATAGTTAGCTTTTAGGCCAGCCAAGCCTGTTTAGAGAGACCCTGTTTCAAGACAACAAAACAAAATAAAAAAGGAGCAGAGTGTGGTGGCCAGTGGCTGAGGTTGGGAGGGAGAGGTTAGGTGAAGGACAGACATAGAGTTCCAGACTTGCAAAGTCAAAGAAACCCTGGAGTACTGCAGTGAGGATGTGCTTCACCACTGAACTACACTCCCGATGGTTAAGGCCAAATGGTGATTAGATTTATTTTGCCACAATTAATGTTTTAATTTAAAACATAACATGTGTATCATTAAAGCATGACAAAGTATAGAGGTTTAAAGTATAGAGGAGGCATCTCCCCGTAATCCCAAGAATTTAACAGGGATAACACTTCTTTCACATGGTCAAAGCATCTTTGGGACCCAGGGGAAGACCTTGCCTAGCACGAATGAAGCCCTGGGTTCCCCTACCACAGCATAAAGCAGGCACAGTGACGCACCATGTAATTCTAGCAGTGAGAGCCTAGGGCAAGCACATGCACCTTACTGTAGGGATGTTATACCTTAATAAAAGGAAAAAAAAGGCATAGGAAAGGGGAGCTCCCTGTGCCCCTGTACAAGGAAAAAAGCATCAACGCCTGTTGAGGAACAGTTTGGAACAGCAAGAGACCCACACATAGAGTTCAGGGGGTAGGTTATCCCCGGGAGAGAAAATTCTAGTATTTTAATATGTAACTGTATTAAAAATACTATTTATGAGTATGCTGTGTTTATATGTCACATTTAAAATAAAAAAACGAAGCTTTCTGTTTTTCCTTTGAGAAAGCGTGCCTTTCCTATCCTGTATTACAGGATGCTAAGGGCTTTGAAAGTCCTTTTCTTACCTCAAGGAGGAAAAGGCACCTCACAGATCTACAGATCCCCATAATTCATCTGCTAAGGGGTGTGATTCTCAAAGTCCATCAGGAGTGAGCACCGTTTCTTTCCCATGTATTTACTTTATTATTTTTAACTATGTACGTGCACATGGAGTGTGTGTGCGTGAGTGCTGTGTGTACGTGAGTGCTGATGTCCACAGAGCCAGATGCTTTGGGTCTTCTGGAGCCGAGTTACAGGAAGTTGTGAGCCTCCTGATGTGGGAATGAGAGCTGAACTCCACTTCTCCAGAAGAAAGACGCACACAGGCTTTTCCAGTCAGGCTCTCGCTGTGAAGCCCTGACTGGCCTGGAACGCAGAGATCCAGCTAAGCTCCCCTAGCGCTGAGACTAACGGCATGTGCCGCCGCCACATCAGGCCTGAGATACGGACACTCTTCAGCCATCTCTCCTTCCAACGAATCGTTTCTCTTGGTAAAAGAAAAAACAAAAGTAGAGTTCACTCAGTTGGTAAAGTCCTTGTCAGGAAGCCACAAGGTCCCGGGTTTTGATTCCCAGGACTCCTATAAAAACGGGGTGTGGCCTCACAGAGCCAGCGGTAATCCGAGTGCTAGAGGCAGTAGGCTCTCTGAAGCGCCACGGTTGCTCCAGTGGTGAGCTCCAGGTCAGTGAGCTTCCTCAAACGAAATAAGGCGAGAAGCTAGAGAGGTTCAGCGTTTAGAGCACTGTGGGCTCTTCCAGAAGACAAGGATTTGATTCCCAGCACTTTTACAGCACCTCACAAACTATCCATCATATTCTGGCATCCACAGGCATTGCATGAATATGGTGCACAGACTGTACAGAGGAAAAAAATACTCATACACATAAAACATTGTCTTAATTAAAAAATAACGGAGCATCGGCAAGATAGCCCAGTGAGTGAAAGTGCTTGGTGCAAAAGTCTGGTGAACTGTGCTCAGTCCCTGGTGCCCACTGTGGACGGAAAGATACTGGGAAGTCGTCATCTGCTCTCCATGTGTGCACTGTGGCACAGATATACATATTCTCACACATCTACTTTCTACACACATACACACACTCTCACACACAGCAGTAATAAGTTACTTTCTTTGTTCTTTTTTATTTCAACATTGACCTATGACCTTTACATATGTGAACATATACACACATACATGTACACACACATGCACACACAAAAGGCAGGGGTGGGAGGTATTTCATCTCATTCATGAATGTGGTGTCATGGAAGGAAGGTTTACTGAGTACTTATTAGGAACCTGGCACCTCTTCCTCTGCAGACTTTTCCCGGGTCCAAATCTCTGTTTTTGATGAAACTAAACCAAACCTGTAGCAAATGAAGTCAGGCTCCTGGACATCTGCTGAAAGTGAAGGCATTCAGAGAGCAAGGAGTTTCCCTGGCTGTGGGGACCTGCCTGACATTCTTGGGCCCAAGACCAGGCAGATGAGGCACCAGGTAACCAGATGAAGGAGGCAGACCCGGGAACAAGGTGGTGAGCATGCTATGTCAGAAACAGACATGGTTGCGTCTTTCCCCAGTGTCAGCTGCAATTTGAAAGTAGTGCCCTTTCCCTCGGTAGCCAGCAAATACAGGCTCCTTTATCCAATTTTAATTACTACAAATATGAACTCTCAGGTCACATAGAACACATCATACAGTAATTTGATTTATATCTGTATGTGTACATGTTAGTTGCACAATGGTTCAAGAAGGATGAAAGAGGCTGCAGCAACTCAGAGGCGCTGCTGGAGGCAGAGCAGACGCGGATGCGAGGAAAGACACCACACTACTCCGATAATCCTACAAATGCAGCTGGAGAGAGAGATGCTGCAGACCACAGCCAAGTTGCAGGGGCTTCATGCTCACAGGGTTCATCCAGGCTTCTGGGTTGAGTTGAGCTGAAGACCTGGACAGACATAAGAGCCTGCATAGGAGCAAGCTCACCTGTAGCCCCGGGGAGAGTCAGGAGCTGTCTGTCTGTCTGTCTGACAGTCCATTCATGCACAGGCCTGTGACAATGAGACTGGTGAGGCCACTACCACGTACGTCAGTGCCAGGTCGTCCCCGCTTTCAGAGAATGTTGCAGGTGGTGTGGTGTGCTCAGAGTCCCTGGGCCTGCTGTTAAGTACACTCACAGATGGTCCTCACCTACTTCAGTACGATCGTGGGGTGCTGTGATGGTTAGCGTTGATTGTCAACTACACTGGATTGGAATGAGCAGCCTGTGGGTAGGTCTGTGAGAGTATTTCCAGGCAGCATTAACCGAGTGAGAAGACACTCCCCCAGAGTGGGCAGCACCTCTTGTGGCAGCATGGGTGTCAAGAGGCAGAGTCGCGTGCCGTCTTCTTGCTGGCTGGTGCATCTGCTGCTTTGTGAACAAGCTGGATGCCATGGTTTATTTTCAGTGGGTCAAAGAAACCTTCCTGCATGTTTTCCAACGTAGCCACACACATGCTTGTATCACGCTTCAGCTCTGCGGAAAGTGTGACTATTCTAAAGGCCCGTGGCATGAAGCTGCTTGTCAAAGGTTGGGTGGTCACTGGAAGAGCCCTCTACGGGCTGAACTTCCTTCCCACTGTTGTGGAATGAGTTTCTATCCACGAATGAGTAGTCTCAGACTATCCCACCCAGGCCTGCCAAGATCTGACTGTGCCTTCCAGAAGAGAAACATCTCTGTGTGCGCAGCACAGGCAAGCCCGGCAGCCCTCCATGAAGCCGTTGTTCGATGGCTTGCACAGTTGGTCTTCTAAGACCAAACCAGTCTGTGAGTTCAGTCAACTATATCAGCAATAAGTTGGAAGGAAACTTGAAGGGGAAGTTCTCACAGACTCCCTGTTCCTGTACCCTTGGAGACACTAAAGGTAAGCACTGGCTCGGGCCCTGACAGTGTCTGGCTGCCCCTGTAGGGAGGATGCCCGGAGCCTCCATGTCTTTTGCCAAGAGAGCTCTGCCAGCTCTGGGCCAAGGACTTGGCAACCTTCGAGGAATCTCACATTTGGCAAGCTGCTGCATGCATAAGGTAGCCCGGTGGGGGTGGGGGCAGCTCATATTTCCTGCGATAAGAATGAAAATAGAAAGGAAAAAAAAATCCTTGGCTGCTTTCTGTTCTATGGTGTCCCTACATTTCTGTTTCATTACAATTTAAAAAAAAAAGCATAAAATCCAGGCCAGAGGCTTGGGAAAAATACCTGCAAAATATGTATCTTACAAAGACTGGTACCCAAAAATAATATAATAAGAAAATAAGAAAATAACTTGCAGGCTTGTGAGTGGGAAAAGACACTTGCTTAGCTCTGCACCCAGCTTAGTACTGGAACATACTAGGAAGGAGAAAAGCTGCTCCCACAAGTTATCCTGAAATGTGCACCCCTCCCCACCAATAAATGTAATAGAAAGAAAAGAGAAAAAAAAACACAACTAAAACCCAATTTAAAAAAATGAGTAGAAATACAAGTTCATCTCACCAAAGATAGCAAATTAGCATATGAAAAGACTTTGTGTACCACTTGGGAAGCAGAAACCAAGACAACAATGGAATGCTATCACAAACCTGCTAGAGTGGTTATGACCTACACTGATGTCACCGAGGATGCAGAGCAACAGGAACTCTCAGACATTACAGTGTGTGCACAGAACGGTACAGGCACTTTGGAAGATGGTCTAGTGGCTTATAGGACTAAGACTATCACATAACCCAGCAGTCAGAACCCTGACCTTGGTGGTACCACTTGGACTTTCTTCACGGTGCAATGGCTACAGATGCAGCCACACTGAGTTTCTAACTGTCCAGGCTGGCGCGCAGTGTGGCAGTCTCTTGTCAGGCTGCAGCACACTCCAAGTCAGCTACCCGTTCACCAATAAACAGTTGATTCTTCAAAACGGACACCGTGATGCTAAGCTGTGGCATTTGGTGAGCTTTCGATATGTTCACCATGATGTAACCTTACGGGAGGCGGAGGGACGTCTGTGCATGTGATGTTCTAGAAAGGCAAGACTATGTGGTCCGTAAAAAACGAGCAGGTGAAGCACAGACAATTTTTCTATTAGAAATTATCATAGAGTATTCCATGATTCTGTGATAGCAGTACCCACTATACAGCCGTCAATTCCACAGAACTTTATGAGTCAACAGTGATCATATGGATTTCAGTAAGGAAAGTATCAACACAGCTTTATCAGCTTTAAGGAGAGCTTATCCCTGGGTTTCACGCATTCCCCAGAATTTGCCTGTCAGTTCCATGTTTAGCGACTTGCTCAACCCTCCTGACAGCAGGAGACAGGTTCCCTCCACCTGGCTTTTCGTACCTCTATAATCCATATTAGTAAAGTTCAAATGAACTTGTTGGGTACAGATTAGTGGGCTGCTGGTGTGCACACGTGGTTTGTCTATACATCTTCAAGCCTGAAGGGCCAGGGCCACTCTCCGGCCTATGGCTTGTTTGACTGATGTGATTGACAGAGGCTTCTCATTAACTAATGGGCAAGTTCTGGGTCTCCTGAGGTGAATATCTTCCACATAAAGGTTGTGGACAGTATCCTGGAAGCTTGGACAGGAAGTAGATCTTGGGAGGGTGGAGCCGGCAGAGGTGAAGGCAGGAGGATCCTGGAACAAGCCCTTGATGGCTTCAGGGAAGTGATGAACTCAGCAGCAATGAGAGACGAACAGGTCCCCTCTAGCAAAGGCATTCTGGGAGGTAAAGGGAGAAGGAAGGTGTTTGTGGAGAGAGTAACGGGTTGGGAAGCTGGAAGGCCCGAGAGAGGCCAATGATGTCAGCACAAACTGCACAGAACCCACAGTTCTCTCTTAACCTTAGACTCAGTTCCCTGTGGCAGAAATTTCCTGCCCAGTGTATTTGCAGTGAGAGCCTTGTCATTGGATTGGGGAGGGGG
>NW_021604698.1:5646444-5668077 GCF_004785775.1 Grammomys surdaster
AGGGAGAGGGAGAGAGAGAGAGGAGACAGGTGAGATGGCTGCTGACGTGTGTCTCTAGCAGGCTCTGGTAGTTATTCGTATCAAAAGGTTAGATAATTGGATAACAATTCTAATTGTGTGTATTGAGTATTTGCTAAATCCACTGGTTAACTTTACGAATCAAGAGTTTTGATTTACTGGGTAACTGGAACATGGGTCCACCGACAACCATGTGGTTATGGCTGAGAAGGATCTGGCGGCTCCAGGGACAAGTGAAGCAGACCTGGAAGCACAGCAACTGGTCACTACAGGAGCAAGCTAGAGAGAGCAGCCTGGTAGAACCAGCTCAGGAGCTCCTGTCCTGCTGGAGAGCTTGCTGAGACAAATGGGCTTAGAGCCGGAACATGGCGGCCAGGCCGGGAGCTAGCTGGATGCATCAAATCCCACCCACTATAGTTCCCCACGTCACTAAAGAGGAAAAACGGAAAACAACATTCTTAAAGACTACCTTGTGATTGGTCACAGCAGAGGACCCTGGGGGTAAGGGTGGGTGGGGTGTGTCTCATTCTTGCTGTCTCTGGACAGCTGACTCTGCATAGTAGTTCCAGGCCTGGCACCTCTGCTCTAGTGCCACCTCCTCGACTTCACCAGGAACGAAAGAGGTGACCAGGTCATTTTCCTCCCCCTGCACTGACACCATCAGCCTCCCTGACCCCGTGTGTGCACAGTGGCTTGAAGATGTCCTCTAGCTCTGCCTAGTGACTCTCTCAGTGCTCTACCTTTGCTCTGGTGACCTCACAGAACACCTTACCCCCACTGTGCACAAGGGTGCTATTTCATTCTTGAACCATGTATGTGTGTATGTATGTATGTATGTATGTATGTGTGTGTATGTGTGTGTGTATATGTGTGTATTTTTATCTTTGGGGCACAGTTTCACACTATCCAGTGTCTGAATTCTTATTTTCAGTCTTCTTTGATGACCCTGCCTTCTGGAAATTTCCAGTGGGGATGTCTCTTATTATGTGTGTGTGAGGGGGTTGTGAGGGTTGTACTGCGGAAGACTCAAGCATCACACGTTGAGAAAGAGCCCTAACAGATGCTACTCAAGTGCCACAAACTCAGCGGAACAAAGCAAGCCATTTCTTTCAAAGCTATAAGGCCCCCTGCCACTCCACCTCAGGATTGGACTCAAAACCTGCTCTTAGGCCTGCATCCAGTCCTGTCTTTGAAACTTCTCCTCTTCCTCATGCAACCCTTCCCAGGGCATCTTGAAATCCAGCATTGATTAGTCCATTCTTCTGAAACTCTCATCTTAGTCATCTTCTGAAACTCTCCAGGAGGGAGACCTCCCTTCCTTCCTGATCCAAGTAAAACATGCCCCTTGTGAACCTTCCCCAGTTTAGTGTTCAGCCTCTGGTCCCTGAGAACCTGGACTGTTTGCTGTTGTGCTGACTGTGCCTGCCACAGGACAGAGGCTTCCTGCCCGTGTTTGCTCCTGCTCCAGAACACCAGGTACAGACTCCTGCTAGGGACACAGCACCAGGGTTTAAAGACAACGGGAAATATGCCTTCATTTACAAGAACATTAGTAGAGTGCACAGCTCAGAAAGCTTTAAGAATAGGCGGTTCCTGCTTTAGCTTAAAGAGCCATAGTGTGCTTGGGAGGCCAACTCAGCTTTACTGTCACAGGTGGAAAGCAAGCAGGCCACGCTTTATCGTGGGCACTGAAATATTAATCACAGGCCATCAAGATTCTTTTTGTAGACAGGTTCTCACTATGTAGCCCAGTCTGGCTCAATCCGCCTGCACCAGTATTTCATTTTCACCTATTTAAACAGCTTGCCGAACGTAAGCTTTCTGACGTTGGTGCTTGTTGTTGTTACAAACCACAGGTAAATCCTCGCCCTTAGCAAAAGACTCAAGCTGTCAGCACTAATCTTGTAGCTATCAACTCTCTTCCCAAATGAAAACCACACCTCCGAGCAGAGCAAAAACCTAGAAACTGATGGGAAAGACGGTCTTGCACGGTTTGCACAATCTGTCCCGCCATCTACTGGCTGTCCTCCCTAATGCCAGGCTTTCCTCAGTGTTCCCTCCTCAGAGCCCTTCTCTGCATCTGTCCTTTCTCACAGCTGTGGGTAGCGTTCCAAAGCAGTGCAGTCACTGAGCCAAAAATAAGCCCAGGAGTAAAACTACAACCGCAACAAATGGAGCCAAGCTTCAGGTCTCAGCTGGAGATGTGGCTCGCTTCCCACCAGGCTCTCTGACCAGCTATGCAGCCTTCACTGGAGGAGAGCGGGGAGGGGCTCAGCAGCATCCTGCTGGTCTAGCGTGAGGGAGGCCTGGTTTATCCCCAGCATTAGAGGAAGGGAGGAGAAGACAAGTGTGGCAGAGCACAGGAGCATGAGGACGAGGCCCTAACAAAACGGAAGGCCTAGGAAGGACAGACTGCATCAGACAGTGGTGCTTAAGATGGCCTGACCCCAAAGAAGGTCTGTCTATGCTTCAGTAATTAGTCTATAAGATGGATACAGACGAGCAGGACCACATGCTTGCTGTCTCCATGCCTTGTTGTCACCTGACTGTTCTTCGATTATAGATTCTCAGTGACTATTTCTGTAGAATGGAAGCCCAGTTCCTACCTGGAAGTGTGTGGCTGGCAGCCCGACCCGTACTGAGCCTTCGGGTATTCTGAGCGCACATGGAGAGCCTATGGTGTGTGGGAATTGAGGGTTTAAAGTGCTTTGCCAGACCGACTCCTTACAGCTAGTGTACGAGGCGAGTGCTACCATTCCATCAGTCATTCTGCTGGTCAGCTTGACAGGGCCACGTGTGGTACGGGTGGGCAGTCGGAACACAGCCATGATGATTGCTGCCCCTAGCACAGGCTGACTTTGTATCTGTATTCAGGGCACAGCTAGGTTCCATACAGTAAACGATATCCGCCTCCAACTAGCAAGAATAAGTAAGGCTCAAGGGAGGATGCTTGAATCTTTCTCAGAAGGAGAACTAAAATAGATAACAGAGATGGATGGTGGGAGGAATTTGGGTGGGTCATGGAAAAGTCCCACCCTGGGACAGAGTGGGGGGCTCAGGAAGTCTATGGGGGTGACTCTAGCTGAGATTCCTAGCAGTGGGAGCTATGGAGTTTAAGTGGCCACCTCCTGTAGCCAGGAAGGACGCCCAGTGGATGGATAAGGACAGCAACCCACCCACAAAACCACTGATCCAAAATGTGTCCTGCCTGCAAGATGTCAAGGGATAAAGATGGAGCAGAGATAGAGGGAATGGCCAACCAATGACTGGCTCAAACTGAGACCCATCCCACGGGCAAGAATCAATCCCTGACACTATTAATCATACTCTGTTATGCTTACAGACAGGAACCTAGCACAAGTGTCTTCTGAGAGCCTCCGCCCAGCAGCAGCCCATGGAGACAGACGTAGAGTCCTGCAGCTACACATTAGATAGAGTTCAGGGTGTCTTGTGGAAGAGTTAGAGGAAGAACTGAAGGACATGAAGAGGACGGGGACTCTATAGGAAGACCAACAGAGCTAACTAACCTGGACCCCTGGGGACTCCCAGAGACTGAACCACCAACCAAACAGCGAGCAAACATGGGCTAGACCTAGCACCACCCCCTATACACACACACACACACACACAGAGCGGATGTTCAGCTTGGTCTTCATGCAGGTCCGCAACAACTGGAGCAACAACTGGAGTGAGAGGCTGTCCCTGAGTCTGTTGCCTGCCTGTGGATCCCGTTCCCCTGACTGGGCCGCTTGTCTAGCCTCAGTGGGAGAGTCCTGCAGTTCAGTGACTTGATGTGCCAGGGGAGGGTGATAGGTGGGGGGAAAGAGATTGGGGCTCCCTCTTCTCAGAGGAGAAGGGGAGGGATGTGGAGGAGGACCTGTGTGATGGGGGTACTAAGAGGAGAGGGGGCTGATACTGGGATGTAAAGTGAATAATTAATAAAAATAATATTTTGTACCTTCAAAAGCTGAGCATTAAATAACTGTAGTTATACAGGTACACCACCTGGTGGCGCTCTTGCCATTTAGCTGGCCTTTGGGGATGGGGAAGAGCTGTTGCATCCTGGTTTCTTAGGCTTCAGACTATTGGATTGTTCGTTCTTTCTGCTTGTGCCCACTACTCCACTTTTAAATATTTTGCTTCTTCAAAGCAAGGTCTTGCTATGCAGCCCTTGGTTGGCCTGGGACCCACGATGCAGAACAGACTGGTCTTGAACCCATTCCTCCTGTCCCTGCCCCTGAGTGCTGGGATTGCAAATGTGTCATCTCCACTGACCTTACTTCTACAACTTCTTAAGCCTTGGGATATTCACGCAATGCTTAAGATATGCAGTGTTCTGTTAGAGGAGATCTCTGCCCTCTTCAGACCTGCGCTATGGGTGAGCCTTGCCTTTGTGGCAATTTAAGACGCAAGCTTGAAGCTTGGCTGTCAAAGTTCTAAGGCTTCTTATTTGTGGACGTTTCCCCATCCCATGTTTTCCGATCCTTCAGCACAAGAGACCAGACGGACACTCGGCTTGCCTAGCACACGGCCTGTGTGGCAGGTCTGCCCACCACTCGCCCCAGGCCTCTTACAGGACGCTTTCTACAGATTGTTGCCACCTTGTTTTGGTTCAGGGCCGCAGTGGGGGCAGGCGGCGGTGTATGGCGGTGTGCGGAGGGCAGCACTGGTCTCAAGCAGGAGCCTGGTCTTTATCACTGATGTGTCGTCTGTGGCACTTGCTGTGCGTGGACCTCAAATTCCCAAGCCTTACATCGGAAGATCCCAGTCCTCCCGGAGTTAGCGCCGACTCAATACTGGTGAGGGAGGCAGCACTGCCAGCAACGCCTCAACACAAGCACATGGCTTAAAGAGGCGCCTGCCTGGTCACTTTATGGCCAGACGCCTGCGTTCATTTAGGCCTTGGGCACAGGGTAACCAAACCGAACGGTCTCTATTACATTCAATTTTCTCCTAATTAGGTCACTACGAAGTGGCATCCACCTGCTTGCAGTGCTTTCATGCCCCTGCAGGTGGCATTGCTGTCCAATGAGGTTTTTTGTTTTGTTTTTGTTTTTTTTGCTGGTGAGAGGCGCCCAAGTGGCTCAAAACAGGGGCTCCAAGAGGAAAAAGGAAAACAATGCCAAAGCACTCCACCCCACCTCAATCTCCTGCTTCCCTACAGCCCTACCACCCCCCCCCCACCTCCCAATGCACACTGCAAACACTGAAATGGGATTTGGGGGGAAGAAGAGCTTCTGGTGACTTGGGCAGTAGTTGGGCTTGTGACTTTGAAGGGTCTTTGGGACCCAGGTGTGTCTTGCACACAGCACTTCAGAGAAGAGCTCAACGTACATGGTGCCTTCCGTGAGCCACTGCCCACCACCTTCCGATTTGTTTTCAATAGGGTGGCATTTGGAAATTATACACATTTCTCTCTCAGATTTGGCCAAAAAAAAAAAAAATTACGTCAGTGGACATAGTAGCTGTGGTTTATATACAATAACAAAAAGAACTGATGCCCTAGGAATCCAAGCTATAAACAAGTAATGAGGGTAGCCCAGAAAGGACGGCTGCCTAGCATGACCTGCTCACTCTTCAAGCATGGGGTCCCTGGTCCCACCTGCCGCTCCTCTCTGGGACCCCACAGCCCTTCTCATTGTAGCTGTCCTTGCTCCTGAGACGAGCTGCAGGCCATTTTATCCTCATCTCCAGCATCTCAGAACACTGCTCTGAAAATGAGCGGGCGTGTGTTGTGTGTGCACGTGCATTTGTGTTATCTTGAGAGGAAATTACAGAGATTATGGGCTGGATTATTGCCACAGACTGCCTCTGTGTGGCTTCATTGCTTCAACCTCAGAACGATTTCATCAGCACATAGAACTGAACGCAGATGTCCCTCAAGCAGGACTGAATGTGGCCCGTAAGTAACAGATGCTATCAAAACTTGAAATCTTTTCAAGTTGGAACCTTTTCAGAAAAAAAGACTTTTAGTACTTACATAGAACATTTAAATGTTGAACTCACCTACTGAATGGACATATTTTATGGGGAAATGATGGAGTAACTGAGATGCACACCCTGGCTATGTATAAACTGTCCATACTTCCCATTCCCTGGAGGGGGGGGGGTTCCTAGCCTCCTGTGTATAGGAACAGAATTACTACCGAGTCCCTCTCAGTATTTCTACGAAGGGCCTTGTCCTTCTTCACTTAATCATTCTAAACACTGTCATGAAAACAAAATCTCACTTGACACCCCCCTTTTTGTCTCTTCCTTTCAACTGGCTTGACTCAGTTTTTAGTCTAGACAAACAGACCTTAGCTACAGGCCAACAGCTGAGTCCAGGCCCTCTTATCAGATCCTGAACTTCCAGGATTCCTTCCTCAGCCTTTAAAGTTTTCTCTGACACCAAAGACAACACATTGTCTGAAACCTGGTAACTTCCAACTTTCCCCCACTCTCACCCCTCGTTACTGTTTGCATACCCACCCTCTTAAAACACACCCTTTAGCCGGGTGGTAGTGGCGCACGCCTTTAATCCCAGCACTTGGGAGGCAGAGGCAGGCGGATTTCTGAGTTCGAGGCCAGCCTGGTCTACAGAGGGAGTTCCAGGACAGCCAGAACTACACAGAGAAACCCGGTCTCGAAAAACCAAAAAAAAAAACCAAAAAAAAAAACCAAAAAAAAAAAAACAAACCAAAACAAAAAACCAAAAACCACCCTTTACCATTAATCTCCATCTCCTTCCTTCCTGACCATATACCACTGCCAATTTGTCCAATTTCCTGCCACAGGCTTCCTGTTCCCCACACAGTGACAGTGATCACAACTCACCTCTCCCACAGGCCTACACACCCCTCTGGAATCACACCCCGTTCTCGACAGCGTCTTGGGAGAGTGTTGGGCTAGCATTTCAAGGTCCCCAGTACACTGCTGGAATGTGTGTCTTCCTCTGGAGGCTGCACAGACGACCTGTACTAGGGACAGACTCTAGAACACCCAGGCGGTAATCGCAGTGGGAGACAAACCGATTCTTTAAAAGGAAAATGACCACGAAAATCCACTTTTATAAAACATGCAATAAGGCACAATTCTTAGGCTGCTTTTCATTTTTTTATTGCTGTTAATTCAAGGAAAAAGATTGCATAAAATCCAATCTGTTCTAGAAATATAAGTGGCCTTTCCAGTACATAACATTTCAAATATCAAAGTATATGGTAAACATACAAATAAGGAGAAGGTAACATCCCTCCTATGTACAGTACAGTATTTGAAATCATAAAATAAGCTCCATAAAGTACACCTGGCGAGTGAGTCACAACGCACCTGTACAAGGCTTATCAATACTCTCCCCTGAACAACTCAACTGCAGCTTAACAATTTAATAATGTGGTCCAAAAATACCCAGATCAAATAAAATATATTTAATCAAAATAATTTCCTTTACTTGAACTTTTTCTTTCTAAATTAAAGCTTTCGTCTACCCCGTCACACTCCCCCGTCTCTCCCAGTAGCTCCTACCCCTGAAAGTTTCAGAATGTACATTGGCGCTATAACTATAACCACTACTGTTGAAGTGTTGAACTAGCTTCTTTTTGCTTCAAGTTTTTTCTTTGTCTCACAAGGTCAGGTTTCAGAACGCAGACCCCACACTTCAGTGCCTCTGCTGCACACCAACTCTACTCCCCACAACCAAAGCCAGTCATTTCCCCTCTGTACCGAGGACTGGAAAGAAAGCCCTGCTACTCCGTAAGCTTACAATGGATGCTGGTACTTGTTCATTGCTGTTGAATGCAGCAGTCACTGAAGGTACATCCAACCTCCCAGGTAACCCTCAGTGCACTTCAGGAAATCAAAAAATCACCTGGAAGCAATTTAGTACATAGATTGGCTTAAAAACAAAACAAAACAAAAAAACCAAACTTAAAAAAGCCAGCAGCATTAAACTTAGTGACATGACAGTGACATGATTAATGCCATCTCAACACACTCCAGGCAGTCCTTCCCATCCGATCAAGCACAGTGGTAACAGTTATAAAAGTGACTTCGTTATGAGACGCGGCTTAGGTGCGCAGGGACCTGACTTTTGTCGAAACCCACAGCTTCTGTTCAGACCACACACACTGTAACACAGTGTGACACTGCAACCGTAGTGTGGTAGAACAGGCCATCTTCACTCAGCAGTGTCTGGGCAGGCCAAGGTGGCAGACGACAGGAAGCCCTGGATGTTGACTGTCATCACAGACACAAGCGCACAGAGAACAACATTCACACTGGCGTGCTCCCTCTGGGTCTCTCTGAAGTGCGATGGAAGGAACCGTTTCCGTGGAAGGAAAGCCTGTTTGTCCACGCCCCATCTGTGCCTTCCCGAGTCTGGCTTCCTCTTTCCCACTTGTTCTCATGTTATTTGGACAGGTGCTGCATATATGTATTTACGTGATGCTTTTATGACATATATACATACTTCTTGGGAATCTGACTTCTAAAATTTCTCGTGAAACATGTTGCCTAGGTTCAGACACAGAGCAGGTTACAGAAGTGTGATAAGGGCGCTGCTGAGCAGCCTTGCAGCAGGCCAGGGAGGGGGCGGCTGGAAGGGAAGTTGGCGTTCGGGGTCAAAGTGAGGAAGGCCAGGAAGAAGACAACCACAGACTGTGACCAGTGTTGTGCAAACAAGTAAGGTCAGATGCACAGTTTAAAGATTCAGTAAACATTGCACACAGCAAGTATTCAGTGTAAAAAAGCACACAGCAACGTTTTCCATTCGAGAGTTTGTCTGAAATTGAAGTTACGAGTGTCATACATGGAAGCCGGCTGTTGGACCCGGAGACCAGAGGCTCAGGAGCACTGTGTTCTTATTTTAGACACAGGTAAAAGAGAAACGAAAACTCCCAACTGCATAGAAACTGAGGAAATGTACAGACAAAGAAACAAAATACCTTTCCTTTCCTCCCCTCCACACCCATGACTCCCCACACTTGAGTGCATTAGGTAGGCAAGCTTTACTCGTTCAGTCTGCAGAATCCAACGTATCATTAGAAGGGGGGAGGGGAGGTGCGTATCTCAGTCTGTAAGTGCCTAAAACAGGAAAGACAGAACGGCTAAGTGATGGCGTATGACGACAGGCAGCACAAACCAGCACACAGACTGCACGTGACGTGAGCATGCTCTCAAAGGCCTGGCCTCAGCACTAACTCCAGTCCACAGCAGCAAGGATGTTCGTTCCTCTCTCAGAGGCAACCGGGTGGGGGGTGGGGGTGGGGCTTGAGCTGTACCTGTAACCTACAGCTAACTAACTGCATTTTCCTTTGAGGACGCCTAGTCAACACACTCCTGTTTCACGACATTTCCCAGGTTAGATCTGGCACAATGGCAAAGGGCGAATGCAAAAGAACTGGTTCCTGGCCCACACCTAGTAAAGTGCATTTTTTTCTTTCTGCTGCTAGCACCCTTCTTCAAATTCACTCGTTTCCTAACTCCCAAACTGGTGTTCAGAAAGCTCTGTTGCTGAAAAGATTCAATGGCCTCTTGGATTTTTGCCTTATGTGTACGGAATGAAAGGGCAGCAGGGGTGCAGATGTGAACCAGCCGTGTACAGACTCCAACTAGACTACAAACCACGGATGCGGGCAACTAGCTCCCACCTTAGTTGTATGCTGGGTAACTAGCTCCCATCCTAGCTGTATGCTGGGTAACTAGTTCCCATCCTAGTTGTGTGCTGGGTAATTATCTCCCATCCTAGTTGTATGCTGGATAACTAGTCTCCCATCCTAGTTGTCAGTATTTAACCACTCTGCTTCCTCTATGAAAGAACTACAGGCCTGCAAGCGAGGAACTAACATTACAGAACGGACACTATATGCTGTCCCAAGCCTGGACAAGTGCCTCTGCCCTTCACTCCTCAGTGACGAACTAAACTCCCTCAGACCTTACTCCGTGACCTCATGACCTGGTCTACGCTGGGCTTCTCTGGTTGCATTTTGGACCTTCCTTGTGCTCCATGACCTGGGTCTACACTGAGTTTCTCTGGTTGCATTTTGTCACTGAAAATACAACCTCTGTAAACAAACACACATAGGGATCTTCCTGCTAGGACAGTATCACATAATCAGGAAGAGACTGGGAACTCAAAAGCAAGTCCTCTGGGAGTTAGTGGGATTACCTTGCTGACTGGCCTCCATGGACGACTGCTTACAGTCTTGTGCATAGTGTCCGCTTACACCACAATTGTAACAGGAGACATTCCCATTCTTCTTGGGCCCAGAACCACTGGGGTTGGCAACTACGTTAGCTGCTGGATACACGGGATACAGCCTCCCGAATCCTGTCATCTGCTGCATGCCATAGCCGGCTTGGCTCCCCAGGACTGGGTCGTGCACTAGTCCATTTGCATATGGAGTCTGAGGCAGAAAAAAAGGAAGTTGGTTTCCATTGCTCTGATGTGCTTGGTTGAGGTAGCTGCCATTGCAAATGGATGGCAGGGTGAAGAATGACGGGAGACGGTACATTGGTCCAGGCATTGGGTTGGGATAATAGTAACTACTGAGCTGAAGGTTCCCATTGGTCCCACAGCTGCACCTTCGCCCACAGGAACCACAGGGCCCCATCTGCTGTGGTGGCACTATGGTCCCATTAGCATTCGTGTTCCCCACAGCACTGATGTAGGACGTGCTGTCGCTCTGTGCAGTACTGTGTGTCAAGGCAGGGCTGGGGCTCGGGGCAGGGCCTGGGGTGTGGGTAGGAACAGCAGGGGGAACTGTGGACTGGGCTGGACTGATGCCTGGACTTGCTGGCTGGGCAGAAGCGGCTGTGGTGAGCACACTGGAATTCTGGGTGGGTAGCACACTGGCAGCAAGGGCTGAGCCTGGAAAGGTGTAGGAAGCTGGTGGCTGTGCAGCTGAGAGGCCAGCTGCCGGAAGAACTACCTTCACATTGGTTGGCTGAGGGACTGTCCCCGTGTTTCCCTCAATCTGAGGCACCATTTGATTTAGTCCTACCACTTGGGACGCAGACTTTGTGATGGGATCCGTGGTAGCTCCAGTAGATCCTGGGAAACTACCTGGGTTATGGACAGGAATAAAGGCAGTGTTTGGTGATCCGATGCTCAGACTTCCGGTCGGCTGTTGTGGGATGTTAACTGTGCAACTCTCAGAAGATCCCTGTAGTGGCTGTAATTTTAGACTCTGTAATGTCAGCTGCAGAGCAGGCGTGGTGCTGTGTGGGAGGAAGGTTGACGGGACAGGCAAAGGGGACGCTAACAGCTCAAGGTGTTTCTCTGATTCCCCAGAAGCGGCCGGGCCTAGGATTCCAACAGGGGCTGGATTTGCGGATTCCATCACTGGAGAGAGCGCCACAGGGTTAGGGACAAGCATCCCGATGGGTTTGCCATCTGCAGACTTGGGCGATGGAGTGACAACTTCCGACTTCTGGGCACCATTGTGCATGACACAGTGTAGCGCTGGCATGAAGGGAACATGTGGGTACTTGTGTGAGGTCAGCGGAGCTTCCAAAAGGTCCCCGTCCTCAGTTCCCAGTGAGACGGTCTCAACAGCTGGCTTCACAGGGACGGTCTGGGCAACAGAGCCATAACCCGCAAACCTGGCTGACGATGGAGTCCCAGAATCTTCAGAATTGCTGTCTGTATCTACAGAAAAACATGCAAACGTGGATTAACCCGGGCTGAATTCCTCTTTTTCATGTTAGAACTAAGAGCTAGGTATATTCAACATTAATTCTCAAGTCTGGAATGCTCCCTCTATCACATTTCCCGACTGCCCAAGCGGACTTCTTCTGACCTCTGGCTTGTGGTGTGCTTTATCTCTAGAGCACGGAGCTATAAGCGGAACAACAGTAACAAGGGGACTGGAGTGTCAAGAGGCATGCGAGCGTCAGGAGGGATGCATGCACTGCTGACTGTGTTACTAGAGAAGCAGTACGTAGTCAATCTTAGGGAATCTACTTAACTCTGTGCCATCAAACCTGATTTTAAATTTATCTCACAAGCAATTCAAGGAGTTTGATCAGAACATTTAACTCAGATGCTTAAGGTGAGAAATGGAATTAGTATTTGCACAGTATACACTCAACGGGGAACATGTCAAGCGACTTGCGTTAGTCCTGCAATGAATGCACTGTTGGGACACAAGAGACAGAGAAGAGAGCACTGCTCCCTCTCCACCCCTCACAGCAGACAGCAAATTGCTGTGCACCACACCACGGTGAGCACACAAGCCACTCCAGCTTCCAGTCAGGGCAGAGAGGGGCCCAGGGACAGTCTTTAAACATGGAGAATGCAGCACTGCAGTCCCCACAGCTCATAGTTGGATGTGGTACCTACTGTAAAAATCTTTCTGCTGACACACTAAGTTGGATTACTTGAGGAAAACTCTTACAAACATGTAAGAGTGTTTGTATTCACTAAGGCAGGACTGGTTATGCACAGCTGCCAAGAGGAAACCTTCTTGAAATAAGAGTATTAAAGGCTTATTAAGCTTCCTAAAGAAAGGCTAAATAGAAACCAATGACACAGAATATCTAGTGCTATTAACTGAACTGTCTCAGTTTATTAGAGGGAGCTGAACTGAATGAGTGAATACTTAGAGCAAAGATGATCCTGAGAGAAAGCATTACACTACGTAGACTCAACCTTATAAAAGAGATGATTCCTCAACTAGCAACCTCTTCGAGGCACTGGATCTGCCATCAATGCAGAGTTAAGAACAAAAATCAAGTCCAAAGAGAATAAAGCATGTTTTAGATGGCCAGTTACATTTCCGCATGAATTAAAACTTTAAGTCTTAAGTTGTAATAGATAGTCTCATGATTCTGAAGCCCTACTGGGATCAGAAAGAAGGATTTTTTTGTACGCGACTCTGGAGAGCATAAAGTCTCACAGCATCATTACAACAAACAACAACAACAAAGCCACATGTTTCCAAAAGCCTTTGTAAACGACTCAAAACTTGGAAAATGTTCAGAGCTCTCCACCGCAGGGAGCCTCTGTCTTTGGGAAAGCCACATGAATAAAGGGCATCACCGTCTGTCTGCATGAGCCTATCCACTACAGACCTGACCTGACAAGCAGGTGAGAGTCACTCAAGAGACAGAACTGGGGCCCGTGAGAGTGTCTGTACCCACTCAGGCACATCCCATTAACCCAGGCAGTGCGCACTGCAGCACACACTAAAGCCTGCCTCTCCAGTTAAGTATTACGATTCTTCCCATGTCCCAGAGTTAGTTTTACTTTTTTCTTGAGAAGTCTCTGTACAAAACTGCAGTGTGGTCTCAGAGTGGAAGCACTGACCACTGCAGGTGTTATTCGATGCACTCTGAAACAACCACAAGGTAAATAAAAACTGACTGTTTCCACAGACAGTGGTAGTCCTGAGACATGCCAAAGTGACAGAGAAGCTGAGGTCCCAGTGAGCTGAAAGCTGTGCAGAGAGAAACCACATTTGGCAGAAATACTGTCGTGGTGTTGTAACATAGAAACTTTGGTTGGTGTGGTTCATTCTCAGCGCGGTGTAACCATCAGGTGTGGTTGGCACGCATGAAGGACAACATCCTCCTTAGACACGGGCTTTTCAAGGGGCTTTCTGTCAGACCAGAATGGTGAGTAATGAGGGAACTAAAGGCCTGGAGCAATCAGGAATGTTTAAGAAAAGCATACAATCTCGTAAAATAGGAGATCCTTGTGCCCTTTTACCCTTCCCCACTCAGCAGAGTAACAATATCTCAGTGACAATAGGTTTGAAACCAGTAACACGCAAGTCACTAGCAAGAACTTTGAGTCTGCAGTTCTTCACAAAACCCGTCCCCATCACCCACGTGAGCTGAGGAGCCACTGTGCTCATCCTGCTGGGCTCTCTCTGATTGGGTCTGCTCATGAGAAGACAGGCTTGTCCCCCCACCTCTTTCTACCCCCTCTCCTTTAGCAAACCTCTGTCCTTCTCTTCTTCACTTTCCAAACTCTCTCTTCCATCATGCCGTGGACTAGACGGAGAGCTGTAACTCTCTGAAGAGGTTTCTCCACATGTGTCATGTCCAGATCCAATGTCCAAATTCATATCTAGAAATAACAACTCTACAGTTATGTTAAATAGTCATGTTAAGTTTCAAATGGAATCATTAGAAATTAGTTGTAGCTATAAATGATTTGTTTTCCTACGACACTTAGAATTGTCTTTGACATACTGAGATTCATCAAGTAGCTGGTAAATCCGTATTTCAAGCAGAGCATAGAAGAACAAGCCAACTTTATTAAAGCAGACTTAGTTTCCTACAGGATCAGGCAGGACCATCTCTCTGAACTACCTTGTAGGTCTACAAAATCTGTCTCCTTGGAGCTTGCTATGGAAATCCTCCAGGAGTGGGTGGTCTGTCATAATACTTGCTCTGTTAAAACCACTAGCCATGCCACAGGACTTAATACAACACGTTTCTAATCAAGTAGCCCTGTATTTTCTACTCAGATGTCACTTCTATGCTGAGCGAGACAAGGTAGGAATGATGTAGTACACACAAGGACCAATGAGCTCTATCCACTGTGGGCACACTAGGTCAGAATATTCGTATGTCTAGTATGGCCACTCAGACACAAGCCCACATATAGCCCAGTCCCATCTTCTTCATTTCTGTAAGCCAATTGCTAGGACAGCTTTTGTTACACAGCCGGCATCCAACACATGTTTACTGTAAGATCCATATATGTAACTCTAGGGGATTCCTAAAATGTATGGACAAGCCAATCATTTCCATGGCAACACAGTAAACAATAAAACTAACAACTATCTATTACTCTGGCAAAATATGTACAGAGAAGACATATTAGTGGAATAGGCAATTTAGTTGACTTAACCAGTGCTTTCCTGTTGGGAGTAAACTTCCAACAGTGTAAAGACGGTTACTACCTAGCCTACTCCAGCCACTCAGTTGTGAGATAAACAACGAAAGACACAGGTATTACGAATGTAAATATTGTTGGATCATTCTCACTAACACCAAGTTGCCAAGAAAAAAAACCTGCACAAAAACATCAAGCTGTATGTAAGGAAAGTAGCAGCAGACTTATATGGAAGGGTAAAAATTAAAAAAAAAATAAAAGCAACCTTAAGTATAGTAAAACACAAGAAGGTCTGATTTCCTTTTAAACTTTTTAGTGTGGCCATCAGCAACTGAAAAGTGAGAAGAAATGCTAGCACGATAAAGTGAACGTTAAGTTCTTTTTAAAGTTTATTTATTAATTTTTGGGGTGTGTCTGTCTGTATGTGTGTGTGTGTCCACCTATGCCTCTGAGAGAGTCTCTCCCTGAACCCAGGACACACATTTTCCGTTCAGCTAGAAGCCTACCCGAGTGCTCAGCAGTCCTGGGCCTCCACCCCCAGGGTTAAAGGCCGCTTTAAGATCATCCCCAGTCATTTTGTGGGTACTGCTGTAAGAACCACTCAAGTCCTCTCAATTGTGTATCCGTAAGCGCCCTTAACCACTAAGCCATCTCTCCAGACCCCAAAGTATAAGCTCCTAAAGGTCTCTGGGTAGCCATGTCCACAGCTCTGTAGAATGGAGTTACAAAGTGATTTTTTCTTTAATAAAAAGACATGATTTTACTGAGTAGTCTAATCTGGCCTTGTGTTGAATTGTTAATCTTCCTGGGACTTCAGAACTGTGCCACCATCCCAAGCACTGAGATAGTAGGTTTCGGAGCTGACTGACAGCACAGCTGACTGACTTCCTGAAGGCAGCAGACAGAGAACAGTGAGACGTCTTCAGCTTGCTCCTTTTTGTATTTCTTACTATATGAGTGTGCTACAGTCAAAGGAGATGTTAAAAGTTAAATAAAATTTTAAAGATGACAAGTGGCTCAGCAGTTAAGGGCGCTGACTGGTCTTCCAGAGGACCTGACTTCAAATCCCAGCATTCCCACAGCAGTTCACAATGGTCTTTAACTCCAAGATCTGACACTTTCACACAGGTACACACGCAGGCAAAACATCAATGTACATAAAGAAAAGTGACTACATTTTAAAGAGGAGCATGTTTTTTTTAAAAAGGCAGGTGATACATACACTATGATGAAATGCAATGTCTACAGAGCTGAAGGGCACACTAATCAGAACGACCAAGTCTCTCAGCTCTCACACACTGTCTACATTTCATGGGAGGAGCGCCTCCACAAAGGAAGAAAATAATTATTTCCAGTTTACTGAATGCTTATAGGCTATTGTTTGTTGGCACTTTAACATTTCAGAGGAAAATAAATGAATTTGTTTTCTTAGTTTGGGGCTGCATGCACTAGAATGATGTACGACATCAGTGAGACAAGCCGTCTGAAGTACAGCGTACTCAGACCCCTGCCCAGTAATGTAAATATCAGCCCCAGATAGACATATATATCTACATGTGTATATCTAGATATTGATATACTAAAATGAACAAACAAACAAACAAACAAACAAAAACAAAATAAATGAGACAAAACCAACTCAACATAGGATAAGGTTTGGCTTACTCAAAAAGCCTAATTTGAAAGTTAAAGAGATAAAGGGAAAAAGAACTGGATATTGGATGTTACAAAGCTTGTAATAGCCCCAGAATGTGTGCTTTTGTAATTTAGTACAACAAGGAACAAGAACTAAATTACTGAGCATCTCTTCACAGCTAAGTGCTGCTCGCAGGCTGTCCTGTGCAATTTACAACTGGGTGACATGGGTATTATTCCTGGCTTACACACAGCAACACTACAACTTCAGAGAGGCTGGACATCTAAGAAACAAGGGACACAGAACCAGAGCCACGCATGGCTCTGCCCACGTGCTGCTTTCCGGGTCACTAAGACTGAAGAAGGTAAGAACAGCTACAAGCTCCTTGAAGGAGCAGAGTCCCAGAGCTGTGTGAGACCAGAGGCCATGGGCCTCGTGGAGGGTGGGGGGCAAGGGAGTGACTCAGTTCACTATGCTCTTCAAGACAAATGTGGAGGCGATGTGGAGAATGAGAC
Source organism: Grammomys surdaster (assembly GCF_004785775.1). Taxonomy (NCBI): domain Eukaryota; kingdom Metazoa; phylum Chordata; class Mammalia; order Rodentia; family Muridae; genus Grammomys; species Grammomys surdaster. The sequence goes on from NW_021604698.1 coordinate 5,663,438, forward strand.
AGGGGAGCAGAGCAGAGGCCCGGCACGAGTGGTTGCTGGTCAGCCAGCAGCAGACAGCTTTTGCTGTCAGTGCCATCACCATTTGGAACACAAGACTTGAAAACACTACAGCAGGCCCTGGACCACATCCTTATATAGACAGGCAAGACGGGTTGTCCAGGTCCTCTTCCCCTTCATAGAGGTTTGAATGAGAATGCCTTCCACAGGCTCATCTGTTTGAATGTTTAGTCCCCAGTTAGTGGAACCATTTGGGAAGGATTAAGAGGTGTGGCCTTATTAGAGGAGATGTTTTGCACGGGTGGTGAGGGTGGGGATGGGAGAAGAGCTCTGAAGTTTCAAAAAGCCCACACCATTCCAGGTTAGCCCTCTCCACTGTGTGCTTGTGGATCGAGATGTAAACCCTCAGGTACTGCTCTAGGACCTGTACCCACCGGTCCACCCTTATTATGGACATACAATCACCCTCTGACACTGTAAGCCCCAAATTAAATAATTTCTTCTATACGCTGCCTTGGTCATAGTGTTTTATCACAGCAATAGAAAAGAAAATACAATACAATAAACTGGCATGATCTGTAATTCAGAACAGAATCATTTTTCTTTCTATAGTGTCTATAAGCATCTAATCTAAGAAATACACTCGTTACTTTTGCTGTGTCACAATTTAATGCACTATCAGGACAGAACAATTTAAATTAAAAAAAAAAAAACAACCATTTCTGGTGTCAGTGGTTAGTGTCAGGTACACACAGAGAATGTTTTCATAGAGGCCTATAGGCTTTTACTTTTCCTATCTTTACAATTAACACCGCAAGCAATACAACACAATACGCAACTGATGAATTAGTAGAAGCTTTCCATCGGAGGAATCTCAACTCTAACACACAGAGACTGAAAGTCCCGCTTTAGAGATGGGAGGCGAATGGAAACTAAATAACCTATTAACACAGCTCATAGAGAACTGTCCTCAAATGATAGGAATGTCAGTATCATTCTAACATTGACTCTGACTAGAGCATGTTTACATTTCTCTGAGGGTGGTCCACAGAGCTATAGACAAGACCGCCGTGACATCAAACCAGACAGCTCTGCATTGAGACCTTCATCCATTACCTTCAGAGCTGTCTGACTGGACACTGCTGTACATGGCAGGGAGGGGACACAGCAAGCAGCTCAGTGTCCACTGCTGATGTGACAGCGAGAGACCTAAGGAGAACTGGCGCCAGGGCCCTGCTTACCTTTCCCAGCACTGCCGTGAGCATGCTGGGGAGCAGAGAGTCGGACCCCATTGACTCTGCTCTGCAATCTGCTCTCAGCTTTCTTTATTTTCTCCCTAAACCAAACAGATGGGAGAGAGATCGTCAACGCTTCTGTGAGCTCTTCTCAAAAAGATTAAAGACAGTACAACTCGAACCCTCCAGATATTTGTATAATGAAAATCAACTGCAAGAAGAAAAACCTAGTGTCACTGCTCAGTGTGCTTCTGAGCTCTGCCCCCCACACTCAACACATCCTCACGACAGCCTGACTCCTGTCACCTGCATGTGACACTTTCAATTACAACATTAATCCCCAAACTGAGAAGTAAAATCATTGGTGTCTGAGTGTGTGTGTCTATGTGTATATGTATACGTACACACACACACACATTAAATACATTCACAGCCGCCTTATACTGCATGCTTATCTTTCCTAATTTTTATTACTGTAAACATTAAGTTGGACCTACTTTTCTACTTGTGGCTTCCCTTTCTTCTTATTTACTGAAGATAAGCTCCGTTTTTCAGCAGAGTGCTAGTAGAAACAGAAAACAAACAGGCCTCAGCTAGGCACAGACTGCTACAGGAACCCTTATTCTAACATCAAACACTGAAACAACAGCTTCTCCATTACTAACACATTTTCATTTACAGCCCACTTTTGAAGTCACCTACAGAAGCACTCAAGTGTACATATTCTATGACAAGCAGTTAACATTAATCCTGAGAAAGCTGTTCTTTTAAATTGGGTCTCAGTTTTCTGTTTTTCTGACTCTAGTAAGGTCTCTTCATTTGCACTTTCACCTTCCAGAGTCATCAAGTCCAACACACACTAAAGGTAATTCCACAAGTAAACGCGTCCTATGTCTTACACTCCTGGGCAGCATGGTGAACCTCACTTTGTTCCATCTTCCTGGAGACATCCAGGCCGTATTCACTCCTTCCCCCAGAGCAGGTTAGCACGTGAACACAACCATAGACATTAGGATACTATACTGTTACCACTACCATAATCCATCAGTTACTGTGGTTAAACCTCATACTGGACCCAACTTATGAAGTGTACCATAGCTTTGCATGTACGTATAGGAAAGAAGTAGACAGGATTTGACCCCACTTAGGGTTCCAGGTACTCTGCTAAGTTCCAGAAATGTTATTGCTGTGGGCGATGGAGACTACTGCCCAACACAGACTGTAACTGAGTGATTGAATGTGCTTGCTACAGGCCTTCACCTAAAGGTAGAGTGAATAAAACTGACCTGTTTGTCAAGCTTAAGGGAGGGTGTAGACATTGGAATAGAGGGAAAGCAAAGTGAGGTGGCTTTAGAAAGGACACTGTTAATCATGACAGTGACAACATACAATGTTTCAGAATAAAAACACATAGCCCATAAAAACACACTTGGGTCTGTGTATTGGTTAGAAACAACAAAGTTCACACCTCAGCCTTCTAGACAGAACACACTTGCAAGCTGAGTCTTCTGCCCAGTATGTGGTAGCACCACAGTACTCCTCCTCTCAGCAGATTCCACTTACCACAGACAGGAGTGCGGATAACACTGACTAAACACTATAAGGAACGGTCAGTTTAAAAAACCCTATCATATCAAGATAGTGAGACATCCTCCACCCCTGCCAAGAGAAGGAACAATTTAATGAACCCTACAGTTAGATTAAAGAGTGTGTCTTACTGTATCATTCCTACAAACAACCAAGTTGTCTAGACACACCTTTTCAGACCTCAGAAGAATTCAATCCTGTATAAGAATAAAGCTTCCTGCTGAAATGCTTCCTCACGTCTTACCAGAATCCACCTGACACAGCACTAACAGCATTCCTCTCTTAGGAAGGACACAGAGCAGAACGCTTTTACCACATGGCACCAAAGCCAACCGCCACATACTTGGTCAGCCGAGGACACACAGTGTTCTGAGTGCTGGATGGCCGTACAGCCTCGGTTCCTCCAATCCACAACTCCATTTTGCTCTGCATACTGCATGGTAAGCCCATCCAAGGTAGAACAGCTCGTAGCAGCACTGCTCATAAAAGAGACACATATGACAACGTCAAGTCTGTCCCAGTAACTTAACCCATTTGATCATCTCAGTTAAGAAGCCTCTTAGTCTCTAGGGTTTTTGTTGTTGTTTGTTTGTTTTGCATTTCTTTTGAGTACCTAGTGATCAGTGTATGGAAAAAGTGTGCTCTAAGAAATAAGTCAATGGACGGTGTATCATTAATGCCTGTCTTACAGAGTAGCAGCAAGTGCGTGCTTGCCATCAGTGTTATGTGACTGGGTGTCCCTGCTTCCCCAGCAGTGCATTCAACAGAGGGGCTGCAGACCCCGGATCAGCAGGCACTACTAGCAAGGAACTGTACAAGACACATGACGGAGCAGCCTACTGTGACTGGAAACCCCGCCCGGCCTAAATACTCCAGAGAATGAAGTGACGAGGTATAGACTCTGGGTGTCTAACACTGTTAATACAGGAAAATGGAGGATTCTGCCACGTCACTGAAAGAACCAAATACAAGTCTTCAACTGTAACGCCAGTGTAAGAATTCAATGGATGGGAAACTGAGGAAAAGAACTGATAACAAGTTTGGTCTGAAGAAGATACATTGCAGAAGAAAAAGATGGAGTATAAAAATGTGAAAGACACGTGGGATGTGTGAGTAGCCCACTCATAAGGACCTCGGGGACTCTTACTAGACGGCTCCAGAGAACAGAAACTAGAGGAGTGTCTGAAGACAGAAGCTGAGAACTTTCTAAAATCAAAATATATAAAGTTACAGATTTTAGAAGCGCATGTAATGAAAAACAGCTACAAAGTACATCACAGACAACTGAGAAAAACTCAAAAGCTCTAGCAGAAAAAGTTACCAAAAAAAGCACTAAGATTGGATCACTGAAGTGATGGCTTCAGCCCCAGGAGCGAGAGGGAATCTCAGAGAGGAGGAACAAGGGCTGACATAGCAGAGGCGCTCCAAGCTCATCTACAAAGAGACAAAACAGTCGCCCATAGAATCAGCAAGGTCCTGATTAAGAAAGCAGAAAGCCTGTGCCATATGAGTGAGGGACAGTACTAGTAAACGAGAAATCACATAAACAATTTGATCTGCTAGAGACATCGGGTGTCAAAAGACAGACCAAGGGGGTGGCACACAACAGATGACAACAACACAACTACAAGATGGTCAGTTACAGCTTCAAAGAGTTAGCAGAAAGTAACTGCCAACCAAGAATTAATCAATTCCCCAACCTAACTGCATTTACCATATACAGATATACTGCAGAAAATGGTGCATTCATTTACCATATACATACAGATATACTTACTGCAGAAAACAGTGCATTCATTTACCATATACATACAGATATAC
>NW_021604698.1:5668087-5675609 GCF_004785775.1 Grammomys surdaster
AACAGTGCATTCATTTACCATATACATACAGATATACTGCAGAAAACGGTGCATTCATTTAAAAGGGAAACCATCATAGGGACAGGATGGAGCAGAAAGAGACCTAAACGAATGCTGGAAAACAGTGCCAAATTTAAAACCATGAAGACAATGAAAATGCAGGATGATTGTAACTCAGGAAAAAAAGCAATGAATGAAGCCACAGTGCTCTAAGTCCCTCAGAGTACTCAAGGAATGGCACAAGCACAAATTTACATTACATTTTAAGAGGTGAAAGATGCACTGCGAACAAAATTCACTGTGTGACTACGAAGGCTGCTGTAAGAGCAGAATTTTCCCAAAAGGTGGCAAGTAGGGGGACAAAAGGGGGAGCAGCACACATGGCAACCGAAAACAAAACACCCCAGAGCAAAATGGTAGAATCACAGACAAGATGCCTGGGAAACACTGACTAAACAGTGACTGAGTTTAAGGTGTTCAAAGGCACTTACACTTTAAAAGTTAGATACCTACTTCACAGTGGGACTTTTCCCAGCATGCTTCTTGTGGATGATGGTGTGCTGTAACACATCTAGGGTGGGAGAAAAAAAGTGAATTAATGTATGACACTATATGCTACACAAGGCACTGAAAGGATGCTTGTACTAAGTGATGCCGCCGAGTGGTCCTGCCCAGCTGTGACCTAGTTCCCAGCATACAGGGCACTTCCACTTGTTTCTCTGAGACAGTCCAGGCTGACCTCAAATCCAACTCCTGGCGCAGGGTGCCAGGATTACAGTGTGCATTACCACGCCAAGCTTACAGAAGATGCCATCACACATCTTCAGTTACATAATACACTACTGAATTACCTCAAATGTGTGTGCCAATCTTACTCAAAACTATGCAAATTTAATGTGAGCCTGTTGTTTCAAACTGAATTTACTTCAGGTAAAACTATTTCCATTAAAATGTTCAGTATTTTTAAAAGTCTACAAGATCACTCTCAAAAAGAACTGACGTATGAGATCCGACTAAAGGTCGCCCTTTACTCCTCTTCTCCCCTCCACAGAAGTTAACTATTACCTAACTTGTTGAAACACTCTAGGGAAAGCTCCATTTAACTACCTGTGTCTGTGAGTACACTCATAAATGGGGCTATGGCAAGTTGAACAAGCTACAAATAAGCTTTATTTTAACTGCTGCCCACAGACACATCACTACTTAGTTAAACATTCAGGTGACTCCCTGGTATTTGTCACTACAAACCATGGTGCAGCCAGCACACGGTCTGACTTCACAGATGCTGAATCAGCAGGATGCAGCCCTGGTCTCCAACTTCACTGCATCATGCCGTGGGTCTGTGCAAACACGTGTGTCAGTCTACATCTCACCTCCAGTGTCTGAGCTCCTACTGTCCATCCTGGGTACCAGACATGAAAATGGCTCACTGGTCTGAGGCAGGTGCTGTGGTGTCTCTATCCTTCCCTTCACTGTCTCAACTACCCAGGAGGGTGCGAGTTCTCGGCTCAAGGGCTCCATCATCCACACATTTCCTACCCACACACTCTGCTCACGTGCTGGAATAACTTCTCCTCTGATTCACGTCATCACATGATGATTTCACTGACTGATCTACTGTAGAAAAACCCTCCTACTGCAAGCCATTTGTCCTCTTCCTGCCTGTTAACACCCTGCTAGTGTCTCATCTATAGACTGTCTTCTAAGTACCCAGGCTCTTTGGTCAGATATTAAGTTCTTGCTTAGATTAATCAAATGTATAGTCATGATCCATCTTACTGAACAAAACCTTCTCTCCTCAGGTTTACACATAAAAACTTTAAATTTTACAAATAGTTGCTATTCCCTTAAAAGTTTTGCACATGATATATAGTGGGAGTTGATTAAAATACACTTCACACAAAAAGCCAACTGTGCCAACACCATTGAGTGAGCAACCGCTTCTCTGCCCGCTGTTCTGTTTGCTAATGCCATCTCTGACATCCCAGTGCCCGAGTGTACCTGGGCTCTCTTTCCTTTGTTCTGACTTTGTGCCAGTGTGTGCAGACTTAGTCTAGTGACTCTACAATTACCTTCTTCTTGACTTGAAGCTTCTGAGCTGTCTTCTTTTAAGTGTTCTAATATCTTAGAAGTCTTCAGAGAGGACTGTAAGTTATCTGCAGGAAATAATTCAATACTACTAACTCTGGGAAAATTATAATGGTGAGATAAAGAAAATCAGTATAATGATTATCCATCCGTCTGCCCCAAGGAGAGGGAAGAGTTACGAGTGAAAGACTCTTTCTCCAAGGAAGGACCTGCAAGAATTCACAGGACTATCTGAGTGGAGTCCTGGAGTTGGCTGTTCTCTCAGGCACCCCAACAAGTGAGTGAGTCCCAGCATGGTCACTCAGCAATGGGGAGTGCCTCTACTATCTACTGTCACTATGTAAAAGCCTGTAACAGCACGGTGGCGATGCTGCACTATAAAACCCCACACTTCTGTTTTGTTACCACAGTGATTGTGATCAGCACCGACCCACTGTACATTCGGACAGCAGCGGGTTCTAGACCAGAAGTCTGAAGCTACTTCAGAGTGCAGCACTCTTTGCTCGAGTTACTTATCTGTCAGCATATGGGGCAGTACTCTCTGCCCCAAGGGAATACACATGGAGTCATTTTTTTTTAAAGTGTGCAAATGAACCCTGACAACACTGTGTTATTTTTCAGCAGAGCAACTCACACATGTTGACTGCTGACAAGCTTCCCCTCAAGCCAAGATGTGGACATTCAGCAGTATTTTACGTGTTCACTCTTCAGATAAAAGTTGCCAGGCTCCTTAGCACTGCTTGTGAACTGAAAACCTGGCTAAGCTCTCAAGAGCCCCTGCCTTATGTATATGTACATGTCCCACGTGGGTAGCTTTCCTGAGCAGGCTGATAATCTGGGGTAGAAGCTTAACTTTGACACCTTCTTTGAAATGAGCCGGGTGTTACTTGCTGGTAGACTATTAACAATGCTGGCCCTGGACTCGGGAAGAAGTCTCTAGAGCTCTAAAGTAACCAGGACTTTACTAAGTCCTGCCACTACCCGGACGTCAAGTCAGCTGTGGAGCTGTGCACCTTACCGCACTCAGCTAGTCTTCAGAACTGTACTGTTGACCCTACCAGCTAAGTTCTAACATCTAAGGCATGCACATGGACACAGATGTCACTCTAGCAGTTAAACTTTAAAAGCTAACACACGCTGAATAGTCAATTATCATTTTCACCTCTTTTTCTCATATCTCAAACTGAGGAAGCATGGATTTTCTTTTTCCTTTAGGTATAGAAAAATGACAACTAAAATCAGAAGGAAAGATTTAAAGAAAAAAAAAATGTTCCTCAAAATACTGCCTGTGCTTAAAGCGAGTAGAAATCACCTATGGAACATATCAACATTATCGGCCAAATAAAAGCCAGGCTGAAGAGAGCGGTGCAGTACTGAACACGAGACAGGAGAGATGAACACTGAAAACAGGAAAGCAAACAACACACAGAAACAAGACTTGGAAAATGTCCTGAGGACGTCCCATTTTCAGTCTGGTATTGACCAGTGTGATCTGGAGGGGCAGTGATAGCAAGGGAGGCAGACACCACAACAGTGAGACAACTCCGGGGCTCCAGGAAGAGCTGAGCTTTCCAGCAGCCACAGCCTAAAGGGCCAAGGGACACTCAAGGACTTTTTAATAAACACCTGGGCTTCTTATCAAACTCTTCAAGTATTTATCAGAAGATTAACAATAAATAGTCCCGGGATAAGGTGGGTAGAGTTTACGTAAACAGTGGACTTTTCTAGATGGCAGTCCATGAACAAAACAAAGCCTATCTGAAAATGACACAAGGATGGGCGGGACAAGACAAGCATGCTTGCCCGACAGAGGCTGGTCTTCAGATGCTGCTGTGCAGAGGACAAGATGCACATGGGTAAGGGATTGAGAAGTCAGCACTGGAGGGTCCTATGGGAGTAAGGGACACTGCACATCCTGCCCCACTGCTGCCAACCTCTCAGCTCTGTACACCTGCTCTGCCAAGGAACTGGAGGGCTGACTTTCTCCCAGGAACCAGTCTACATGGTTCTATTACCCTTTCTGTATCATTATCTTTTAAGGTGCAGTGTAAAGTTCATTAAAGAAGCTAAATAGTTCTTAATTGCATGTCTCTATTCCTTAACTTTTAAATAGATAAAAACTTTTTGTTTGAACAACAGGATGGCACAGAAAGACACGAAAACCAAACAACAAACAAACCCCATAAAAAACAAAACACAAACAAAAACATTTGCCAGATCTCCACAGAGGAACAGAAGCCACTTACTGAAACTGTGTTGAGACTCTGATGATATCGACCGAAAAAAGCTTCGTACTTTGTGACTCTGAAGGAAAGCCTGGGGTGAGGTTGAAAACAGATGCCTGCGAAAGAAAGAAAGTCACGTCAACTGCCAGTGTCCACATCTGGAGTCCCAGAGGAGGGAGGGGTGAACGAAGCGTGTAGCCAAACCTTTCCCCAAAGAAAGCATTGTTTTCTACTGTATTTCTGCAGGAGTGAAAAAACTTTAACAAAACCCATTTGCAAGAATCTACCAAAAAGATTTTATTTTTTTATGCGGAAGTTTCAACTTGACAAAAACCAAACAGAAGTATTCTTTCAGCTGTTTGCGTAGATGGCTCAAAAGCTGCCTTCCTGCAAGCCTTCCCCTTCCTCACACGGACCACTGTTCATCATGTGGCTGCTCTATCGTGGACCTCCTGACGTTGGGAGAAGCTGAGGAGTTTGAAATGTTGAAGATTCTGGAAAATGGGGAGCACAGGGATGGGTTCCCACCACACCCATCACATCACAATCCTAACTTAAGAGTCTACAGAAGTGCTGGGCATGGAACTTCCTACCCGTACACAGTTGGGAAAGAAATTTACCACCAACCTGTGTCCTCAGCCTCCTTTTTACTTATTTTTCCTAATTCTTATTTTGAGGCAGGGTCTCAATAGTAGTGCAGAATTGCCCCGAACTCCCGTAGCCCAAGCTAGCCTGGGTGACTGTAGGTCTGTGCCGCTAGGCCCAGCCTTATTTAGATTCTCTTTCCCATGTCCAGCTCCTAGAATTAAACAGACAAACGCAAGCCCTGGTCAAAGTACTTTTCGGGAAATGGTCTCATGTTGTCCACTTTGTGTTGACCTCCTGAGCACAAGTCATTTTCCCATGTCAGGGCCCCGGTGCTGAGAACTATAGGTCACACCATCATGTCGAGCTTCTATAAACCATTCAGAAATAAGAAGTGGCATAACATTCCAAGTTTCCTTTTCCTCCATGGCTACTGAGCTACACCTAACAGTTAGACAACAGTCTGGAAATCACCTTCCAATCTTAAGGGATAAATGAGACACAAAACAAACACTGAGTTGAAGTAACATCTGAAATTCTCTTTCAACCATCACGGCTACACAACACAAAAGACAAATTGTTAATGCTAGTTCACATTCCATTCAAAGAGCTAAGAAATTCACATACATCTGAACAGACACATGACCTCTTACATTAAGTTCCTAAGCCCCACAGGACAACCCTAAACCACGAGGCAACCAACCACCTATCAAATCAGCCGAACCAGGCCTGCAAGCGTGGCTGGCTGTGGAAGGCCCTGCCTAGAGCAGGCAGCGCTCTGAATAAGACAATCTTACTATTTCAGGCAGTACGCCAATTTCAAATAATCTTTCCTCAGCAATTAACTTAGATCTGGAAACGTTTTGGGACAAAATGGTATATTTTTCAACACTAGAGAAACACTGGGTTACAGAGCAGATGGGACAGAATATGGAGTCCCTTATAATGGTTTGAAGATGGCTGTTGGTGCTACCTATACTCTCAGTACTTGCAAAGTAGAAGCATAAGGAATAGCTACACATCCAAGGCCACTCTGGTCTTCACGCCAGCTCCAGGCCAGCCAGGACTGTGCTGCATGACTGTCTCACAACACAACCAGAGGAGGCAATGTTTGACTTGGGAGGTAACTAACTGAGCTGCGGATCTGTAATTATAGGCAGAGAAAATATTAAAACATCAGCAAGAATTATCTGGGCAAGAGGGATCTATTCTTTCTCTTCTCAATTTCCACATGGCCTTCACTGAATAAACAGCATTATCATGGAAACCACACACTACCCAAAGAAACACTACGTTTAACATTAGTTAAACTTATGAAGCTGCATCTGTCTTCACAGTGAAGCACACCCGTGGAGCTTCTGTCCGCTACTAGTTAGTATAGACAGTCTGGCTGACTTCAGAGCACATGTGAAGCCAATGTGGACAGGAACAGTGTTTACTGACCTTCATCTGGTCCACTTAAGGTGCATATTCTGTTGCCTTTCATTCACAGAGGCTGTCATCTGGGTGCTGCATGCTCACTCCCAGGGAGCCCCAAGGCTCATGCTACCAGATATGCCCTCGCCCCACTGCTCAGCTGGATGCAGAGGCCCTCTGTGAACCACCAGCACATCCTGCAGCTTGCCGCACTCAGAATCCCCGGCCCATCCCGGTACTGGAGAATAAGGACCTACACTTTGACAAGGTCCCCAAGAAATGTACAAACACTCAGGAATTCAATTATTCTGCTACTTTATTCACGTGCTGTTACCCAGAATGCTCTCTGGTCCACTCCTCTTCCTTTCTCCTCCTACACTCTTCCAATGTGTCTTCTGAGACTCTGAGATTAGTGGCTGTAGGTTGTATCTCCTCATGCTCGCTGAACTCAAGGCTCCGGTGGGAGGTGCTTACTCCAAGCACTCGTGTGCCTGCAAGCCCTCTTCTTGCCCTTTAGCCCCCACCCCTCCGTTTTACCTAGTCAGTACCCATTAAGTCACCTACAACTTTTAGACCCACCTTCACATTCAGGCTTGAAAGCAGCCTGTGTCCCTCCCACACCGCACTGCCCATCACTGGGTGAAGTGGGTGTCTGCAAGGGCAGCCGTTCTGGGCTCCACCTCATTCCTGTCCTTTGTTCCCAGAGCTACACTCTGGCTTTTGTGACACAATGGCGATGCATCCATTCCAGATCTCTGCCTATCTCTATCTCAGAGCAACCGTGCCTTCCCCATCCTGGGCCACATTGATCCGAAGAACTCTGAAAGCCTGAGGAGTTCTGTTTATATTCTGAAGGCAAACCCGGAGTCCCACTTATGACCGAGCCACACGTTCACACTGTCACTTAGCTCTTTTTAATGACTAAGTTCCCAGTAAAACATCAATTGCTTCCTTAGCAACTCAGAGGGGAAAAGCTGGGACGTCCAGCATGATGAGCAAGTGCTCCCCCCAGGATCTGTGTCTTGGCAGACTCTATGGCACCCTCTCCCAGCACTGCCGGGTGTACACTGTCAGAGTCACTTACCCCACCCTTCCCGATAGTCCTGCGTAAGGTCCGGTCTTTCCCCTTGTGACGCCCTTGCACCCTTGGGAAAATATGTATTGCGTAGATGGTTAAATATGGTGTCCTTGTGTTCACTCCTGCGTGT
>NW_021604698.1:5676009-5700139 GCF_004785775.1 Grammomys surdaster
TCCTTCCCCCCCATCAATCTCATCTTACTGGGTTACTAAGTCTCTCCCAAGCCTAGCTACTACTGGACAAGGATGTCCTTAATAAAATTTCATAAAAAAAAAACAAAACAAAACCAAAAACTAAAAACAAACAAACAAAAACAAAAAAACAAGGTTTAACTCATGCTCCCTACTGGTTAAAAGGAACTGACCCTCTGCTGTTAGAGAAGCAGGAATACAGTGGCAGACAGGGTCGCTGCCTTCTGTGAGCCGAAAGCTATCCAGGACCAGAGGCCACCTCCCAACCCCCCTCAACAGTCTGTGCTAGCACCGAGGCCAGGCTGTTACCTTAGGACAGGCTCTAGGTCAGGGTGGCGCCGCTCCTCCCTCCTTAGAGAACCCTGATTCAGGGCTTTTAAGATGGTCTTGTCAAAACTCTCAGAAGAGAATTCCTTTGGAAGCTGCAAGAGAAAAAAACACAATATCCAATGGTAAAATTTTATATGCTGAACAAACATGAACAAATGTAAATGCCTTCTTCTCATTAATCATCTCAAAGCCTCCTTTCCAAGGCACCAGGCTCAAGTTATTATACAGGTCTGTCTGTAGGAAGCCAGAGTACACTGGAAACCCAAGTATTCAGCATGCCTACAGTGTACAGCACACAAATCTCACACACAAGCCGTCCTCCCCATTTGAGGGGGCATTTATACAAAGCTTCGAGGTAAACTGAGCATTCTGCATAGTACAGCGGCACTTTAAACCTGAGGTACTGTCCTGAAGCGTGTTCTCTTTGTCTCTATTTTATCAGTTCTGTGCTTCCTTCCTGCTTCTCACACTTTAATCTCGGGCGATGGTGGACAATTAAATGTCATCTGGCAAATAAAGAACCAAGATAGGAAAGCTGGGTCAGCTCCTGGCAACTTTATTTACCCATCAGAGCTGGTGAGACAGTTCGCTCAAGGCTGAAGACTTGAGTTCCATTCTGCAAGCCCAGGTAAAAGTGGGCATGGAGGACTCTTCAAAGGCGCCTCTGACCTCTATGTGTACACACACATACACTGCACACCCTGTGCCCATATTAAAAAAACAAAACAATCAAAACATTCCTCACAGTTTTTCTCAACATGATGGATGTGTCCTATAAGCAATGTGCTAAAATCTGTAAGAAACTTAGCATCTGGCTAAAAAAACAAACAAACAAACAAAAAAACGTAAACAAAACTCTTATCATTTATTTAACTTGTTTAATTAAAAAATATTCCTAAAAAATGGATTCTAAAACTAACATTTTCAAGAATTCAATTTTGACTTTATGACTAACTTCTGAATTACTGTCACTTTCACTAAAATCCAGAATAATGGTAAGAGTACAGCCACATTGTCTATTGTTTATAAAAACAATCTATATGATTCGCTCTGCCCCCGAGCAAAGGTGGCTGCACTCACGTCAAGCAGAGAGAGCATGGCACGGGATGTTTAGTCTGCTAATCCAGCTGGGGAGACCAAAGCCAGCAGCACCCACGCCCTCACTATGGAATCATGTCCTCCACCCACCAGCCTGGAGAAACAAACTCTGAATTGACATATTTTCCAAAAGGACACTACTTATTTCAACAATGACACTTTGACAATAGCATTTTAATAGATTTTTGACACTGGGCATTTTTACTAGTTTTGAACGTGATTTTCTTTATTTAGTATGTATAGTGCATGCACATATGACATCTATGTATGAATGTGTGTACGCAAGCGTGTGGAGGACAGAGAGTGACATGAAATGTTTCCCGTGTCATCTCTGAGATAGGGTCTCTCCTTCATGAACTGGCTAGAGCTGGCCAGTGATTTCAGGGGATCCACCCATCCTTCAACACTGCAGTGCTAGGGCTACAGACATGGCTGACCACACCCAGCGTTTATATGGAAGTTCTTCTTATGCAGCAAACACGCTACCTCCTCAGTACCCTAACTTCTATGGAGTATGTATATGTTGACAAAGAAAACCAGACATGTTTGGAAGAGATGTGTATTTCAAATTTTAAAACAATGACAGCTGCCACACAAAGTGCCACCAAATCAATGACCAAGGTCACGTTACTGGCTTAAGAGCGGACATACAGTCATCAGTATGCAATCTAGTTTACTTCCATGTTGTTTTTCTCTTCATTTTCCAAGGCCCACTTAGCTGGAAGGGAATTTATTTGCTGAAAATAAAGGTTTACAGTACGTGTTTTACACCCTACGTAACGTGAGACCTTTCTTCTCTGGCCAGTTTAGTCGTAACAGATCCAGCCTCCCATGTCCTCTGTACAACCTCAGGGTAACGAAAGGTTTTATAACTAGACACAAGTTTCCCTTTAAAATCAATGATAAAGCCTAATGTGCAACCACTTATCTTAATTTTTTTTATTAATAAAAAGGTTGCAAGAATAAGCTGTTGATCCACGACAGGGAGCTGCAGTCGTCACCTTAAGGAGTTTCCTAGAGTGTTAGAGGCACTGACAGTTGTCAGGGGGAGTGCCTTATCTGTAACCATCTTACTCTCCTGCTGCACAGCTCTAGGTCTTGCCTGGAGGTCTGAACACCACCACCAACCTCACCACCTCTCATTCATCAACTGAGCTCTTGTGAGCTTCATCAGCCACCCTGTCCTAGGCACCGACAACCTACAAACACTCACAAGCTCTGCTACAACTCAGTCACCGTGACCTGGCACACAAGGATCTTGAGGAAGACAACAATGTTCAGATACATTGATCAGGCTTCTCTCCGTGTTCATGAGAGCCCGTATCCCTTTCCTTACTTCAGGAAGTAGGGCACCATGAGGCAGGCCCTCACTGAAGAAGTCCTTTACTCTGAAAAGGGGACAATCAATTTAAATTGTGCTATAAATCCCAAGGCTGTCTTTCTTACTCATTCATGGTCTTCAAACTTTAACAGAATACAATTGTGATGTCAACACCCTGAAGAAAGCTAGGTGGCACCTCTCCACACTTTGAGGGCCTCTTGGGCTTGAAGGGACCACTGAAACACTGTCATCTGCACCACAAGGTCCTGGTCTGGTTTCCTAGCCACACATTACGGTAGATCCAGCCTTGCCAGTCTTACACATGGGCTCTGGGATCTCGAAAGCAGACTCCACATGCATGGAGGACTTTCCTTTTTATGATTAGAAATGGTCGGGTCTGGTTTGATTAAAATCCCAATCTAGAAAGTGTGCAGCACAGTTCTAGAAAAAGCTCTCAGGATGCACACTGAAAGTGAGTCAGCAGTTGCTCGCTCTACTGTGAAGACAGCGAGCTTCCAGAGCATACTCTAGCGGTTGCAGTACATCCCTGAGGAAGTTAAGACCTATACTGTATCCTGTATTGTCATTTATAAAACTCCCTACAACATACAGTCCATTCCATTCAAAAAGTCAGCAGGCATCCAAATTCCTACTTGTTCCCAGGTACTGTTTCAGGAACTGCGGGTACAGCAGCCAAGGAGGGGTAAAAACTCACAGAGCTGCTGTGGTCATATGGAAAACAGACTGGAAAGGGCCTGAACATGGAAGGTAGAAGCCATTGTTCTCACAAAGAGAGAACTCAACAACCCCAACCTCAAACCCATGTTCTGAAAACCATCACAAAGTTCAAGACCAGCCAGCACAGCACCATAATCAGGTGCTCAGGACAGCTCTGCTCTCATTTCTATAACAGTCGAGATGCAGGCAGTCAGCCTGGAGAAGAGTTAACAAGAGGCAAGCCATTTTTAGGAAGACAGTGTGGATTATTACAGGTAAGAGTAGAGGTCATGCACTTAGAGAAAATGCTTCAGTCACCTGCTGACTAAGATGAGGGTCAAGTCCCACGGCCTCAAGAATGAGAGGGCATTTGGGGCTTTGTTGTTAAGCACTTAGCTTTTATGTAATCTGTCAGGACAGCACTGTGAAGCTTAGGGGGAAACCCCAAGGTAGGAGCATGCTAGACGGCAGGCAGTGGGCTGTTTCGAGGACAGACATCACACACAGGTGGGCATCAAGTACCCTGGCCTGGACAGGGAGCAGTGTCTGGCTCCACTAACAACTCCAGCCCTCTCTCGGCACCTCTGGAGCTCAGTCTCCAGCACTAGGATTGTGCCCCAGAAAAGATGGAAGAAAAAAGTGACAAGTACATCCTGTTCCAAATCCAAATGGCGGGTGATCCTAAGTGCTTACCTAACTCACAGGAAGTGCTGGCAAATATATCCTACCAAGATACAGGAGAGCTTGGGATAAGCAGAAGAGCTTCAGAAATGGACGCAAAGAAAAGAGGCAGACCCAACCCTCTTGCTCAACCATCAGAAGGCTGTGAGGGGCTATCTCCCTGCTGTAGTATGGCCTGGATCTCAGCCTCAGGCAGGGTCACAGACACTTTGCCCTGACATCTTTGTTCCCAGGAGTCATGCTCATCATGTCAGCCCTTCTACTGCTGCCTTCTTTCTCTAGTCTAGGACTGAGAGGAGGGTCACAGGCCTTGGTGACTAGACATGAACGACGCTCACCCCATCTTTACAAGCAGGTGATCAGTATGTGAATAGTTTAGAGTTGTCAGCCCTTAACGGAGAGACTCCAGAAACCAAGAGTAAAACCCCTAACAGCATTTTTGCTATACTTAAAGCAGCACCTTATTCAATCATTATCAAAGAGAGAGGAAACCCTTGGAACACAAAGCTCTAAATGGGATGTTGTAGGAGGAGCTAAGGTGGGAGGAGTAAGGCGAGGAAGAAGAGGAGTTGGGAGAGGAAGAGAAAAAAGGAAGAGGAGGAGCTAGGGAGGGCAGAGATGTAGGAGGATGGAAAGTCACGCAGGTATGAAGAGTGGTGCGGGTAACTACTTTTATTTAGGTTAGCTAACTGGGAAACAACTCTTTGTATGGGCATATTGTTATTGAGTTTTACCAAACATATAAAGCCTTTGACTAATCTATAAGAATTAGAGTCTCATTCTCTTACTGGGCCTGCATGGATGGCGGAATGGTCTGAGTGATGCCCTGCCTTGCAGACAGTGTGGAGGATTGGCAGAGCCATCTCTCACACTGGCATCTAGTGGGTGGCAGGGCTGGTGTTTCTGGCGGCCGGTTCTAGCTGCAGCGTGCATGTGACCTCAGGCCGAGAAACGTGGCAGCTGAGCTAGGCGGAGCTGCTGCAGCTTAGATAGTTGGATGAACCAGAGGCCAGTTTTAAATAATTAATACAGCAGGATGTCTCCATCAAAGCTCTCCTCTTGGAGGTCAGGGGGGGACCCTGTGGAAGAGGAGGGAGAAAGAGTTTAAGAGCCAGAGCGGACGGAAGACACCAGTAGAATGAGCAAAGCTCCTGCGATCTCAGAGACTGAAGCAGCAGCCTCGGGCAGCCCCAGGAGCTCAGTGTCTATGATATGGCTTTCAGCCTATGGATGGACTCCTGCTGTGAGAACATCAGGTCTCTGACTCTTATGCCTTTTCTTGGGCTCCATTCCTTCTGTTAGGCTGCCTTGGCCAACTTCAATATGGTAGTTTTTGTTTTATCTTATATTTTTGTTAATGTTTTATTGCTCTCTCTTAGAAGCCTGTTCTTTTCCAAAGAGAGAGACCAAAAAAAGAGTGGATTTGGATGGATGGAAGAGGAGATGGTCAGAAACTGGGGAAGTGCCGGGGCGGTGGTGCCGTACGCCTTTAATCCCAGCACTTGGGAGGCAGAGGCAGGCGGATTTCTGAGTTCAAGGCCAGCCTGGTCTACAGAGTGAGTTTCAGGACAGCCAGGGCTACACAGAGAAACCCTGTCTTGAAAACAAAACAAAACAAAATAAAACACACACACAAAAAGAAACTGGGGAAGCTGTATGATATATTATGAGAAAAAGTTATATTTTTAATAAAAGGGGAGGAATGTGAGGGGAAGAGAGGGAGAGAGGGAAGGAAGGAGGGAGGGAAGGAGGGGGGAAAGAGAGAGAGAAGGAGAGAGAGAGAGAGAGAGAGAGAGAGAAATATGAATTCAGTTTAAAACAAGCCATGGGAAAAAGAAACTATTCAATTGGCTTAATCTAGACCAACTAACAAATCCAGCAAATTAACGTTTTGACGGTATGTCAAAGTGTCTGTCAGAGAACCAGCCTCCAGAATTCTGCTAGAAGCTGACAGGCTGGTGAAAATCAGTCCCTTGCAGAGTTAAGAATCAACAGACACACAAATGATCTGAACACAAGGTGAATCCCAGCAAAATCTTCAAATCGGGTGCTTGGTAATGACACTGTCACACAAAGTGTGGGAACTGAATTCGGACTACTTCCTATTTCTGCATTTTTCAGCTTTATCTCCCTGTCAACAATGAACTGTGAAGTATCTGCTTACTGAGCAATAGTAATTTATTGACCACACAGATGTAGTTCCCCCTTTTCCGATGTCCTTGTTTCTTCAATTACATCTGATTAGTAGACTTTACTCAAGGGACCAGATAAGGATGTGCAGAAAACAAACCCACTGAAGGTAGTCCCATGTCTTTGAAGTCCCGATAGGATTAAGACCCTGCCGAAGGTAGGGTGGGAGAAGGATGAACTCCAAGGAAGGAAAGGAGCAAGGGTCAAGAAGAGGAGAACATCACTGTGTAGGAACCACAGGAAAATCAGCCTCGTCTCTCTGCAGATGCTGTCTGGGGCAAGAGCCTTTATAAACATTCACCAACAAGAACACCTCTGCAGAGGGCTAAGAATAGGAACCCATTTTCTAAAGTGAATTCTTCTGCCACTTACGCTGGTCACAAGGTAAGAAGACATCCAGTGTAACATTTTCTACACCTCATATTCATTCTGAGTTTGGAGTTATCCTATGTGTGTTTTAATTTTCTTGGTGATTGTTCTGACATTGAATCTCTATAGCATATACAAATCTTAACAACAAAATCTGTAATTTTACCTTCAGTAGAAATTCCTGTAGCTCTTGGTGGGTTTTTGTTACTGTTGTGACTGAAAGGTCAGACCAATTTACCTGATTTAAGAAAACACACATATTATATGGTTATTGCTTAGGCAGGAACTGGCTGGGGAAAAAGCCATGTGTAAAACAAAAGGCCTTAAATGTAAGATTAGCAATTAGAGATAGAAAGTCCATCCAGCATTGTCTCTCATAGTCTCTGACATGCTACTCAAAAAAGTTTCCCAGTAACTCTTTTTAAATTGTATTTTTTAAAAAGAAGTATTAAAATATAACTGTTTTGGTAATTTTCAGGAATTAATTTTTCAGAAATGCCTTGCTTTTTTGGTTAAGTACAAAATTATACTCTGACAGGGCAGATCCAAAAGACTCAAGTCCTGTCTCCTGATGCTCACTGAGAGTACAGTTACAAGAGAAGCAGAGTGAGGGAGATTTATCTTCTCAAAAGATTTCACTTTGATTTCAGATGTTTTAAGTCCTAGCAAGATGCTTGGGGAAGCATGATTATCTGCATTTCCAGAGGAAGAAAATGAGGTGTGACCCAGAAGGAACAGGACCTAGGACTGCAATCATCTGTGCTGCTCTGCCACCGGGACTTTCATTTCTACTGGACAACTGTAAAATATGTGACGCTTTGAGAGATGCTGCTATTTGAGTCTTATCATTAATCATATCACCCTTCATGCCATTTTTAAATGCAGAAAACTGCTATGTTTATTGACTGGTACATTTTAAAATGAAACATATCTACCTGGGCAGGTGGATACAGGAGTAGACATGACAACTGGAGTCTGAGTTCAGTTGCATGTCAGTGTCACATAAAACCAAACAGATATGTAAGAATTTCTACCAGTCTTTACTTCAAAGATGGAGGAGACTAGGGCCTGAAGGAAGAGTAGCTGGTGTTAAGAGGCTCTCCAGAAAGGAAGCATTTGAGCCAGATGTTAGCTGTGCTTTGGTCCAGGGTAAGGAGAAAGGTCTTAGAGAAAAGCTGTGAGTTCCAACAACTAAAGGAGAAGCCAGCATGCCGAGTTTTAAGGGCAAAGAGCCAAATATCCCAAAAGTGAGACACAGGGAAACTGGAAACAGAAATCACAAAGTCAAGGATTTTTCTCCTTCAAAGTAGAAGTTTTGAAATTCATTCAACAGATGTACTGAGCAAGGCAGACACGACAGGACGGCAGGGGTGAGGATGCCCACTTCCCTAAGACGCTCGGGTCAAGGACCTGTGGAAGCTATAGTGGTAGTAATCTGCAGAGGGTGAGAAGTCTTCAGGAGCGTGGGACAGCTAGAACACGGTCAGTGGTGCTGTGGGAACTCTGGCCTCACTGCATGCAGCCTCAGAGCATCTGTGATGCAACCCCACAGTGCCCGACAGTGAAGCTGCAGCAGTGGTAAGCAGGGACAAGGAACAGAACCAGAAGGGGCGGGGCCTGCGGGTCACAGCCAACAAGAGGACAAAGCCACACAGCAGGGATGAAAAACCCCATGAGCAGTCAGGAAAGTAAAGCCAGGTAAGGGACAGCCTGTGGTCTGCAGACACTTGTGAAATATTTACCTTTACTTTAAAAAGATACATCTTACACCATGCATTTTCAATAGTTTTCCCAAGTTCGAGGTTCTTACTTGATTTTAAAAGTTGCCATCTATTTATCATCTATCCACTTATTATACTATCAATCCCTATCTGCCTTTCTCTATCTATCACCTCTTATCTATGTATCATCTGTCTGCCGATCAGCCATCTATCACCTCTCTGTCTGTCTGTCTGCCTGCCTGTCTGCCTGCTCCTGTCCGGGTTAGTTACTGTAGAGGGGAGCACTCTGGGGTGAGGACGGCTTACCTTGAACGTGTACTCCCAGTACTTGTCCGCCCTTTTTCTCTGGACCCCTTTCAGCATTATCTTCTCAATGTGCACAGCTGAAAGAGAGACACATAGGCTGACTTGTAGCAGAGATCACACACACGTTCAGTTACCTACAGTGATCCCATAACGTGACAAATGCCAGTAATTAAGCTACTTAATTGTTACGACTAGCCTTAAGACATGAAAAACTGATACACAGCAATACACCACTCAACCACGAGCGAATGCTTCCTGCGTACGTCGAGATGCTGAGTGCTCAAGACAAGCAGCCAACACCAAAACATCAATCAGTCAATCAATCAAAAGATATTTTAGTGAAGATCGTTTTCTAAAGGACAATAATGAAAATTCTTATTCAAATTAGCAGTTCAGGATGAGCTAAATATGTACAGCTCAATTTTTTGTACATATAATAGAAATAATTTAAAAAATATCTAGTTGTTTGTTTTTTATTTGTACACATATGAGTGTTTTGCCTGCATGTATATATGTATACCATAAGCATGTCTGGTGCCCACAGAGGCCACAAGGGGACTTTGTATCTCCTGGAATGGGTAAAATGTCCTATAAACTGGTCACTGGAAGAAAGCATAAAGTCTCGCTGTGAAGGAACTGAACTACAGTTTACTACTGCAGGGTCAGACAGTGGACACGGGGTAGGAAACACGAGAACAAGCTCTATTCATGACCTAAGGAAACACGCAAGCCCTCGGCTACTTACCTTCCAGCTCCTTCACTAAGTGGTCATAGAAAAGAAATCAAGTTGGGAAAAAGGGGGAGGGAGGAAGAAGAGGAAGAGGAGGAACAGGCAGAGGAAGAAGAGAAGAGCAGCAGGAGGAGAGTGGCAGCCAATCTGAAAAGGTGGCTTCTACAAACTACTACACCAGGATCTGAAGACAAGCAGACTGCTGCTGGGGTGTCCAGCAGGTACAATACTTACTTGATGCTGAGGCTGCAGCATCAGAGGCTGACAGTAATGAGTCTGACAATGATGGCAGACGAGCCTGGGAAAGCAATGCCATGGGACTGCGGTGGGAATAGAGAGTCACTCATGAACTCGGAGTGACGGCAGACAAGAGGAGAGGAGCATTCCTCTTGCTTTAGAAGGGAAGTGACAGGAAGACTGATGCACACCATGAAGGGTGAGCACTGAGAGAGCGTGGAGCACAAACACAGAGGCAGCAGGAAACACAAGGAGAATAAGCAGGGGCAGAGCACTAACAGCATCTTGTGCCAACTGTCAACATGTGTGGTTTGATGGCTGCTCCAGGGTGGCGGGAGAGAGAAATCGCAAGTGCCTGATGGTAACTCGCAGACCCATGTGGTGTTACAAGGACCACAGAGGAATGGGAGGTCTGTTTCCAAAAACTGCTATAACTAAATCAGTTACAAGAGGATGCTAGCAAATAAAACCTTACTGAACTAACTGGTGTTGAGCAAACAGAGCTGTCTGGGGCTGTGGAGGGGACTTCATTCAGAGCGCTTGTCTAAAGTGCACTTCGTACTGGGTGTGATCCCAGATCTGCTCAGGTGAAGGCATGAGGACTGCAGGCAAGGCCCCAGCACCCCACCCCACCCCACCCCACCCCCGCACGCTCTCGAGTGTCTGTGTGTATGTGTGTCTGTGTGTGCGCGCGCATGCCTCTGTGTCTGTGTGCATGTGCATGAGAGCCTGATGTTGGCTGTCTCCATTTATCACTCTCAGTGTTGTTTCAGTGACTTGGTCAGTGGACCCCAGGGACCCTCTTCTGTCACTGTCTCCCAGCACAGGTGCGGCTGTGCCTGGCTTTTTGTATAGAGGCGCTAGCGATCCAACTGCCAAGTCCTCATGCTTGCAAGCACAGTACCAACCGAGCCAGCTCTTGTACTTGCTGTTTGGCAGAGGAAAAAAGGGGGTCAGAGTGCTGATGCTGTTACCAAGTTGGGAATATGCCTTCAGCTTCAAGTACACCTGGTGTTACCTGTCTTAACCCTTGTAAACTACAACCAGAGAGCATGCATTATACTCCACGTTCTTAACAGTTAAAAATGAAGAACCACAGTACCACTTTAAAACTAACTGCTATCATTTTGAAATCGTCTACAGCTCAACAAGTTTTTATGAGAAGAAAACTTTATAAAAGTCAGGTCTGCATCAGGTCACTACTGTTCAGTGAGCCAAACTGAAAAGGGACGTGGTTTCCGGTTAAAGTTTAGTTGGGACAGAACGTGATCATCTTAGACAGAGGTAGTAATTAGATATACATCTGTAATAGTTAAACAGAGACTTCCTCTTAGGAAACCTGCATCAAAAGGACCATGGTGAAAGGGAGGCTGACTGACACAGCCTCAGAGCTGCCACTGAGTATGTCTTACACATCCTCGGCTCACCTGCGACCTACACAGCAGCCCACAGTTTGTTTCAAACTTCCTCTCACTGTGAGCTTACGGACTCCCCAAATGCAAAGAAAAGGGAACATCCAAGACCATTTTTTTAAGATGGTAATGTGCTTTCATTACCATAATTCCTTTTTAAAACTGCATGGCTACTGGGAAATGGATGTGAATAATTTTTTCACTCTGATATTATGAGCTTTCTTGATTTTCTTTCTTCCTTTTAATAGTAAACACTAATGCTATAGATGAAATACACTAAGTACTTTAGTAATAGAATAAAGTCTTTGCCCTTCAGAAACACACATAGAGGTTTAAGAAACAGCCAAAGAAACAACTGTCCATGATACAGGCCAGACACACATGAGAGGACGATACAGGGCTGCAGAGCAAGGGGACCCCAGAACCCAGAAGTTAGAACATTTGGAGCATTGCTTTTGGGCAAAAGCCCAGGACCACTAGATTTCTCTAAACCTCAGAGGTAAGAATTAAACAGTATTGGGCTAGTGATGTAGCTCGGCTGACAGAGTGTTTACCTAGCAAGTATGAGCCCTAAATTGGCTCCCCAGCGTCACATAAACTAGGCCTATAATCCTAGCACTTAGGAGATGGAGGCAGACAGATCAGGAGTTCAATGTTAGCTTTAGTTACACAGTGAATCTGGGCTAGCCTGCGTTATGTGAGACCCTATCTCAACCAACTACCCACCCCCCCACCCCCACCCCCCACCCCATCAGCAGCAGCAACAACTTCAAAACCCTGTGTTAATCAGTGTAAATACAACAAATACAGCATACCTTCTTGCTGAGCGTGGTGAGGGGCCACAGTGAGTCCATCTTGAGGTATTTGGGCTTGTTCTACTAAACCAGTCTCATTACTCTGTATGTAGTCACCACAAGCCGAATCGTTCTAGAAGAGAAGATGTGTTAGTCTATATCAGAGCTGAAAACTCCACAATGATTATACTAGTTACAAGTGATTAAACATTACAGGTAAAGATACCAAGTGTCAGAGTCATGCGTAGCAGTATCAACGCTTATTTTCATTTGTAAGTAATAATCTCTTCAAATGTTTACTTTCTCAGCCATCTTAACACACAGAAATGCAACGCTGCTAATCAGAGTCCCCACATGAACCAGAATCAAAAGGACATATAAAACAAACAGTATACTTTATGTTGATTTCTCAAGGTACTGTGTATGTTAATCACTAATCAGTTTATTTACTGATTAGTTTCAGTGACACTCTAAAAGTATGCTCCATTAGGGAAAAGTGTTATCAACAGCACCGTCAACACATAACAAATCTTCGTGAGAAACACTGTGTATGGATGGCTTACTATCAAGGTCAAGTCACCCAGAAACCATAGGACATTCTGACCCTGACTGCATCTACGCAGCCCATCACTAGTTAACTATGGGTGTGTGCCTCAAAGCTTGGATTTTATAATAATAAAAAGCACACCAAGCTTATAGCTCTCCAGAATTAGAGCAGTGCTATGGGTACACTGTTATTGTAAGACTCTGGGTAAACAGAAAACCAGAAAATAGCCCGTTCTTTTCTCCATCCTGACACCTTACCTCCTCTTACCCAGAACCTCAAAACACTACTCGTATTAACACAACTTGTTTCAAGAACCAAACAGACACTGACATTTTAACCGTGCCACGAAATGACATAAGAGAAGACCCGAAACTTGTCAGGGATCTTACGTAAGGCATTTTCTCCTGCTGTTTAACGACCCAAACTGGTCTGACAAGAGTGAATGTGGGATTCCAGATGACAGCTCTATTTATGTGAGTAAAGTACATTAAATACTCTTGGGAACTGAGTCTTACTCCCACCTCTTAGGAACCCAGGTAATAGGAGTATTTACAAAGAACCATGCCATGAGGAGAGCACAGATCTCTTACTTCTGGCCTCCCAGTCTTCACCAGCTTGCAACGCTATCAATTTTTAACAATAAGCTCATATACATACTAACTCAGATCGCATACCCTTTCCTTACAGCCCACATCTGCCTGAGAGGTTTTGCTAATTAAAAATTCAACACTGGCCTACGTCCTTTTAAAAACTGGACAGTAGTGGAGTGCTAGTGTCCGGCTCAGTGGCAGAGGACCTGCTCAGCGTGTTCAAGGCCCCAGTGTGCATCCCCAGTGCCATAAGAAAGGAGAAAAACTTTCCCATCCTCTCAAGCAGCCCTTACTTAAAAAGGAGCTTAGTAAGCAGTTTCAGTCACCTCTTTCCCTTCTTATTCCTTAGGAATTTATTTTTAAGGAAAGTGTGTATGTGTGAGTACTGGTATGTGGACATGAGAGGAGGCCAGAGGTATAAGGTCTCCCGGAAGCAGGAGTTCCAGGTGACGCAGGTCCTCTGAAGGAGCAGTGCGTACTCTTAACCACTGAACCATCTTGCCAGCCCACTTCTTTTCATTATAGCAGATTTTTTTCACATTGCCAAAATATGGTTTAAGTTAAAAATTATACACTTTCAAATATAAACAAATGAAAAATAAGCAACAATAAATTTCCATAAGGAAATTCAAATCAAAACCACAATAGATTACTCTATATATCCATGAAGATGGATGTGGTATAATTAGTGCCACCATGCTCTGAAAACAGTAAGGAAGCATGTTTTGTTACAAGTATCTTAGCATAGTTAATTAGCCAGGCTGCTTCCCAGCATTCCAGCCAAACAACCACAGGAAGTAGTTTGCTTCACAACTGGAATCACACGTCTCAAATTGATTTTAAGAACAAAATCTCTGAGCATGGTGGTAACTCCTGTAATCCTAGCTGCACAGGGAGCTGAAGCAGAACGCTCTCAAGTGCAAGGCCACTCTGAGCAACTTAGCGTGGCTGCCTCAAAATAAAAGTTAAAAGGGGCTGAAGAGTTTTTTTTTAGCTCAGTGCTAGAGGCCTTATCCTGTTTAAACAAACTAGGACCCAAGTCCATTGACCCATGAAATTCTGCAAATAGTTTCTTCTTATCCCCAAGTCTAGGTAGGTACCAATACTGTGAAAATCTTTCAGATTAAATTTAGAAACTGTTTCTAAAGTTCACAAAGAGCTATGAAAAACCTAACTGTGGTACTTATTAGCACCACATATGAAAGGCTGTCATTGAGGCTGCCTACATCTTCACAAGTCACACAACATGACATTCAGCCAAGGAAAGACATCACAAGATCTGAGAACTACCACTGACGGCACCACACATATAGGAATAATAGCCACCTCTGAAGCCCTGCTTCCTACCTTTGTGGAAGATATAAGCCAAGGAGAAGCTGAGAAATACTGCCTTTCTGATCTACCCAGCAGCTACTGCACAAGACAGGAGGCTAGTCTAATCTTACCTCAACCAAAGGCAAGTCTTCAGAATTACCCCACAGTACTTCATACAAGCAAGTTCCAGATTAAGAAAAACATGTCTTCTATATGAATGGAGCTGCAACAATAAATGGATACATCTCAGAGCACGCAAGATGTAGACTTCTGCTGTGACTGTGGGCTCTCTTTCTGGTGGCTTGTTGACTAGAAACGAGGGTCTCAAATGATTCAGCAAGGAAATGACAGGACTGGCTACTTACTGTACAGCTTGGGTATATACAGCAACTGTTGAAGAGAGTGCCAGGAGGTAATTTATGGGGTACATATACTCTGCCACCACAATCACTTCTTTCTATGCACATTCTTCTCAACATGACACTTGGGATAACAATGGCAAACTATGCAGACCTGAACAGAGGGAACAAGGTGGCAGGGGAATTGTTACTATCACTCTCTATGAAGTTTGGGGACTCTTTTTAATTACTTATTAAAAAGTTAAAACTGTTGGTATCATTCCCTTTTGGGGGATGCAGAACTGTTAAGAAAGCTCTAATGCTGACCAGAAGCTTACTGGGGGAAGGAAGTGGAGGGTCAGGAAGAGGGCATCAGTTTTTAACCTAAGGATTGACCTTCATGTGTTCCTTGTGTAACTAACTCTTCATACTTCTGCTGATTCAATCTAAATAGCGCCACTTGTTAAGATGACAGGTGCATGATGAAAACAAAACCTACAGTAGACACAAAACGACAAGGATACGGAAAACACACAGGTAGTAAAGTTTCCTTCTGTACAAGGAAGGTGGAAAGTGGACCAGGAACAGCTTCATTCCTACGCTAGTCCATCCCCACAGCAGGATGTTTTGGGGTGAGGTGACAAGAACAGAGAGCAGAAGGACCTAGCCTTGCACACACGCCTCCCTAGCCCACAGCTATGCTCACAGCTATGCTCTAACACCTTTACCTTTACAGCCTAACTGCACAAGAGGAGACTGCAGAAGGACAAGTCCAAGGAGTCCTCTGAAGGAAGCAAACAAAACTCAGAGGTTGGCAGCACAGGTGCCACCAGACCTTTTAGGTCCTCCAGCAGAGCCACAGCTACACCTTCAGTGCAGAAGACTTCTTGGAACCATGTAGACATCCAAGGGCCTTGACCGTGACAAGCAGGCAGTTAAGTGGGGGCACACTGCATTAGCATTTGACACTTAAGCTCGTCCAAGGGAAACAAACAAACTGCTTCCCAAAGCAGCACCTTTTCAGCTCACCACTGCGCTGTGCAACCTCCTTTTAGAACCACCTTTTTCTCAATACTCTAACACCACAGGCCTCTGGTCATGCATAACCACTTTCCCCTCCAGGATCACTAAAACAAAAATCAATTTTACTCTAAGAAACTATCTCAATTTACACAGTCTTACTAATAAGCATAGAAATTCCACATGACTTTACAGGGCGCTCACTTCAGGGCCCAAAGTCAAGTTTTTAACTTCCTAAGCACAAGCAAAGTGTTCTCCATTCCCTCTGTGTCACTCCCTCTGTCCCTTATACAAATCACAAGCTGGAGACCAAAGTCAATTATCCAAACAACAAGACAGTGGTCCATAATCCTGACCTCTGTACCCACCTGTGCATCCCCATGCTGAGGCTTAAGGAGGGAGCACAAGAAAGACCAGAAAAAAAAAAAAATCAGCTCAATGCATCTGGTCTTAAAGCAGTACTCTCAGAGCTGTATTTGAATGCCTAGGTTTACAAGATTATGACTGAGCAATTATGATATATGCAATGAGGACAAAAAATAAATAAAAGATAATGTAAAGATCTAGCAAGGAAGTCAACTACGAAGTTAATTACGTATGTTCAAAATAGTAGTAAGAATTCTAGAAGCACCCAAACTCTACAAGAACGTATGTACCAGTGGGAATCTGTGTAACTGGTAACAACCGATAGACTGATAACCTAAGATCATCACAGGAGGGGCTGCCATGAACCTGTGTTGAAGGAAAGGCGGCATTTATGAAGAAAGAATTGGCAGCTAGGACTCTGAGTTAAGGGTCTATTAAATCCCAGGATCCATCAATCACTGAAAGAAACTATAATACGACTAAGGATTGATTTAGAAAGATCTGTCTGGTGGCAGTACCCAAAAGATGAGATGGACAAGCTGAACCCAAGAGGACTAGGTAGGGAATTATTCTAAATCTATAGAATCGAGATCCACAAGAACATGCCATCAGTCCTTCAGGACTAACGGGCAGTCAGGGTAAAGAAGGAAGACAGTTAAAGGTTAAGATAGTCAATCACACCATGGTGACTGAAGTTAAATGGTAACACTAAAAGAAATGGGTACCTAAGTTAAAAGTGACAGTTGACCTTCAGGAGATACTCATCATTGTTTTCACTGGCTCCCATGCAAACAGGTAACAAGCCAGGCCTTTAATCTGACCCCCAAAGCCCTCCGTAGCCTCTTCATCCACAACCTCTGTGCTAACCATCCTCTGACTAAGGCATGATCTCATGCATGCTTCTCGCTGCCCTCATCTTCAGGACAGTTACAAAGAACACGAATGGGGCAGCTCCATCTTATACTGGGCACTGAAAAACTTGCAAAGTAACCTCTCAAAAGCTAAAGGTGGACTGGAGAGACGGCTCAGTGGTCAGAGCACTGGCTGCTCTTGTAAAAGACTGGGGTTTGCGTCCTAGCATTCACACGGACGTTCACAATCACATGAAACTCCAGTTCTGGGAGATCTGAAGCCCTCTTCTGGCCTCTAAGGGTATCAGGCACACATGATGCACATACACACAGGCAGGCAAAACATACGTATAAAATAAAACCTCAGATAAACTATTCCTTGAATGAGCACCGAACACTGCTAATGAGCCACTTGGCAGGGAACCAAAGGTCAAATATTCCCTAGAGTACAAGGATAAAAGGAACTGGACCCATGGCTGGGCCTAGACTGCCTATAACAAAAACTCCACAGGCCACTTCCCTTTCACACTGACTGTTTACACAAACAGAATTACCCCAAGAGCAATGAATTCTCTAGACAAGGACTGTCTCACAGTGCTCCATCATGAAAATCAGAGTCTATAACAGGAAACACTAGTGTGTGCAGGGAATACTAGCCTCTTGCTTCTATTTTGTTGACTGTTTGTGATAAAGCCCTGGCTGGCCTCTTAGCTTCAACCTTCCAAATACAAAGATTACAAGCATTATAAACACGAGCTACAATGACTGGCAAAAGCCCCCAAAACGAAATAACAACAATAAAAACCTTAACTTTTTTTTTTTTGGTTTTGTTTTTTCGAGACAGGGTTTCTCTGTGTAGCCCTGGCTGTCCTGAAACTCACTCTGTAGACCAGGCTAGCCTCGAACTCTCGAACTCAGAAATCCACCTGCCTCTGCCTCCCAAGTGCTGGGATTAAAGGTGTGCGCCACCACCACCTGGCAACATTTCTTAAAAGAATGGAAAACATTAAACAAGCTAAATAAATACACACACACCAGCTTCAATGCAGAAGTGCTCTTGAGTCCATAAATCTCAACCTGTGCTCTTAACTGAAGAATTATGTAACTTAACCAAACTATATAATTAGTTTTTTTTTTTAGTACTTGACTCCACATAAATTTAAATTATTATTTCCTAATTAAATGTGAAAAGTGGTGAATAAGGAAACTACAGCTGCACTGAAGTTAATGATAGTTTAAATTCAAAATATGTATCTTACTCTATTTATAGTCCCAAATCCAATACTAAAAGAAATTATTTGTAACTGAAGAAGTTTCTTCTTTGGGGATTTTAAAAGATTTTTGTTTTTTGTTTTTGTTTGTTTGTTTTCGAGACAGGGTTTCTCTGTGTAGCCCTGGCTGTCCTGGAACTCAATCTGTAGACCAGGCTGGCCTCGAACTCAGAAATCCGCCTGCCTACCAAGTGCTGGGATTTAAAGGCGTGTGCCACCACCACCCGGCTTATTTATTTATTTATTTATTTTTGTAAAAGATTTTCTTAAACAATGTAAATATTACCAAAAAAAACCTGTTTCTAAGTATCTCTCAAATATGCTCTTTTCAACTATGTATCCCTTTTGAAAACCAAATACTATCCTTTAAACTGTATCTTTCTTAAAAATTAATCTGTAATTACAGTAATAAGAATATAAGAGTGTTTTAACCTGTGGGCTTTAAGTATAAAACCAAAAGGCCCCAAGCACAGAAAGACCCCACTTTCCTGAAAATAAAAAGTCATGACTTAGTGTTAAAGAAAACTGCACTAGCTTGAGAATGTGTTCAAATAGTCTGAATTATTTTGCAACTTGCTCTTTAGTGCAATCACCACACCTGGAAAGGAAGTCACTCTCCCTTCTTTTATAGATGACAGGCAAGCTCAGATTCAGGTTAACTGGCCGCTGTCTCCAGGCTGGAAATGTAAGCCCCTCCTGGGTGAGTGCCGTGCCAGACCATATGCCCTCACTCTAAGAGCTCCACAACACAAGCCTCCCATCCATCTCCACAAAGTCAAGAAGGCAGTGCAGGAGTGTGGTGCTAAGAGACCAGTCTCGTCTAGAGGAAGAGCACTTGCTTTCTTTCTACCAGGAGAAAACCTCCGAATAGGAAATCATGTACTTTAGTTTGGTAATCACCTGCTAACTAAAATAATGACCTGATTGTAAAAGGCCTCTTCCAGCAGTGTTTTATATCACAACTGATGCTTCTATTCCTTGCTGCAGCCAAGCAAACCAAGCATTTCACCTGGAGGACATGGCTCTTCCTGCTCCCTCCTCCATCTGGAGATGCTGTACCATATCTGTTTCCCTTAGTCCACCTCGGAGGCAGACCTGACTCAAATGCTAATGAAGACTAGTTACAAGTACTTCCAACAAGTGAGAAAACCTCAGAAAAGACCCACCAACACTTCACTGTAAGATATATTCTAGCAATGGCCTAAGAAAACAAATGCAGTATATAACACTAATGAATTTTAGAAGTGATTTCTAGCCAACAGAAACAGCTCTTACTTGTATTCTGTACTTTGGAGGCAGAGTAAGGATCTCCCAGTTTGAGGCAAGCCTGGGTTATAGTGTGAAACTGTCTCAGAAACATCAAACACTATTCCTTTTTACTGTCATCTCTTATGTACATATTTTAGCACAACAGAATTCTGGTATTCAAACTTCTAGGTAGCTGCTCTCTCTATGGACTCTGATTGGAGAACTAAAATTCAGACTAAAACCCACTGTACAATTTTCTTTGTCAAGCTCCAGCACAACTAGACATTACCTGTATTGCAAACTGAGTAGAAATAATAGGTCTGTCAAGGACAACACAGCCAACTTGCATGTTTATAGGAAAAGGGACAAGTTCACAAGGCTTCCCCCCCCCCACTAAATTTACTAATTTTAGTAGGTAAAGGACTCATGGCCATTTAATTTTGATGAGTTCAAGTATGGCTTATGACACTAAGACACAGGATCTTTTATTCAAATATTAATGCTATTCATCAAGTCAATCAACCAGGCTTCAGGCATTAAGAACAACCCAAAGAGCTGCCACGCAACACCAGGTACTGCAGACGCCCATGAGAACCATGTGGTTTGTTTCCTACATCTCTGCATCGCTTTAGGGGAAATCCTTCTAAAAGTGGTCATCGAATGCTCTTGAAGAGTGTCAGTGCCTATCATCATTCAAAGACAAGAATAAAGCTGGGACCTAAAGCCACAGAGGTTTTTTGTTCCGAAGTGTTTATGGTTTATCTTATTAACAACAGGGAGAGAACTGTGTCTAACATTTGGTGTTTGCAGCTATTTTTCACGTATGAGAACTCTTAACAAAAACAACTACACACATTTCCTAGGACACCATTAATGAGTGTTCCCACTACCGTTCCCTGGGCCTACTTCTGGAACCTTATACAAGGACAACGGTCTACTGCAGTTGGGAAGAAAGTGAGATTTATGTGCAAGTCTCCTAAAAGGAGTGCCAATACTCAAGCCTTAATATAATGTAATAGTACAGAATCACACAAATCTCATTTTAAAAGCTACGGACTGTCACTTCTAAGAGTAAAGCCACATTTGTTTACTCCTGTCTCTCTGATGTGGACTAGTAAGCACACTCTGGGGATAGCTGGTAGACTTGTCACCAACTACTAACACTGTCCATGGTTAAGTCACTGTGTGCTGGACTTCGCCCTCAGGGCACAGAACATAAAGCTGGCATTCAAGTACACGTCCTACCCATAAATGTCATTAGTTTAAAAATTAAAGAAATCCACTTTAGAGTTATTAGGTACAATTCTAAAGCTAGGTACAGTATCCTGAACCCGTATACCCTAGCAAAATACTGAGTTCGTTTTCTTCTTCATCCACTGAGGGTTAATATGCTTCCCTTGGTCATAAACACTAATAAAGACAAACATGGTTCCTAATCAATGCCAAAGTTACTTCCGGGGCAACTTAAATGCAGCCCCTTGAATGTCCCCTTTACCAGGTCTAAGCCTCCAACAGCCTTGGGCCCACGTGCTTCTCCACCTCCACTGCCAGCCCTTCAGTCGGGCCGGGCCGGGCGGGGCCAGGGCGGAACGGCGCTGCTCACGTGGGCTGCGCGGCCGCCATCTTGCCCGGCGGGGGAGGGGCAGCCCCGACCCCGCCGTCTCCTAGTCCTGTGGACGGCGACCACAGGCGACCCCAGCGCCCCCGGGCGGACCCCGCGCCTCCGCGAGCGGCCGGCCTGCGCTTCAGCCCCCTTCCTGCAGCGTCCCGCCCGCGCCCTGCGCCCTACCTTATGTGCGCTAAGGCCACCGAGGGCCGAGCAACAGCTGGGCTGCACGGCGGGAATCCGCACTTAAAAAAGCCCACCTGCACCGGCGGCCTCAACGAGGACAGCCTGTGAGCAACACGATCGCTCAAACGTCAAGTCCAAAACAGCGTCAGCTGGAGGACCCGGGGCCCCACAACAACACACACACACACACACACACACACACACACACACCTCCAAAAGGTGGGCTCTAAGTTGTTTCATCAGACATACATGGTTTGCTCATCAACCCTAAACAACTACTCAAGAAACACCCGCAAAGCCACAGCCCCAGTGTCTTGCGCCCGCCGTTTTAGCAGGTTAATCCCTGTAGCATTTATTCCCTACTCCCACTTCCTGAGAAGTGATGATGTGCTGAAATTAGTGGCAGGATGCCCAATCTCCTTTGTCCACTCCTCCCAGCACTCACTGGGGGCCAGAAAAGGCCATGCACTGCAGTCAAGATAAAAATCTCATTACTCTGATCAGCACACACCTACCCCCACTGTCTGCTTTACACCACCACATTCATAGCAAGATGAAGGGAAAGGAGCCCCTCATGGTTAAAATCCTGCGATTAGTGCTGTACCTGTGTTGGTATACTATGAATGGGATGATGTAAATTGTTCCGATATGGGACATTTTCATCAGACCAAATTCAAGGTTACCTTACACTGTCACAAGAAAACATGTTCCCGAACTCATGCTCTCGTCTCTAAATTTAACAGCTCTGTGGTGTATATTTTCAGGTAGAAATAGTGAGTGGGCTGAAGGGTGAATTAAGCTTTTACCATCATTACGCACACGTGTGTGCTGGTAGTAGCGACACTAGAGGATGGCATGATTTTACAATCATCAAGAAAATGCAAGGTATTAGTTTTTAACATCTGAGTTTTGTTAAGATTTCTAAAATAAAACATGAACTTGTGACTTCACAAATGCCTCATGGAAAAAAAAAACCCTTAGTACTCAGCCTACGTTATCTCTAAGGCCCTTTGAGACTGCTCCTAAACGCCCTGGGTTCCTGGGTAATGACTGAGTCTATACAGTCATTAGTGAGACATAATGGTCAATCTAAGTTATATGATATTCAATGACTACTGATATATGTTAACTTTAAAACGAGGAGGGAGGGAAATCCCCCCTCTTAAAGTGGAAAAGCATGGCATCCAAATCAAATCTGATCTACAAAAATAAGATTTTAATCTACAGTTTTTACTGCAGTTGAAACAGATCCCCATTAAATCGCCATTCTTAAGTGGTTTATTGGGCCTAATTAAATTAATTTCAAGACTGTAAAAATTCTTTAATGTTTGCGACAAATGGATTCCTATGCACTGCATGTGGTGTTTCAATAACTCTTTTAGACAAGGTTAATCCCTACAGTAAAGACCTAAGAGTTCACCAGACCCCAAATCTGAAGTAGTTGAAATCAAGCCCCTTAGGAAGGCTTGTTCGGTAGACTATTAAAAGTTTAGCCAGGCCATCCCAGGTCTTTTACCCAGATGACCGATTTTTAGTACTTAGGTCAGCCCATTCATAGGTCTCCATAGAATACCCCCCCATACACACCCCCAGTGAATACAAAGTTCTCCTACTAAAAGCCAAAAGACCTATTCGAAACCTTAACTGGCACACACTAAGTATGAGAAGTCCCTTATGTCATAGGCAAGACCAGTAACCTACGAGTGCCAAGGGGTAAGGCGGTTTTCAACAGGCTGAGACTAGCAAACAGCCCACCCAGGGCTAGACAGCCGGTGGCTGACAGCCCCCCCGCACCTCCAAGCGCTTGGCTTTTCCCCTTGCACCTAGCGCCCAAACACTCGAGCCCAAAAATGTCCCGTGAGCCTCGTCATCCGAGGTCTAGCTAGGGTCAGGGAGCTCCTGTCTTCCGTGACAACTCGTGCACGTTAGAGAATTCTAGACCATTCTGTTATGGCGGGTGGCTCTATGTACATGTGGGTGACTAGAACTGAGCCGCCCAAGAAAATGATGAGGACTACCCCGGGCCGAGAGCCGCGGAGTGGTTATTCTGAGACACCTGCATGAGGCTGGGGTCGGAGCTGGATTCCAAGGCCCCCGAGGGGGAGGCCAGAGCTGCGACTGCACTGCCACTTCTTCGCACCTCAGAGCACCTTACCTGGGCCCTGGAGCCCGCAAAGTTGCTCGGCTCCACCTCCGCGTCCTCCGGCTCCACCCGGAGTGCGCTGCGGAGCCTCTCCAGGTGCTCCCTCAGGGTGACCCGCTGGTGGAAGGAGAAAGCCGGGTGCAGCGAAGCCATGGTGAAGAGCAGCAGCAGTTCCTCCTGGGCCCTGAAGCCGAGCCCGCCTCCGGTCCCGAGCTTGGCGCAGCCGCCGCCTTCCGGGCCGGGGCCGTCCTTCTCCGCGTCCTGCTCGCCATCGCCACCCGGCTCGTCCTCCACGCTGCCCCGCGAGCCCTCGGCTCGGGTCGCGCGCAGGCTCCTGAGCACCGCGTCCACCTGGGGCAGGAGGCGGTGCAGGCGGCCGGCGGCCTCCCTGTTCTCCGAGCCCAGCAGCGCTAGGTAAACGATGAGGCGCGAGCGCACGGCGGGCTCTCGAAAGTCGGCCAGCGACCCCGGGTCCGAGAGGCCGTTGGCCTTAGCCTCCGAGTCGCGCAGGTAGTGGTAGTCCTTGCGCGCCAAGTCCTCCAGGCACGAGCCGAGAAAGCGCAGCTCCAGCGGGTTGCACAGGTCCAAGAGCCCGCACATGAACTCCAGGCGCTGCGCGGAGCCCAGCACCAGCCCGAACCACTCATACACCCGCTCCTGTTCGCGCAGCGCCGCCGCGTGCCCGCCGCCGCCGCCCGGCATGCCCGCGCCCGCCGTCGGCCCGCT
>NW_021604698.1:5705139-5716627 GCF_004785775.1 Grammomys surdaster
CGGGCTCCTCCGCGTCGGGCGGCGGCTCGCTGGGGTGCGTCGACTTCGGTGGCAGCTTCATCCTCAGCATCCTCAGCTAAGGCGGTGCGGACATGCGAGCGAGGGAGCGGGGGCGGCGGGAGGAGCCGAGCGCCCGGGCGGCGGCACGGCCGTCAAGAACGTTGCCCCTCCATGCCGCCGGGGCGGGCTGGGGGCGGGTCTCGCCGACCGGGGAGGGGGAGCGGTGGCCGGCCGGCAGCTTCGTCCCGGCCGGAGGCGGGGCGTGCCCGCGGCGGCTCCTCCCCTGGGCTCCGTGCCCGCTGGGGAGTCCGGTGCGGGAGGAGCAAGGCGACGAGCACGTCCTCCTTCCGCCTTCTCCGCGTCCGCACCGGGCTGGCGGTGACGGCCTGAGCGGTTCCCTCTCGAGCCGGCGCTGGCAGAGCGGCTTGGCGAGGAGGAGGAGGAGCAGCGGGGCTGGGCGGAGACGCTGGCGGGCTCCGCGCACCGCACTCCAGCCAATCAGCATTCAGAGCTGGCGTGACGCGCGTTCCTCCTCCGCCCCCTCCCCTGTCGGGAGACGCCCTCTCCGGGAAGCCACGCCCACCTACTGCTAGCCTGCAAGGCTCTGGCAGGTCCCGCGCGGTCCTAAAGCTTGATAGGTTCCAGCCGACTGAGGACGTGGGTTTGAGACTTTGGGACCACCGGGAGGTGAGCTCGGCTGGGAATGGCAGAAGTGGGCGAGGTTCACGTGAGAAGGAGGACCTCGACTTGGTTTTTCTTGAGAGATCTGGCCCTGCCGTGGCTGCTGACCATCTTCACGTCAGCCACCGCCCTGGATCGCGACGTGTGGGTTCCCAGCCCCCGCCGCCTAGTGGGCTCCGCGAAAGTCTGCCACGGGAGATCCCCACATTCTAAAGCTTCACCTGGACCGTTGGCGTGGACGCTGGGACGCGGATCCGGGAGCTAGGTCGGGATGCGGAGTGGTCTGGGGCAGCGAGTGCCCATGCTTAGGCTGGCTGCAAGGTGCTGCTTTGGACCGGCTATCTGGGCTGTGGGGACCCTGTTGCTGGGGGTGCTTGGCCTGATGGTTGCTTCTGGCTTGCAAGGTTAAGTTTAAGAACACACTCCTGCCCCAAATCTATGGTTTGCAGAATCACTTATTGGCTACGTTTTAGTTCCTATCCGTGAACGTTTGGAATTCTTGTGCTGGGGTGAAATTCCTGTAACTCTTTTTAAACAATTTAATAAGTTACTGTCTCGGCAGGGTTTTAGGTTTTTAAGTGATAATACATTTTTAAGGTTTGGAGACCCCTCCCCCGTGACTTTCTTCCAGTGATATGTATAGCCTAACCATAAAATCAATTTAAAAAACAAACAAACAGAAAACCCAAGGGGCCATGATTCCTCTCAGAGCCATCGGGACCATCCTTCTGGGCTGTCTCGCTTGTGCTGGAGCCTGACTGCCAGTCAAGAGTTCTTGACACGCTGTTTGTCAGTCCATGATTGTAAATAAACCATAAATCTTGTGCTTGGGGGTGGGAGAAACAGGATATTTTTGAAGGTTACTAAAAGTAGGGTTTTTTTTTAAATTCCCTAGTTTTAAATAAAAAACTCATACTACATAACTTTAGTAGGAGTGTGAGAAAATTAATTTCCACACCAACCCTCTCTGAACTGTGTTGGGACGTCTACAGGGTGGAGAATCACCTCACAACTGCGGCTTCATCATTTAGGATAAGGCTGAGTTGAACCCTGAATCAGCCCTGAATCAGCTTCCGTGATAAAACCAAGAGATGGAGAATTACTTGGTACATTTTAGGTTGACAAAAAAAGTGAAAGCCATTCTGACATGTAGTTTTCTCTCTCGTGTGCTTCTTGAGTACGGCTTAACTGGAGTAAGCCTCAGCTCCTAACTACCCTGTTCCTGCCGGATCCCTTAGGCACACTTCTGAAGCTTAGGATGAAATGCTTTAAGCACAATAGTGTGAGGACCCTACCACCACCACACACACACACACACACACACACACACACACTCCCAACTATACTTGCATGCCTTATGTAATGAGCAAATATTCTACCTCCAAATTGATTTTTATATGTGACCCTGGCTTTGGATTTTTACATCTTTAATTTTCCATTGCATCAAGCAGTTATTTAACATAGACTCAGAACACCCAGTCCACATTTTCATCGGAATTAAATTTGCAACTGGTAATAATGATTTTTGTCTCTCTAGCTTTGCCAGCATTGGAAAATGCAGTCGATAGTAACACACATAAATTATATGTATGATACTTTAATTCAGGTTAATCCTCCATCAGCCTGGTGGTTTTGTCCCCACAGGGTGATGTTTCAGGGCCCTCTCTCCACCCTGCAAACACACACAGGTCTAAGTGGGTTTTTTCCACCCTTTGATTAGTGACAGAACACAGGGAGCAAGGGTAAAGGATGGCTGCAGCTAGTGCTGTCAAGGGAGAGAGCCCAGGGCAACATGGGAATTTTTAACTAGGGAGAACTACCCTCAGGATTCTGATGACTCTTTAGAAATACGATCTCCTGCCTGGTTGCAAAAGCCTGCTCTAAGTTTTATGTTCCATGCGTAATCAAATCACATGGGCTATAGGAGTGATGAGTGTGGGGTTTGTATCCAAAGTTTTCATACTGGGATTGTGACAGATAAACTAGGTTGTCAGAGACTTGCTTCTGAGCCAGTCGTGAGAATAATTCTTACAAGAACTGATGGAGGGGTAAGAGCCTCCCTTATGTTATGATAGCACCCCTCTCGGAAGGGCAGCGTCTGCCGGCAAGGGGGCCAGATTAGAAGAGATCTGAGGGAAAGCTGCTGTTCTTACTTGTCTGCTTTGCTCCGCCCCCTTTCTTCCACTGCCTCCTTCCCTGATGTCCTCGCCCAGTTTCACCCTTCTAATTACTGAAGGCTAGCATCTGGACTGCAGAGATATTTAGTTCTGTGGACTGAGAAGGTTCTCAACCTCTCTAACATGTAGATAACCATAGTTTCACTGCCTATCCCATATTGTATAAGCCAGTCTAACAACTTTTCTAGTAACCCATTCTGTTGGCTCCGGTCCCATAGAGAACCCCGACTAATAGAGTTAGCTCAAGGTACTATTATGTCTTGTTCTTAGATGATCTTGACAGACGTTTAGTAAAACATGGAAGATGCTATTATTTTTTAACATTCAAGTATGTATGTCTCTGCAACAAGAAAACTAGTTTCAACGGAACGTTGTCCTTGGGATTTGACGCTAGCAGTGATAGAAAGGACTTCTAAATTCTATCTTTTGCAATTAGCTTACAGCAAGTAATTTTACCCAAACCCCCAAATACTTAAGTAGTTTAGAATAGACTGATATACTTAACATTATCTTCTCTCTAAAAAAAAACCAAAAAACAAACAACAACAACAGCAAAACATGTATCTAGGGTGTGGAGAGATGGTTTAGCAGTTAAGAGTGTGTACTACTCTTGCAAAGGACCTGAATTCAGGAGTTGGGTTCCCATGACCCACATCAGGAAGCTGTCGCTGCCTGTGACTCCAGCTCCAGGGATCTAAGGGCTTGGACAGCACATGCAAGTGCACAGAGACCTGTACCCATACTTTAAAGGGCTCTGTGTTCAGCCAAGATGTTATCTGAAACGGCCAGGCTGATCTATCTCTAAAGTTTGTTCTGTGAGTCATGAATATTGACCTATTGACTTTCTAACATGTTTTCCTGTTTCTTCCCCTAAATGCCTACCTACCTTTCTCTCTTTTCTGTTCAGTTGGGTCATACACAGCATTATACATGGATGTTAGCTTTTAAAGTGTATTTAAAAGTTGATCAATAATCCCAGCATTTGGGAGACAGAGGCAGGCAGATTTCTGAGTTTGAGGCCAGCCTGGTCTACAGAGTGAGTTCCAGGACAGCCCCAGCTTTACAGAGAAACCCTGTCTCGAAAAACCAAAATAAATAAATAAGTAATAAAAAAAATAAAAAAATAAAGGTTGATCAAAAGATCTTGGAAATAACACAGGCAAATTATTTGTTGAGATACAACTTAAGGAAAAATGACATATTAAAATTTAAAAGTTAAGTTTTTTTTTCCGGGTTTCTAAAAACACAAAGCAGTTGAGGAAAAAAAGCAAAAGTCACAAGCACTGTTGGTGTGACAGTATTTTCACAGGTAGCTTGGGACTTTGTCCCCCAAATGCAGTAGGATATTAATGAAAGCTAGCCTTGGGTTGAATTCAGAGTCTCCCTGGAGTTTTGACTCTGTCAGGAAGATTCCTGGGGCCTAGCATGACCAGAATGACTATGTTCTCAAACACTGTGTATTGAATTTTTTTTTTGAAAAATTGAAATCCACAATCTTTAGACACTGTTGAATAATAAATTTGATACTAAAATGGTTTGGTTTGGAAAGTCCTCAAACTACTGACTTCTATTAGGAATTCTTCTTAATTTGAAATAGGGTATGTCAGGAGGGCAGATGAACTCCAATTTTCCAAGTTTGGGGAAATTTCAGTGTAACAATACAGTGATATTAATGGATTTTAAAAATCCTAGTTGCCGGGCAGTGGTGGCGCTCGCCTTTAACCCCAGCACTTGGGAGGCAGAGGCATGCAGATTTCTGAGTTCAAGGCCAGCCTGATCTACAGAGTGAGTTCTAGGACAGCCAAGGCTACACAGAGAAACCCTGTCTCGAAAAGCCAAAACAAAACAAACAAACAAACAAACAAAAATCCTAATCTGTGGGAGGAAAAGAAGAGTCGGTGTGTACTTCTGAGAAAGAGCTGCTGAAGAAGGTAGCGTTTTGTAATTGTCAATTGTAATCATGGTTCTGACCTGCTTGCTATTGAATATAAAGCTAGTGGGAAACAAGATAAACGTTCTCCCCCACCTCAGCTGAAAACAGAGAAAATAGAAGCTAGAGATGGCTTAGCAGTTAAGAGCACTGCTTCCAGAAGACCTAGGTTCAATTTTTATCACTCACATGGCAGCTTACTGCTCTCCATAACTGGTCAAAATCCCTCTGCAGGTACCAGGCACAGGGAGCACAGACAGACGTACAAAGACAGACATACAAGCAAGACATTTGTATAAATAAAATAAGTAAATCCGAAAACTGTTTTAGCACAAAGAAAATGTATTTTATTGGAATAAATCGAATGGATGCCATCAAAGCCATGATGGATGCCACAGCTAATTTTATAAAATAATGGAACACTAATAATTATTTTCCTTTGTCATGTCAATAGTGCTACTAGCAATACGCACAGCTTGTATACTTGTCAAAATATGTATAATGAATATAATCATGTGGAGATAGGATCAACCCAGACATTATCATTATTTTTCTTTTTTTTTTTTTTTTGCTTTTTCAAGACAGGATTTCTCTACATATCCTGGAGCTGACTCTCTAGCCCAGGCTGGCCCTAAACTCACAGAGATCCACCTGCCTCTTCCTTCTGAGTGCCAGGATCAAAGGTATGCACTAATATTTAGGATGATGTGAATATTTAAAAATATGTAAAGTTATTCACATTATCAAAACAAATACAAAGAGGGTACTGTTCCAGATGAGCGAATCCTCAGACATAAAACAAACAAGATGCAATGCCTGATTTTATTGGTTCCTTGAATTAAAAACCTAAAAGACATGGAACAGAATTAGATACTTTGAGTATGAGCTTATTAGACACTTTCTGCCTCAATGCTGACTTTCTTGGGTGAAATAATGGCATCGTGGCTTCTGAGTAAAAGCCCCATCTTCAAGAGATATGTGTAGAAACACCCTAGACTGAAATGCTATGGCACATACAATTTATCTTTAGATACCTTAGGAAAAATTAATGAAAAGGGCAAAATAAATGTCATAAAACATTCAAAATCTAAGAGCGAACAATGTACTGTTTTGGTTTCCTGTTGGTATGAATTTTTTTCAAAATAAAATGGAAAAACTAGAGACCCCAAGTACACATCCAAAAGACTCATAAAGACAGTAGAGTCGTGCGCCGTGCGCAAAACTCTAGTCAGTCACTCTCGTCCGTGTGATTATAATCAGCTGAAGTCTTCCTACCACTTAGGAATTTCCTAGTCATTGTCATGTGACAATGCAATGCATTCCTGTGATGTGTGATGACTCTGCGGTAACAAGCCCATGGTGATGCCAGCCATTTGAAAGTACAGCACATGCAACTATGTATGGTGTGCAAAATACTTAATGGTAAGTGATTGCCACTGGTGCACGTATACTGTACATTGTCATTATTTCGGAGTACCCTACTTATAAGTAAAAAGAGTACTGTGTCACACTGGCACCAGACTGTTGGGAATTGGTCCTAATGCTGTGTCTTAATTCTGCTCCCAAAAGCTGCTTCCAGACCGAAGGGTCCCTACCCACAGCTGGCTTCAATTGATAATAAAGAACTGCCATACAGCCAATGGCTGGGCAGAAATGGACGGATGAGGGTCTTCTAGATTTCACGGTCAAGGAACGGATGTAGGAGAGGAGGCAAATCGCCATGATGGAGAAGCAGAGGGATTAGATGTAAGAGCTGCAGGAAAGAACCAAACCAGCCATGTAAGAATAGGGAAAGTGGCCCTAGGGGCCACTCCGCCGATTGGGTTTGGCTTAGCAAAGATGAAATGTTGATTTAGCCAAGTTGACTCAGGAAACTTGGAGGGGAGAATGTATGCCAGCCGTGGGGAGGACTAGAAGTGCCCAGCCATTGGGCTAATCAAGGCATATCAAAATGAACTGGTGTGAGTGCAAATGCAGAGAGCTCTTGGGCAGGGGCAGCGTGCATGCAACCTACCAGGAGCCAAAGAGGTTTAACTAATTCACCACTACATCAGACAACTGTTTATTGTGTGTCTTGGTTGTGCCAAGAAGCCATCTATCTGCGTGAGTGCATTCCATGGTATTCAAACATGAACATGAGCTAGCCATGCATTTCTCAGAATGTATCTTTGTTGTTTAATGATACTCAGCCACAGTATTAAGTATGCAAGTGTATTTAACACATGTAAAGTTGCTTAGTTAACTGGTTTTGTAAATGAGACAAAACATTATTCAAAGTCCCTTCAAAACAAAGATATAAGATTTATAAAGGGGCTTAAAAACTTGATGCAGAGCTGATTTTGCTGAATGTGTTACCTCAAATTTATTGACCTTTCGAAAACGTACGGACTAAAGTTGGTCAGAATCAAATAAATGGTCATGACTTGCAGACTCACAAGGTGTCCCAAGATGTGTTACAAAGGAAACCTGAGACAGCCAAGTCCAAGCAAGGTCACCCCCAACAGAAACCTTAAAGGATGCTGCGGAAAATCACGTTACACAAAAGCATGGTTCAGTGCCAAGAGGATGCTTTCCTGCCTGGGCTATTAGAATTAAATTGTCTTCATTACTTGATTGTTTTATCTGTCTTCCCCCTAAAGAGATCCAGAAGGCTACTTGTCATCTGAGACTGGGGAAATGGGCAGCGTGCACACATGGTAAGGTTGATGACACGCCCCTCAGTGTGCACAGCACCCACATCCATCATAGAACGTTCTGCCACAGGACGCATGCAGTCTGTCCTGGAGAAGTGTTCTTTCTTTCCGTTTGTCTTTTACTTTCATTAAAAAAGTCTCTGTCTTTCCTCTGTCCAGTTTTCACACTGTAATTCTAATTCAGAATTGGTCTTGACTAAGACTCCAGTTTTCTTGTGAGTTACTTTGGGGAATGGAGGCAAGCTTGTCAATTACCTTCACGACAAGCCTATCCCCATATTAGATTTGAATAACATTCTGTTTTACCAGAACCTTATATAGGTAAGTCAGTCACCACTCCCCCTTGAGTATTACCAACTGGGGTAAGTGATGTGGCCTATAGTGACTCAGCCTGCTGTTCGTGTTCTTTGAAATTTAAATTTATACATGATATCAATGTAAGTAATATTGATCCCAAACAATGCCATAATAATACTACAAGTAGGAACAAGTTGGGACTGTAGTTTAGTTGAGAGAATAGTTCTCTAGCATGTAGGAAGAACTGGTTCAATTCCCAGGGTTGTATAAAATTAGCATAGAGATGCTTAGCTG
This sequence comes from Grammomys surdaster, assembly GCF_004785775.1. Taxonomy (NCBI): domain Eukaryota; kingdom Metazoa; phylum Chordata; class Mammalia; order Rodentia; family Muridae; genus Grammomys; species Grammomys surdaster. Next base: position 5,713,212 of record NW_021604698.1, read on the forward strand.
TAACCCTAGCACTTGGGAGGCAGGTGGACCAAATTTTCAAGGTTATCCTCAGCTACATAGCAAGTTTGAGGCCAGCCTACGGTATCTTAGTGAGGGTTTTATTGCTGTGAACAGACACCATGACCAAGGCAACTCTTATGAAGGATAACATATAGTTGGGGTTGACTTACTGGTTCTGAGGTTCAGTCCATTATCATCAAGACTGGAAGCATGGCAGCATCCAGGCAGACATGATACTGGGGGAACTGAGAGTTCTACATTTTGTTCTGAAGGCAAATAGACTGGCTCCCACATGGCTAGAAGGGGGATCTCAAAGCCCACCCCCAGAGTGACACACTTCCTCCAACAAGACTACACCCACTCCAACAAGCCCATACCTCCTAAGAGTGCCACACCCTGGGCCAAGCATATTCAAATCACCACACAGGGTCTCCCTCTGTGACTCAGGCTAGCCTGGAACTCAACATGTAGAACAGGTTGACCTTGAACACACAGAGATCCACTTGCCTTTGCTTACCAAATGCTGAGACTACACCAAGCCTGAAACTCTATTTTATAAAAATAGTTGAAAGATTTTTAAATATATAGTTTTAAATGTTACGTATCAATTTTATAGAAATGGTGGCAAACATTTACATAAAAAAATACATAGTAGATTTATTTAAGACCTAAGTAAATCTGATTACTTTTAATTGAGATTATAATCACTTTACTTCCCCTCTCTTTCCTTCCTCCAAACCCTCTCATATACTCAACTTGCTCTCTTTCAAATTCATGACATTTTTCATTGTTATTATATGCATATATATTATATTTACAAGTATATATAATCTTCTCAGCCTGGCCTGTATAATGTTACTTGTATGTATAGAACTTGTATGTGTAGGGGCCTGTGAGATGCCTCACAGGGGAGAAAGCACTTGCCCCACAAGCCTGATGGCAGGAACTTTGAACCCATGATAGGAGGAGAAAACGAACTCCTGAGAGTTGCCTTTTGACCTGCACACCTCACAATAATAAATAAATAAATAAATAAATAAATAAATAAATAAATAAATGTATTCCCTCAAAATAAAACTGATTTTTAAATTATACTAAAATGATTAAAGTCAGCCAATTTATTAATTAAGTAGAAAGATACATTGTACATTTTCAAGTGATTATCACAATGAGCTGGAGCTAGGCAAATACAAAATAAGCAAACATAAATCAGATTATACTCTTGACGTCTTTACTTCAGAGTTTAGTTCTACCTGTGATACTGATTTTAGGGTCTAATTCTACTTAAAACATTAACAGACATTTATTCTGTTAGTAAACCTTAAGTCAAGGTTCATTTTTCTACAGGCTATAGTGCTATCTTAAATTTTTCGTCACTCTTTGCAACGCTGGTAGAATCTTTCATTCTAAGTCTCAAAGATTTTATTACCTTTGGAAATGTTTCTCTTGTGTTTTTTGTGAGGTAGACTTAAGATGAAGAGTTTGTTTATTTACACAAATCTCCTGCTTCTCAAACTGAACTGCAAATGTAAGATTAGCAAGCTTCTGATGGCGTCCTGGTTGCCGTGGAGATCTGGGTGGGCTGCAGAATCACTCTGTTCTAGGAAAAGACTAGGAAGTGATGTGACAGAGTTAGAGGTGACTAAAGGACTCGGACCATCTTGTCATCTGCTGACCTCTGACCTCTGAGTCTGGGATGCAGCAGATGACTCAGGCAAGCTAGTCACACGTAGGAGATGGTCACATGGTGCTAAATTAAGACTCATGACATGATCAGCTCTTCCAGGGCCCACCCCAGCAAACTTTCTGCTTCCGCCAGTCCTTTGGCTGAAAGGTCTCACAAGCATTTAAGGTCATGGGATGTTGCTGGCTCCCTGCTTGCAACAGCACTGGTAAAAGCTGCGCCTCTGATAACAGCTATGTTGCTGGTAGTCTCTCCTGGATGGCACCTGGCTCCTGGCCATCCATGGAGCAGATCTATGCATCGATCAAAGGGCTCAGGCTCAGAACAGCTCTGAGGATGAGAGTTAGACTACAGTCTGTTTTCTTCACCCAACCCTCTCTGGCTGGTGTGTTTTCTACTTTGGTGGCTTAAAGGAGTCACAGAAAGGAAGGAAATGACAGCCAAGGGAAAAAAAAATCATTTCCTCATAGGAAAACAAGACTTCCTTAACAGAACAGCCACAATGGTGTGAATGACCGCATACTAAATGTTGAGCAGAGTGTCAATTTACGAGCGATTTTGTACAGCATCCATTCATCTTCATAACACTCTTTTGACGGTGCCATTGTATAGCAAAGGAACTGGAGGCTGTCAAGTGAGGCCACTTCCCCTAGGCCTTATGCTAGAAAGTAGCCCAGGCATTCAAACTCCGGTTGGCAACCCCAAAGCCAAGCTTCAGTTGCTATACAATGTGTGTGGTACTTTGAATGAACCCAAAGAATTTAATGTTAACCCTGTATTTCCTGACTCTAAAAGTCATATGTATTCATTACTAAGACTTTAACTAATATGGCAAAACAAAACAAAATTAGGCAGAATTTTCCTGCATGAAGGAAATTCACCATGTATTTCATCCACTCCTCATGGTATTGGGAATGGAATTTGGGGTCTCCTGCAGGGTAGGAAAGTGCTCTAGCACTGAGTTACACCCCAGCCCACAAGTCCTTTCCAGTGTTTTTCTGTGACTGTGTCTTGTAGAAGGCTCTGGGCCCTTGTGCTTGTGATAAGTACTTACCATTGAGATATATAACTACTTTTTTATGTTTATTTATTATGTGTGTCCATGTACACATGCATGTTATGGCTTGCCCGTGGAGGGTAGATGTCAACTTGTAAGAGTTGACTATTTTCCTTTCTCTATCTGAGTTCACCGAACAAGCCCCCAAGACTTGACTATTGTACAATACTTGTTCCACTATAGCTTGGACTTGCCACATTTTTCAATGAAAAACAGATTCTAGTTTCAATTTTAGATTATTCATTGATAATATATAGAAATATTATTGATTTTGGTGTGGTAAAGTTTTATTCTGCAACTTTATCGAGTCCTTCAAATAGTTCTAGTAGTTTCATGCGTGCATGTGTGTATGTTTGTGAGTGTGCATGCGTGTACATACCTGTATATGCACATGTGTACTTATGTATAATTATTCCTTCAGTTTTACATATGAGATCATCTATGACGATGGTTTTATTAAAGTTTCTCATCATGATGCTTTTTTGTCTTCCCTAAACTGTCCAGAACAAAGCAAACAGAAGTGGCCAACACTGGCTCTGCTGCCTTAGGCCCAGTCTTACAGGAGAAAAATGCAGTGTTTTACCATTGTATGTGTGTGTGTATGTGCATGTTTGTGTGTGTGTTTCTTTCCTTCAACATAAAAACAGTGTTCCTATTGGGTCACTGTCATAGACT
>NW_021604698.1:5716637-5718313 GCF_004785775.1 Grammomys surdaster
ATCCATCAAGGTGGAGGACACCTTTCCCTTGGAGCTTTCTATGCCCAGGTCCACAAAGGTCTTCTGCCTTCTGGAAAAGGCAGGATTTTCTCCTTCCCCTAATATTTGAAAAGTTGAATCTAACAGGTGTGGCTGTTTGGTGTGCAGTTATGTTTCTGTACCACAGGAGTGCCCTGTGCCCTCAAAGGCCAGAAGAATAGGGCATGGAATCCTCTGGAACTGGAGTTACAAATGGTCACAAACAGTCATGTGGATACTGGGAATCAGACTCTGGTCTTTTGGAAGAATATACCCAGTCCTCTTAAATCCTGAGCCATCTCTCTGGCTCCTGTTTTATTTTCTAATCCTAAATATATGTTGAACTTTGGAGGAAATGCTTTCTGAGTCTGTTCACATGATGGTGTGCGTTTTAAAATCTGTTTTATTAAATGGTGTATTGTGACATTCTGATATTAAAGCAAACTTGCATTCCTGGGATAAACTTCAGTTAATGTCTTAGTTAGGGTTTTATTGCTGTGACAAGACACCATGACCAAAGCAATTCTTAGAAAGGACATTTAATCGGGGCTGGCTCACAGATTCAGCGGTTCAGTCCAGTATCACCAAGGCGGGAAGCATGGCAGTGTCCAGGCAGACATGGTGCTAAAGAAGGAGCTGAGAGTTCTACATCTTGATCAGAAGGCAGCCAGGAGAAGACTGTCTCCAGGGTAGCCAGGAGGAGGGTCTCAAAGCCTACACCTACAGTGACTCACTCCAACAAGGCCACACCTACTCCAACAAGGGCACACCACCTAACAGTGCCATTCCCAGGGACAAAAGTATTCAAACCACAGTTAGCAACGTCTTTTTATGCTTTATTTGTTTCACCTTGCTAATGTTCCACTGAGGGTTCTATTTTTATGAGGAAATTAAAAATACAAGGTTTTTTGTGTGTCTGAAGTTGTGTGTCTGTGTGTGTATTTTTAATGTCTTTGGTTTGGGTACACATTAATATTGTCATAGACTAACTTGAAAGTATTGCCTCTGTCTGTTTTCTGGGAGAGCTGAGTTATTCTCCTTTTGTACCCGACTTGTAGAATCTGTCCCTAGAAAAATATCTGCGACTTGAATTTTTTTTTTTAATTCGCTCATATATTACATCCCAACCACAGTTCCCCTCCCCTTCTTCCCAGTTCCTTGTCATCCCCACCCCCATCTCCCACTCCTCCTCCATTTCCCTTCAGAAAAGAACTTCCCAGGGACATCAGCCAAACATGGCATAACAAGGTACAGTAAGCCTAGGCACAAGACCTCATGTCTAGGTAGGGGGAGGCAACCCAGTAGGAGGGGAAAGGTCGCCGAAACAGGCAAAGGAGCCAGAGACATCCCATTCCCGCTCCTAGGAGTCCCATGATAACATTAAGCTGCACCATCATCACATATATGCAGACGACCTAGGTCAGACCCTAACAGGCCTTGGATTTTTAACTGTAGGATTATTTTTAAATTACAAAATCTCTCGTAATAACAAAACCTGTATTTGGTTTTGAAAATCAATCCCTATACTTCCGTTAATATTTTCAGTTTGGTGGAATGCCGTTGTCATTTCCTTTAATTTCGTCAACCTCGGTTCCTTTGTTGTTGTTGTTGTTTTTTTTTTCTTTTAACTCTACTTAGTCTTTGTCCACTGTCTCCAA
>NW_021604698.1:5718323-5734960 GCF_004785775.1 Grammomys surdaster
TTTTTTTTTTCTTTTAACTCTACTTAGTCTTTGTCCACTGTCTCCAATACCTGAGGCCCCTCAGAGGTTGTCTCTGTTACTTTTTCTTTCTCTCCTATATTTGAGTCACAGTGCTTCTTTTATAGATCTCGTGTTTCTTGAAGTTTGAACATTTAGAGAGCATATTATAACTTAACGTGAAGTTCTCACACCTGTAGCTGGTTGCTGCCGTGGTTCATTTACTCACTGGGTAATGATTTACCTGGACTCACTGAGAGGCTGGCTTTCTAAACACATGCAGCAGCTTCTGTGTGTGCTCAGTCTTTGTACTGATGGCGCTTGTATTGCTGCTATAATCCTGGCTTCCTCTCTTACCCTGGATTGGTATAGCCCAGGAGCCAGCACATAACCGGCCAGAGCTGCTCGGCATAACGATTTAATAAAGCTGCTGCCCCTTTTTCGGTTGATTTCCTTCAGGCTGAAACTCATCCACTGTGCAGGAAGTTAACATCTCTACCGTGTATCAGAAAGCTGTCTCTTCAGTGTGTTTCAGAGTTACGTAAGGCTAACTCTGGGCTCTTCTGAGCATGTGTATAACCGTGTACATACAGGCGGTCTTCAGACCTGCCAGGAAAACTCAGGAGGATATCAGGGCCTGCACAACTGATGTCCCCAGGTCACCCTGTTTAATTTCTCTTTGGTCTTATGGTGTATGTAATCTTTGGCTAGTTGCAAGGGTTTCCCTGACTGACACTGAAATCTCCATTGTTTGGGTTACCGTTCCTGGATATGGGTTGGTGTTTTGTTTGTTTGGTTGGTTGCTTGGTTGTTTTTTGTTTTTGTTCCTCCAACGTCTGCCCAGAATGACATTGGACCTCTCTGGTAGGTACAACTCATGATCTACTCTTCCTACAGAACTGCCATGTGCTAGAGCCACGGGGACAACACCAGAGTCTTCCACCAGTCTCACTGACGTTCAGTCATTTCTCTTGAAGACATTGTTTTCTAATTCGTTGTATGGCTCTGGTCAATGTAAGGATATTAAGATGGTTGTTTTTGATAATTATACCCATCTTATACTTTTTGGAGAAAAGATTTGCCGTTCATCTTTGTACAGATAGCTCAGGCAGTAAGTCCTTGCTCTATAAGTATGGAGACCGGAGTTTGATTTCTAGCACCCATATGAAAAGCTGGGCATGCTGGTAAACATCTACAATCCCAGCTCTAGGGAGGCTGAGACAGGTGGATCCTTGGTACTCACTGGGTAGCCCCAGATCTAATCAGAAAGCCACAGGTACCAGAGAAAGACTGTCTTAAAAAAAAAAACAAACCACCAGGCCTTGGGGTGATTGACGTGGTTAATAGCATCAGAGCTGGGTAGGTGTTAGTTGCATCCGTTCTTTGGAAGCACACATAGTGCCTCCTGATACCATGAAAGCTGGTCCTCAGGGAGGAGGCTTTCAGGTCCATCTCAGGAGCCTCTGGGCACTGCATCGGAAATGTACGGTGTCTTCAGCAATAGGGACAGTCCTTCATCTCTGAGAGGCAGCCAAGGGCGGCAGGAATAGGCCGTGTGTCTCGGGGTTCTCCTGGACAGCTGTGGACAACTACTCAAAAGAAGGCTTCTCACGTCTGGTATTAGAATTTCTGTTAGGAGAACATTGACTCTTGGATCACTACCAGCCCAGAACCTAAAGGGTGACACAGATATATTGGTGACAACCATCAGCTCTCTAATTGGACTTAAGGCCCACTTGATAAGAGGGACATGGTGTCTGGTACTAGAAATCCAGCTAACTTCTCAATGCTCAAATTCACAGTTATTGGAGGAGACTTTATAACCACCAACTTGCTAAGCCAGCATAATCGGTAGCAATAATCTATAAATATTTGTTCTTATACCCTCAGATTAGTCTAGTCCTCACACTCATCAATGAAACTCCTCTTTGCAACAGAAAGAGACCACAGTAGAAACCACAACCAATCAAAATGCAGGGTTGTGAAGTCCATTCCTCTTAGATACATCTACAAAACACAGGTTCAAATACAAATACATCAGGTTCAGGGAACATTGCAGACGATGGGACAGAAAGAATCGTAAGAGCCAGAAGACTATAGAGCTTACTGTGAGGTTCTGTTTCCTAGTAACATTAGAAGCTACACCATGAAGTCTCACCAGCATGTCTGCCCAGATGTGAGCTGAACCAGGATGACTCGAGTGGCCATGGCTGAAGTGGACAGGAGAGAGCCCACGAAGTCTCAACTGTATGACAAACTGCAGGCAGCCGAGGCATGCTGGGAGCGAGAGCAGTGGTCTTCAGGCTATGAATTTGTAGGAGAGTGAGAGGGTTTATGGGGAGAAAAGGCAAGGAGGAAACTTTATAATCTCACAAACCTTTTTTTGTTTGTTTGGTTGGTTTTTGTTTTGTTTTGTTTTTCAAGACAGGGTTTCTCTGTGTAGCCCTGGCTGTTCTGGAATTCACTCTGTTGACCAGGCTGGCCTCGAACTCAGAAATCCACCTGTCTCTCCCTCCGAAGTGCTAGGATTAAAGGCGTGCACCACCACTGCCTGGCTTCTCACAAATCTTTTTAAAAGTAAAAACAAGGGGCTGGAGAGATGGCTCAGTAGTTAAGAATAGTGACTGCTTTCCCAGAGATCCTGAGTTCAGTCCCCAGCCAACCAAATGGTGGCTCATAACCATCTGTAATGGGATTTGATATCCTCTCCTAGTGTATCAGAAGAGATTGACAGTGTGCTCACATACATAAAATAAATAAGTAAATCTGTTTTTTTTTTTTAAGTAAAAACAAAGCCAACACCAAGTCAGATGATCTGAGTTCAAAACCAGATCCAAAGAGACCCTATTCCACAAGGTGTCCCCTGGCTCAGTATGAATGAGTATACATTCATACTGTGAAGTGTGACCATACACAATTGTAGACACACAAAATAAATAGAATGTCGCAAAAGTGTTAGAAGGAAAATGAAACCAAATCACAAAGAGAGCTCAGGACTCATGCCCGAGTCTTGGCCTCCACATGTGAGCACACATATGTATACCTGCATACATGTATACACACAATCATATACACACAAACAAGTTAGTTTCTTTAGAAATATAATATAATCCAAGTTTTCATAATCTACTTAAGGTCGTTTCTGCTTCATGCCCTCGTTGGTAAGAACACCCGTGGTAAGACGGACCCACCTTCTATAGTTATGCTGTAGTTATCACACATCTTAGACATCTACAGAAGCTGCTAGGGTTTGGGTTAAACAGCCATGGAGCCTTCTTTCATTCAAAAGCAGGAATGGCTTCAGGAGAGAAAGTTCTAGTAAAAATACTTGGCGTGTGTTCTGCGTCTGTGAACAGTGCTCTTTTCTTCAAGACTGGGAATTTCCCAACAGGAAAGAAAGCCTGTGTATTTTATTGGGAGTACTTAGAAGAATTGGTCTAATCTTTCCACTGTGTAAAGTATGCAGATAGTTATTCCTGTAAAGGTATTATGTATAGACATGTTAATCCATGTACACACAAAACACCTTTACCCTGTGCAATCACACTTCCTGAACTTACGTACTCTACAAAAGGGAAAGCATGTACCTCTCCAATCACGGGCTGTCACAACTATGTGCAACTGCACGTATTTTCAGACTGTTCTAGTATATAATGTGGAGAGATTTTGGGGCTGCTTGGTAGGAATCTGACATTGGCCAAGGACAAGGAAATGGGCTTTAGGCAGGAATCTGACATTGGGCCATGACAAGGAAGTAAGTTCAGGCAGAAATCTCATTTTAGGCTAAAACAGAGAAGTAAGTTCAGGCAGGAATCCAAGTCTTAGGCTAGAACAAAGAAGATGGCCTCAGGCATGAATATGACTGTGGGCTAGGACAGGGAAGTAGGCTCAGATATTTTTGTCATCCTGATGAGCCCTTAGAAACAGCAAGCCTGAGAGTGATCAGGGGAAGGATCAAGGTGTGTGTGTGTGTGTGTGTGTGTGTGTGTTGATCACAGAGGTTATCACGGGACTTTGTATATTGCCCTGTTTGTTCCTTGACTGTTTGTATCTATTGTATTGTTGGTTCCTCAACCTAAAACTGACCTAAATACTTGCATGTAATTAAAAGGGTTTAAAAGAAAAGTGGGAATAAACAAACCCGTCTCAGCCTTCAGCCTCAGGACTGGCTGGAGTCATGCTGTAATTTTGTCTAATCTGTCTCTTTTCTTTTAATCCTCACTCCTGCCCTGGAGAACCTGTTGACTGACTGAGTGGGCTTGGTCAATATGACACTATAATTGGGGCACGGTTTTTTAGGCTGGGTATCTGTTTAGAGTAGATTGTTTTATTTTATTTTATTTTTTTAGAAAATAGATAATAGTTTCCATGTCATCTTTTGGAATATTTTTTTTCCTGTTGCCCTAACATTGTGCCTTGGTGAGGTACACTGCTAATCTTATGTTATATATGTATACGTGTTAATAGAATGCAATGGAAATGCTATTTTATGCTATGTGGCTCTACCACATTTATCTATTTTGGAAACTTAATTTTAGCAACTAGAGAATGTGTTTATCTAACTTGCCGAGAATAGGCTCTCCAGGCTCTTGTTTTATTCATTGTCTGGGATGGTTCTTAGCTCATCTCTGTTCTAAACGTGAACCATGCCTGCAGACGTGCTTTGACTCACTTTGCGGGGTCTGCACACTGGCCATTCCACCTGGGACCAGCCCAGTCTCTCTTTCTTTAATTTATGTAAAATTGGTAACATTTACATATATGTAAAACTTTGAAACAGGATTTCCTTCTGTAGCCCAAGCTGGCCTTGAATGTGCAACAATCTTCGTGCCTCAGCCTCCCAAATGCTAGACAATATGTCCTGAGTGCCCACTCTGGTTAGGTTGCAGAGGTTATATCAAAGTTGTCTGCACCGATTGCTTTTCTCCACTTGTAGGTAAATTGTGTTACCTGATCGGTGCATTCACACCCTTGTTTACTGACTCCTCATAAAATTTAGCAGGTGACTTATGTGGAGTAAAACGTAGCTCAAAGGAAAGTTGACTGGACATGATGCTTTACATTTACAAATTTTCTTTAAATAGACAAATGAAGGTAGTTCTAATTTTTAGTTATCTTATTTCATCATTCTACGCAAAATAGCAGAGAGAGACATGAACCTTTGAAGGTATTCAAAACCCAGATTCCTTTTCAAAAATCTGCATAATCATTCTTTGTTGGCACCCTTGTCCAAAGACCATTGTTTTTCTGTTTTTAAAAGAATTTTCTTTGTCTTGTGTGTGTGTATACGTGTGTGTGTGTGTGTGTGTGTGTGTGTGAGAGAGAGAGAGAGAGAGAGAGAGAGAGAGAGAGAGAGAGAGAGAGAGATGAACAGACAGAGAAGGAAAAACAGAAATAGAGAGGGACAGAGACAAAGACAGAAGGCTATTGGAACACATGTGTATGCAGCTGTACAAGGCCTTGAGTGTGTGGAGGCAAGGGGAGGATATCAGTGTCCTTCTCTATCACTTCCTGTCTACTCTCTTGACATATTCTCTCACTGGGCTTGTAGCTAGGCTGGCAGTCAGTCAACCCCACCAATCCTCCTGTCTTTCTTTCCCTATCACAGAGCTGGAGTTACAAGGTGCATCTATCTGTCCTTCTGCCTAAACATAACACCAGGAAAGCACCAGAGTGCCCTGGATCAGAACTAAGGTGCCAGTAGAAGGAGCCATGTCCTTGAGATAGACAGACAGAAGACTTTTAACCCTTCATTCACGTTCTCTTCCTTCTGCAGAACACATGATGTGGGAGACGCTCAGCTAAATGGTTGTTAGGGTCTTGTAGTTTTAAAACTAGGTGGATTTACATTACAAACATGTGAGGCTGACTCCTCTGGTTCAGGGAATGGAGCATCTGAATTTGGTGGGCCCATAGTCCCTTGCACCTTGCACATCTCAGCTTCTCTCCTCCAGTGGCTTTGTGAATGTTCCCCTCCTGGCATAGAAGATCTCTTTCCTCCCATTAGCTCGAGCAGAGTCCTGACATTCTGTAATGTCGGCTTCTGCTATTTTCAGAAGGAAATCACCTGTGTCTCCTAAATATGCCAGTTCTCTGAGCGTCTCTCCTGAGCTACGGCAACATTTGTCACCTAGTTCCGCAGCTCTGCTTCCTCTTGATTGTGTGTAAACCTCGTCTATTCCAGGTTGTGTACGTCTACTCTCATTATGCCTCTGTGTTAAATAGATAGACACATTGATTACAGCTTGTTTTTTTTTTTTAATTCAGAGATGGCTACTGTGAAATTCTTTGTACAAATTAAATGTGCAAATTGCCCTTAACAAAATACTTTCTTTTCTTCTTTTCTTTTTTTCTCTCTTTCTTTCTTTTTTTTTTTTTTAAACAAAATACTTCTTTTGGACCAAAAAAATTGACTGATTTTTCCAGGGACATTAACATTGAATGGTCATTTTAGGCCATATACTGCTGGGTTCCTCATGTGAAGTAATGACAATAGGTATGAAGAGTCTAAAACTGAGATGTGTGTGGGGGGGGAGATGCAGATGGCAGAGGGAAGTGCAAGGCAGAATATAATGTCATTATGTATGAAAGTGTCATAATGAACGTGGGAAGGTGGCTCGGTGGATAAAGGTGTCTCCTGCCAAACCCTATGATATGAGTTCGAGCCCTGGATGCACATGTAGGAGGAGTCAACCAACTCTGTTCTCTGATCTCCACATATGCATCATGGTACACACACACCATTTAAAAGAAATTGAAGCCAGTGTTTAAAGAGTTTTGTAACTTTTGTAACTAGGATTGCACATTGAGGAAATAATCCTAAATTAGAAAAAAGGAAAAAAAATCTTTATATAAAACATATTCATGGTAGAGTTATATTTACACTAATGTTCCGAGATAACCTTTGAGCAAATGCATCCACTATGAGAGAATGTCACGTAACTTGAAAAATGGAGCCTGGATTTTTACAGAGTATAAGGTAACTGTTAACTAAGAGAAGAAACACGATTATAGACCATTCTCCATCTTGACACCAGAACGTTCCTCAGCTCGGGGAGTTCTCAGCACTTTGTCTAAGCAAAGGCAGAAGCACCCGGCGTGGGTTCCTTAAATTCACTAGCTTGCTGGGAACTCTTGGTGGTCCGTTCACTCCGTGGGATTTCCCAGGAGCAAGCCAATGTATTCACAAACGGGCACGTAATCTAATAAAGTAAATGGATTTTGCTTGATCTAAAACAGATAGACAGGGCATTGAGCGTTCAATATTTTGAAAGCTCCTGTTAGGGAACATCTGCCTTGAAATAACTGGTTTATTTTAATCAGGTTAAAAAGCAAGAAAAAAAAAAAAAACCAATGGCAGCAAACGGGGGCCAGCAGGAAAGGGAAAGAGAATACACTGAGAAACAGAACTGAAACTTTACTGATAGGAAGGACAGGAAAGGAAACCGAAACTCAGCCAACAGCACAATGAAAACAAAATGCCGATCCAGGTAGCAGTTTAAGAGCCAGCATGATCAGAAGTCAAAGTTCCCCAAGTGATAAAGTGTACCGGAAATGAATGGGCTGCCTGACCTTGTTACTCATCTGAAAAAGGACAGCATGTGTGAGTCAGCTTGACGAACCACAGGGCATCGAGGTATCTCACACTGGGAGGGACTTAGTTCAGATCCGGTCCAGCCATCAGAGTTTGGGGTCGGGGCTGAATTTGCACAGAAGCGCATCCATGGAGCAGCAATAGGGAAGCATGAGAGGGAAAGGCTGGGGCACAGTCAACTACCCGGGCTCAGCAGGGGCCTCTGGGAGAACAGGGCAAGACAACTGCGCACGTGCAGCAATGGAGTGAAGATCAGGAAACAAGATGAGGGACACAGGGCGTGGGAGTCGTGCACACAAGACTCTGTCTTTAGAACAGCCCTAAAGATGGCTGAGGAAGCTTCTAGATCAGCGGTCCTCAACCTGTGAATCCTGACCCTTTCACAGGTTCACCTGAGACCATCAGAAAACACAGATATTTACACTGTGATTCGTGACAGCAGACAAATTACAGTTAAGATGCTGCACGCCTTTAATCCCAGCACTCGGGAGGCAGAGGCAGGCGGATTTCTGAGTTAGAGGCCAGCCTGGTCTACAGAGTGAGTTCCAGGACAGCCAGGACTTCATAGAGAAACCCTGTCTCAAAAAAACCTTAAAAAAAAAAAAAAAAAGATGTTGCAGTGAAAAAGAATTTCATGGTTAGGGAGTCACCACAATGTGAGGAACTGAATTAAAGGGTCACAGCATTAGGAAGGCTGAGAACCACTGATTTACAGGGCTTTGTTCTCCTGGTGTCCTCCTTCCCCTCTGGTTCTTACACTCTTTCTGCCCCCTCCTCCAGTGGGGTTTACTGAGTTCTGAGGGAAGGGATTTACAGGAGAGCTCAGTGTTCCAAGGTTTCAATCTTGGCACAAAGTCTGCAGAGCCCAGTTTTAAATTGGGTCTTTTGTCTTCTTGGGTCTGTCTTTGGGTTGTTTGTTTGTTTGTTTGAGTTCTTCGTATATTCTGAATATTAATCATCTACATACATTGAGCTAGCAAAGCCTCTCCCTCACTCTATGGGTTCCTCGTTACTTGTTTGATCGTTTCCTTGCTAGCACAGAAGGCTTTAGTTGTATAAGGACCCACTTGTCAATTGTTGGTCTTAATTCCTGGGCAAAAGGTTCCTACTCAGAAACTCCCTTCCCACACCTACACTATGGAGGTATATACACGGCCTATATTTTCTTTTCACAGTTTCAATTTTTTTAGGTGCTACATGAGTTCTTTGACTCATTTTAAGACAATTTTTTGGGCAGGGTGATAGATACAGCTATAATTTCATTTTTCTACATATTAACATTTAGTCGTCTCAGCACAATTTGTCAAAGACCCTGTCTTTTCTCCGGTGTATATTTTTGACATCTTTGCCAAATAACCATACAGCTGTAGCTATGTGTATCATGTTTGGGTCTTCTAAACCAATTTATAAAGATCAGTAGCTTTTCTATACACCAACATTCTCAGAAAGAGGTCATGGACACATTTCCATTCACAATAGCCCCCCAAAAATAAGATAGGCATCAGCCGAACCACAGAAGTGACAGGCGTCTACAATGAAAGCATTAAGTCCCTGAACAAAGAGATTGAGCAAGACACAAGAAAATGGAAGGTCCTTCCATGCTTATGGGTTGGTTGAGTCTATTATGACAATGGCGAATCTACCAAAATCAATGTACAGATTCAATACAATCCTTACCCCATCCAGCCTGAGCGCCTGCCAACCACAAATGCCTTTTTGCTTCCAAGGGTTCGTCTATTCTCGATGGACTGTATAAACAGAATCCTACATGTGGTGGCATCTTAAGCCTGGCTTTTTTCACTTAACATATTTTTGAGGTTCACCCATGTGTCAAGTGTTGCGTGGGGTGCTGAAACATTGGAGTTCCATTGTATCCCAGTGTTGTACACGTATATTTCTCAGATTTAGTTGGGCTATGTCCCAATAAGTCCATCACAAGGTGTCTGCAAGTGAACTCTGTATTACATATAACTTCATAGCTCAGCTACACAGCATGCCATGGGCCATCTGCTGTTACAATGAGTGACCATGGACTGACTGGGAGCTGTGACTTGCTGCCACTCCCCAGCAACTTAAGAGAAGATCTTCGTGTATCTAAGCCTCAGAATAGAAGAAAAACCCAAGTTTACAGAAGGCTTTCAAACGGATGTATGTGGCTTTCACACTAGGGGCAAAAAATCTAAATCAGTGGCTAGAGTGATTGTTCAGTAAAGTGATTGCCAGGTAGCCATGAAGTCCTAAATTCAGTCTCCCTTCCCCATATAAAAACCCAGTTGTTGGGTTGTGGTGTGCATGGGTCCTGTGGGTTGTATTATGGGTCTCTCGTCTGCCCCCTCCAAGGGGCTAGGGCTGCGGCTCAGAGAGGCAGAGGTGCAGGAAGTTGACTGTGTTCACTCGACACCGGTGCCAGGCAGATGTTGGGCTGTGAGAAGGCTCTCAAGTAGGGATCATGAGGAGAAAGCAGAGGAGGTAGAGAAAGGAGGTTGCCATGAGGCAGGATGGGCCCTGAGCACATAGCCAAGGGAAGCTCCCATCTAGGACACATATGAAACAGAGCAAGACACACTTGGCAAGTAATGGGACATTTATTTGGTTATTTATAGCCTAGCCAGATTATAATAGTCTCAGAACATGCACAGTTTAGGTTTTAAGCTTGTTGATACATTTTGATGTCTCTATGCTGTTTACTCCGGAGCTATACAGGAAAGAGTGGGGCAGAACCCCCCTCCCATAAAATTACTTTAATATTCAGAATGGACCACTTGATGATACTGGATAACCAATTGGTGTGCTCTTCCCTGAGGAAGATGATGTCTCCTGTTCTGATGGCTTCTTAGTTGCCTGTAGATCTTTGTGTAGGGTTGGGACCTCACGGACCTTCCCCATCCATTTCAACACGTCTTTTGTAGTCATCCTTGTTCAGCTCACATCTGGGCAGTTGTGTTGCTGAGACTTTAATGGTGCAGCTTCAGACATTCTTAGGAGACACCATCTCATAGCTAACTGCCTCATCCTCTGGCTCTCACAATCTTTCCATTCCCACATCCGCAATGTTCCCGAGCCTTAGGTCTACGAAGGTTTTATAGATGTATCCATTGGGAGCGGGCGCCACAACTCTGCAGTTTGATTGGTTGCAGCTTTCTGTTAGTGGTCTCCATGTATTACAAAGAGAAGTTTTGTTGATGAGTAGTAAGGACTACACTTATGTGAGGGCATAAAGACAAATGTTTAGATTGTTGTTAGGGATTATGCTGGTTTAGCGAAGTGGTTGTAGGTTTTCTTTCAACATCCATGACTTTACTAACCCTGGGTAATTGATGAGATTTCCAGTACTAGGTGAGGTTTCCCTCTTGTTTAACAGGTCTTAAAGTCCAATTAGAGAGCTGTAGGTTACCATCAAGGTATGTGTTGTGCCACTACTGTACCCTTAAGATTACTGTGCCATGCTGGTCATTGTAGTTCATAGGAGTTGTAGCTGGGTAGGACTGTTGGTGGCTTCCCTCCTTTGGAAGCTTGCTTGGTGCCTCCTGGTACTGTAAAAGCTGGTTCTTAAGGCTTCCAGGTCAGTTCCAGTTCAGGGTCTTCTGGGGCTTATGTCAGAAATGTATGGTATCTTCAAAAATGGAGACAATCCTTCCATATCTTCGAGTTCACCAAGAGTAATAGCAGTTGCTATGTTTTTGGAATCTCTGGGACATCTGTGACCAACAACTTAAAAGAGGGATTCGCATGCCTGGTATTGAGGTTTTTGTCAGATGGTCATTGGCTTTGGAGAGAACATTGTCAGCCCCGATGGGAAATTTTCATTCCAACTCTGCATGTATGTATACTGACTTACTTGTATTGTGGGTATTTTAAGTAATAGCATGATTCCTGATGACTTCTCCAGATATTCTTACTATTACTTTACTCCCCTCCCTCCTTCTGCTGTGTTTACTTCCCTCCTCTTTCCCTAATATAGCCCTTCCTTTTGCTATCCCTCCTCCCTGGTCAGGATCAGATCAGTTGTACCCTACCATTCTCTCTCTATTGCTCCCTTACCAACCCACCCTGGCAACAGTCAGTCCATTTTACATTCGTTGTGTCTGCATTACTCCAGGATATGTACTGTGATGCTTGTCTTTCTGGGTCTCGGTTGTTCAGTCAGTATGATCTTTTCCAGTCCTGTCCATTTACAGATCTAGATCCTGGAAAGGAATCTTACTATATGGTCTTGATGTTCCTTTCCACCACGCACCATCCCATGTGCATACTGTCCCATTAAAACATCTTCTTTGAAGAAGTATGCATCTTTATTTTTTGCCTACCTTTAAGTTTAATTGTGTCTTCTTGATGAGATGTAAGGTTTTTTTTTTTTAAAGTGTATATCCTAGATACAAATCTCTTATAGATATTTGGTTTGAAAATATTTTCTCTCATTGTGTAAGGTTGTCATTTTATTTTCTCAATAATGTCATTTTATGTACTACCTTTTTTTGAGAGACAGGATCTTGCCAGGTATCCTTCATTGGGTTGGAACTCCTAATGTAGAGCAGGTTTGTCACAAACTTACAAAGATCCTTTTGCCTCTGTCTCCCAAGCACCAGGATTAGAGCATGAGCTACCTGGATTTCATTCTGAAGTTCTATGAAATCCAGATAGTACTTTTCTCTTGTGGATTATTCTTTTGAACCATTTCTCAGAGTCTAGTATCAAATAGGAGGCCATAAAACTCATCCCTCTGTTTTCTTCTGAGAGTTTCATAGTTTTAGCTTCTAGATTTAGATATTTGACCTATTTGAATTAATTTTTGTATGTAATATAAATTAGGAGTCCAATGTCATCCAGTTGCATGTGGATATCCATTAGTGGGTCAGACTATTTGTCTGAATTCTGTTGTCTTGGTATTGTTGTTGATTAGTCATAGATACATGCTGTTGTTTCTGGACTCTAAATTCTATTCATTGGCCTATATATCCTGTATGTATGAGTGTGTTGGGAAGGCCTGCCTTCTACAGAGACAAGATAGGAAGTGCATCTGTACATTCTGTCTAGAGATCAAATGTATAGTTGTCTTAGTTTGTTTTCTGTGGCTGTAACAGAGTATCTGAGTCTAGGTAATTTATAATGGCAGGAGGTTTATTTTGGCACTGTTTCATGAAGCCAGCGAAGTTCCATATTTAGATGCTGTTTCTAATGAGGGCCTCACGCTGCTAGAACTCACAGCAGAAAGTGGGAGGGAATCCCATGACCATGGAGGAAGCAAGAGAATACCGAGAAAGCCAAACTTGATTTTGTAACAACTGGCTCCTCAAAGTAAGTAATCCAGTTTCACAAGACTCAGGCATGAGGCTTCTGGTCGGCACTTCCCATGAAGTCTCCTTCCCATGAGTGCCAGTCACACTGAACAGTGAAGGTTCCAGCCCACCAGTGGGGAGCACTCACACTGCAGCCCTCTTCTATGCTCTGGTGGCAGAAGAGCGGTGTTAACATTAGGCATGAGTCCTGCCAACACGCACGCCGAGAGCAATGGCTAGGGAATTTCTCAAGAACTTGAATGTTTAAACAGAAACAGCCTAATGTGATTGTACTTGGCAGACCTTTCCAAGAAGCATAGCTATTATTTTCTTGCGAGAAGAATTCCTTCTACAGATACAAGATCAACACGTCAAGAAAAGGAAGGTACGTCAAGGACACGGCAAGCAACTTGGAAATGGAGCTCTGTGAGGTGAAAGTGCGCGGTGGTGGGGTGAGGGGCGCTAGGATGGCTCGCTTGACATGACATTATGTAAGCCATCTCCCTTCCTCAGCCTTTGACCTTGAGAATGTGCCGTTAGCTACTTCTCTGTGGCTGTGATAAGACACCGTGACCCAAGGCAATTTAAAGAAGAAAGAGTTAATTTAGCTCACAGTTCCACAGAGATGGAGTTTATAATAACGGGAGAGCAAGAGCAGGAAGCAGAGATCCAATTTCATCAGAATGGGAACAGGAGGTGACGAAGCAGCTCCCCATTGATGACTTCTGTCATCAATGCCTACCTCCAAAGGTTCCACAACTTCCCCAAACAGTGCCACCAACTAGGGACCAAGAGTTTAAGTACACAATGGAGGACAGTCCTCATGCAAACAACCACAGTGGTCAAACTTCTAAACTGGACTAAATTCAATTTAGCTGTATGTGATACAGCTTTTAAAAATCATTTAATATTTTGATTCAATTAAACTTTATTTATAGTCCTGTATTTCCATTTAGATAACTACAACACATTGTTTATATTTGTATTATTACTATAGCTTCTATTTAGACATTTAAAAATAATTACCCAACAATAATTTATTGAGTGTTTTTTTCTATCTTGCTAGAAGATATTTATTACCTCACAATAAATACGATATGATTGCCTTGTATGAGCTATTATGTAGGCTCTGTGTCCTAGGTCCTGGGTTGGTTTTGTAGGTGATTGATGTGGGTAGCAGAGTTGGGAAACATTCAGATGGCTCTGCCTGCTCTGGTTCTACTGGCTTCAGACTCAGATTTCTTGCTAATTAGATCCCTCATCCTCCTTAGCCTCTAAACTCAGCCAAGGCCCATGGGAGGTTTTCGCATATAGAATTTGAATAATATGCTAAGAGTACCCTCAAAATAACTAGAAAAGAAAACACCAGATCAGAAATATTGAACATGGATCAGTGGATCCCAAAAGAATGAGACTTCCTGATGCTCATGAGTCCATGAAAATCTTTTCCTAGACCCAGTTTTTTTTTTTTTTTTTTTTTTTACACACTAGCCCAATGTCCCTTTCTTGAGTTTTAGAAATGAACATTATGAATTCTTTTCTTAACAAATCCACTTCTGTTCTTAGATCCCTAACCTCCACAGGGGTGTGGGATACGATTGCTAACTGAGGCCTATAGCCCATATGTCTAAATATTTAACAGTTGTAAATCCAGTCAACAAACTGTTAAATAGTGTGATCACATCCTTCCTTGATAAATACTACTTTACGGTGACTTAGAGACTGGTCCTAAACTTGTTTTTCCTGCCCCTGTCCCTGACATTCTTGCTTTATTTCAGGGTGTGTGTGTGTGTGTGTTGGGGTGGGGGCTGTTCAGAGGAAGGGGGAAGGCGGAAGGGAGAGAATATGAGCTTGTGTTTTATGTGTGATTAGGCAATGTGACTGCTCTCATACCCAAAGTCGAGCCCATCAGTGTTAGACTTCCCTGCTCAGAGGCCCCTCCAGCCTCTACCCAAGCCTCCCTTTCCTCATAGTATGTCTTAATTCCTTCTGTGTTGCTATAACAAAATACCAGGCACTAGGTATAAAGAAAAATTATTTTGGCTCAAGGTTTTGGAAGCTGAAATGTGTAAGCTCTGGTGGTGACCTAGGACATGAGAGTGAGCTAGAGATGGGGAGAGCAATGGAGGAAAAGATCGTGTGTGTGGGGCACCCTTGTGTGTGTGTGTGTGTGTGTGTGTGTGTGTGTGTGTGTACACGCGCGCCCGGCCCGTGTGTAACTCAGTAAGTCCAGAGAGTTGAGTTTTTCTGAAAAGGCCTCCAGCTCACTCCAGGTCAGGGATCTTTCCTTTAGTACTGTCCTTTGGGGACACAAGGTTTCCTAGGGGCTTCTTTTCCTTTTATGTCCGGGAGTCTTGTGAGGGGAGCCAGAGGACCTGGTTGGTTTCTTGAACCTAGCAGGTGGGACATGATTCATTTAATATTTAAAAGGCAAAAGTGAGCTTTCTACTCCAGTCAGCTACTGGCCACTGTGACATGAAGTCAGTCCAAAGACAAGAGGTACAAATCTGACAAGGAATGACCCAGTACTCTGCTCCTCAGCCACAGATTTGCCTTTCTTTGTAAGATGGGCCTCACTGTTCAAACTATAGTCATAGTCTCGGGCTCACCCAGTTCAGCTAGGCCATCTGACTAGAACTCACAGTGGGGAAACTGATTCTTGCTCTAGGTCCTGCTAGCAGCTCCCCTGGTGAACAGAATAGCTCCATTCCATGGGGTGGAACTGGGGGAACTGATCTTGAGGCCTAGGTTCTCAGCGTGCAGTGGGAGCCAGGCTGGAATTGGCTGCTCTCTGAGGTCTCCTGTTAGCAACAGGATAATATCAACACTGCCTGGATATAAATGTTTACAGTTTTGAGCCTTTATTTTTCTGCTTCAGTCTCATTTGTGTTTCACAGAAAACTTCTGAGATCCCCAGAGGAGGGGACCATTCAACCACTACCTAGCTCCTTAACTAGGAGAGACTGTGGCAGCCAGTCTCCTCTGTGTTCTCTGCACTTGCACCCCAGTATCCTTCAAAATGCATTAAGTTTGAATTAGTCAGTCAAAATTTCTCCTGAAAAATAACCAGAGAAATTAAAGAGGTTGGGGTAAGTGTTGCAGCTCTGAGGAGAAGGTTACCCACAGCTTTGAGGTGGCAAACAGTGCTGTTTTTGCTGCTGGCTCTGCACAGCTTTTCACATTTGAAATACACCAGGAGTTTGCTCCAGGGAACAGGATCCTGCTGACTAGTGTCACCCAGCTCAGGGAGAGGTTGGGGTGGTGGCTCCCTGTGGCAGGGTGTTGGTTTCAGTTACAAACATCAGAAGCCACAGGTGGCATGGGAAACCACCAGAGCCAGCCCAGTTCACACTGCTCTCTAATCCAGGCAGAGCTCCTGGAAGAGTACTCACTGATATTTACAAACTTCCCTAAGAGCTGTGTAGAACATCTGCCAGGCATCTGGGAAGTGCTGGATAAACGTGGAGTGAAATTCCTAAGCCAGCTCTTTATAATAGCTTACCTTCTCAACCCCCACTCACCCATTAGAATGTTGAGCAATCAAAGATGAAGGGCAGAGCTGTTGACCCCCCAGCGCAAGCTGATAGAAGTGTGTCAGTCAGTACTGGACCGGCTGCCACATCTCAAAAAGAAGGCTTTGGAGGAGACACCACAGTTTCTCCAAATCTAGGAAGCTGTATCTCTCTCTGTCTCTCTGTCTTTCTGTCTCTGTTTCTCTCTCTCTCTCTCTCTCTCTCTCTCTCTCTCTCTCTCTCTCTCTCTCTCTCTCT
>NW_021604698.1:5734970-5742827 GCF_004785775.1 Grammomys surdaster
TCTCTCTCTCTCTCTCTCTCTCTCTCTCTCTCTCTCTCTCTCTCTCTTTCTTACACACACACATACACACACACAGATACACACACACACACACACAGACACACATACACACAACATTGTGTCCTGAAACAGTGAAATATTTATAACAGTGAAAATGGCTCACAATAAAGGCTTAATAACTCATGAGATAGTACTCACATAGTTATTGAAATGGTTTAGTGCTGTGTTTTTTAGTGGAAATATATTTTTATTATACAAAGTAGAAAAGGGCAGCATGCTAACACTACCTTTATCAGTACATACATGCATCTATATATCTACATATCTTTGAAGCATACATAAAAAATTATTGATAATTATTTCTCAAGGTGGGGGGAGTGCAGCTACCTTAGAGTCTTTAATGTGTGTCTTTTCTCACCCGAATTTTCAGCTACGGATATGTAGAATAATAATAATCAAATGTAGGATGGATGAACATGTGCTCCACTGGTCACTAAAACATTGATCTTTCTTCCTCCCAAACAGCTGAGCTTGGGGACCAGCTTTCTTGGCTGGGTGTCATGAAGGAAGGCTGGAATCAAGGGCTAAAACCACCTGCAGCTGTAGGAAGCATGGTTCCAAAAACATGGGGTTCTAGCACCCCACATCAGGCTCATGGAGTTTCAGAAATCGGTCATTCTGAATTGACATTTTCAAGTTATAGTCAAAGCTATTGTTGGTGATGGCAATGAAAATGTCTTTTAAAATGAAAGAAAGTCATCTTCTTAGCCTGGTACGGTTGCATGCACAGTTAACCCCAGCCCTGGGGAGGCAAGAAGGCAGGTGTAGTGAAAGTTAGATGCTATCCTGGGCTCTGAGCTCCTGATCCACAGAGCAAGACCCTGTCTAAAAGAAAGAGAGAAGAAAGAAATGAAGGAAGGAAGGAAGGAAGGAAGGAAGGAAGGAAGGAAGGAAGGAAAGATTCATATTCTTAATACTTGCCCCTTTGTATATTGTGTTGTCTCTTAGATGAGAAATAACTTGGAAACTGAAATATTCTCACCCAGTAGCTTTCTTTGCCTCTGGCCTACTGGGAAGAGTGAAAGCTCTTGGAACCCAGGAGTTTTTATGGCTTTTGTTCCAGAGCCCAGAAGTGTGCTTGTCACATACCAGATGCTCAATATATGAGCTTCTTTTATTATCAGTTTTTAATTTAAAAACCTCTGCTGTTCTGAGATACAGGTATTGTCGTGGAGTCCTGACTAACCTAGAACTCACTACACAGCTAAATCTGAGCCTTGGGTGCTGGGATGACAGGTGTGCATGGCCAGTTCCGAGATGAAAGCCAGTGGAGTGGGGTAAAAGAAGCAAATCCAGAGCTGCAAACCAGCTTCTGCTTTCGTTGTATTCATAATAATTACTCTCAAGAAATGAATTTGTAAGTAGAGTTCCAGAACAAAAAGTCTCATTTTTCCGTATAAATAATTTTTCAAGTAATTGGCACTCCTTTAAAATCAGGTACGATCTTTATGAGACATAGAAAAATTAGATATCTATTTGACTTTTATTCATGTTCATGTAAGTCTTCATGGAGGGTGTGTACACATCTGTGCAGGTGCCCTTGGAGGTCAGAGACACTGAATTCCTCTGGAGCTAGGATTCCAGGCAGCCTGAGCTGAGCTAGGAACTGAACTCTAGGCCTTTACAAGAACAATCTATACTCTTAGCCGCTGACCACCTCTCCAGCCCTGGAAATCATATATTTTAAAGGAGGACTTCCAGACATGGTAGTACACATTTTTAAGCCCAGCACTTGACAGATAGAGGCAGTCTCTCTGTGAGTTTAAGACCAGCATGTCTCCCTAAACCCTACTTCAAGCGTAGACATTGTCTGAAACCAACCAACCAACCAACCAACCAAGAATAAATAAGCACCAGAGTACCCCTTCATGGGAACTGAATCTTGTCTGTCCTTTAGTGGGTCACTTGGCACATGTGCCTGAGGCTTGACCTTTCCCATCTCTAAAATTATAAAATAAGACTAGATTATACTGAAATTTTCCTCTAGCTCAAATTAGCTCTGGTTCAATCATTTAAGTTATTAGAGTTTTTGATAATTTCATGTTATCGTGTTTATTTTAAAATTTCAATTAGTTTAATCGTAAGGTGACCAAGCCTGCTCAGTCAGTCAACAGGTTCTCCAGGGCAGGAGTGAGGATTAAAAGAAAAAAGATGATTAGACAAAATTGCAGCATGACCCCAGCCAATTCTGAGGCTGAAGGCTGAGGCAGGGTTGTTTATTCCCACTTTTCTTTTAAACCCTTTTAATTACATGCAAGTATTTAGGTCAGTTTTAGGTTGAGGAACCAACAATACAATAGATACAAACAGTCAAGGAACAAACAGGGCAATATACAAAGTCCCGTGATAACCTCTGTGATCAACACACACACACACACACACACACACACACCTTGATCCTTCCCCTGATCACTCTCAGGCTTGCTGTTTCTAAGGGCTCATCAGGATGACAAAAATATCTGAGCCTACTTCCCTGTCCTTGCCCATGGTCATATTCATACCTGAGGCCATCTTCTTTGTTCTAGCCTGAGACTTGGACTTGGATTCCTGTCTGAACTTACTTCTCTGTTTTAGCCTAAAATTAGGTTCCTGCCTGAACTTACTTCCTTGTCATGGCCCAATGTCAGATTCCTGCCTAAAGCCCATTTCCTTGTCCTTGGCCAATGTCAGATTCCTGCCTAAAGCCCATTTCCTTGTCCTTGGCCAATGTCAGATTCCTACCAAGCAGCCCCAAAAGCTCTCCACAGTAAGGTAGGGTTACATTGTGTGGTCCGGACTGGTCCAGGACTCTCTGTGTCCCAGGCTGATCTTGAACTCTTACTCTTCCTGCTGCAGCCTTCAGAGTTCTGGGATACCGACTGCACCACCATAGGCAGCCAGCCTTTTCTCTTTAACCTTAGTCACACACAATCTCTAGGTCTCACTTCTCAACAAGCAGATTTGGGGATTTTCTCTGTGTAATTTTCATTCTAGCTACCATCACAGTTCCTTGAGCCTCTGGCTCTTGTTGCTATAATCCCTCTGGGGTGGTTTGAATGCTTGACTCAGGGAGTGGCACTATTAGAAGGCCTTGGAGGAAGTGTGTCACTGTGGAGATGGGCCTTGAGACCCCCCTCCTAGCTGCTTGGAAGACCATCTTCTCCTGGCTTCCTTTGGATAAAGATGTAGAATTCTCAGCCTCCTCCAGTGCCATGCCTGCCTAGATGCTGTCATGCTTCCCACTGTGATGATAATGGACTGAACCTCAGACCTGTAACCCAGTCCCAATTAAATGTTTGCCTTTATTAGAGTCGCCCTAGTCATGATGTCTCTTCACAGCAATGGAAACCCCAAATAAGACACCTTCTCAACACCTAAAGCTTCTATGTGAATGCTGTAAACACCTCAGTATCAGATTATATGTTATGATTTAAATACATAGTTAACATTTTGTATGTCATTTTTGACCACATATTAAATATTTCATGGTCAGTTATTAATCACAGCATATAAAAGCATGACTTCCTTTCATTTTATGCAACGAATCTCTATTACATCTTCTATTACAGCACATAAAAGAATGACAGGATTAGAGATATTTATGGGACCTGGGGAGATGGATTAGTGGATAATCTGTGCAAGCACGAGGACAGAAGTTCAGATCTCTAGAATCCAAGTAAAAGCTAAGCAGATGTGGCTGCCACCAGTAATCCTAGCACTCAGGAGGCAGAGACCAGAAGCTCCGGGCCGAGCTGGCGAGCTAAAGGGCTTCGGGTTCAGCAAGCACACAATGCCTTAACAAATGAAGGAGATGTTGACTTAGGAAGACACTAGTATCCACTTTGGTCTTCTACATACATGCACTCACACATGCATACACATGTGCTCCCACACCTATGCAAACACACATAGTACACATGCATGCATGCCACGTGCACACACACAGGCAAAGTTGTAGAAAACCCATGCATCTGTATTGACCATTTATAGCTGATTTTCCTTTTCTTTTTTCTCTAAAGAACAGCACGGCATAATAGCTATGCACATTTCTATGAAACTGGTTATTTATAGAGATCTAGAGAAGCTTTGTAGTTTATGAGAAGCTGAGTGTTGGTTATGTGCAAATACCATACTTTTTATATAAAGGACTGGAATATTCACAGATGTTTGCTATCCTCAGTGATTTTGGCACCAGAGACCCTCCGAAATCAAGGAATGAGCAAGTTGAGGCTGAAGAGATTGGTCAGCAGTTAATAGCACATGCTACTCTTACATAAGACCCAAGTTCTATTCCAAACACCCATGTCAGATGACTTATAGCCTCCTGTAACTCCAGCTCCTAGAGATCCAAAGCTCTTCTCAACTCCCTGCTTACCTGCATGCACATGCTTATAATTTCCCAAACACATGTTAGTAACAACAACAACAACAACAACAATGGCGGCAGATGCCCCTGAAAAATGATCTCATCTTGAAGATGTGTTTGGAAAAGAGGAAAATTTTCCTGTCTTTGCCACATATTTCAGATATTTGAAATCTTGTCAAAAGTAGAACAGTAGCAATTTCTTAAGTTTAGTTGTAATATAGAATCTGAAACTAACTTTCCTTTCTTGGTGATATTAATTCAACCTTGCAACAAATGGATATTTTATCCCTGCCCAAATGGAACTACAAATATCTTGCATGGATCCTTGGTCAGGGAGTTCTGTAGGTCTATGTATTGATCCATTTCCGTAGAAGCCACATGTGTTATATCACTACAAATCTCATCTGAAAAATCTTCATCTCTGAATGTAACAATATTTAGAGAAAAGGCCTTTAGGAAGGTAATTATTAAAAGAAACCCTTAGGGTAGTCCCTTTTCCATTCTAACTGTTGTCCTTATATGCTGAGACTATGCTGTCACCCTTGGTCAACAGTATCCAGCTGCTCCAAAACTTTTAGCACTATGCATGAGCTAATGAACTGTATTGTGGTGGGCTGGAGTCAGCAGCCATGTCTGCTTTGGGGAGGACTCTCCATGCGTGGATCCACAGGTGCGCTCATGCAGGGGAAAAGCCTTTCAAAAGTGAATTTGATGGCTGTAATGGGAAGTTTGCCAATGGTGGGGATCAAAAGAAGTATTCCATGTCTATACCATCGACAAGCTCTACTACTGTAAGATTCAAGGCTGTGACAAACCCTACATTCACCCACACTCTCTGAGGAAGCACATGAAGACTCGTTGCAAGATCCCTCACCTTCAGCTGGTGTCCTTCACTATTCATCAAAGGGTATTCCAGTGAGTGACCCTTTGTCCCCTGTGCCTGACTCAACTAGGAGACAATGAAGCACCCTGTTTCTTCAAGTGACCAACTTTCTTTTCCAGGCCACTGGGCCTCAACCACTTCTACACACCTTCCAGCAACGGAAGCAAACCTCTTGAGTTTGAAGAAGAGGAAATATAGATGTTATGGTGTAATGAATGGCCTGTTTTTCTTTTTCTCCCAAGTTCAATGAAACAACAACTCAGATTGAAATACATTTACAAATACTTAGGTCATATAGCTAAGCTCATTTCTTGACTAACTAATAATTTAAGTTAGCCCATTTATACTAATCTACATTCTGCCACATGGCTGGTTACCTCTGCTCAGGTACTAAGTGTCTGTCTTCCTCACATCTTCCCTAGTGACTGTTCCTGAACCTCACTCTATCCCAGAATTCTTTCTGCCTACCAGATGTCCCACCTTCTATTCTACCCTTTCTTATAGGCCATAGGTTTTTAAATTGACAGGTGATGCATTTGTACAATGCATGAGATATTCTCTCTATATTGTGCAGACCATATATTAGACTTATTAAGATAGTATAGGAGTCCTTGGACCATGTTCTAATTTGAGACAGTGATGAGCCTGAGGCAGACCTGGTGACTCAGACAGGCCACTAGGTCTAATTAGTCCTATTTGTTCAGTATTAAACCCTATGGTGTTTGTACAGTTAATTAATTTAATTAAAACAAATTCTTTTCTTTTTCTTAAAGAACTTGCCAGTTCTGGCATGGCATCAGAAGAGAGTGTATGACACAGTTCCTACCCCTGAAGCAGATCCAGGAGGGCGTGGGTCTTCTCAGTGCTGGTGGTTGCTGTAGGCATAAGGCTTGTTTCTATAATGTATATATTTTACTTTATGTTCCTCCTTTGTGGAATGTTCTCCCTGCCTAGATTAATGACCCCATGGTAATCAGAAACACCACAATTCCAGGAATCAAGAACGTGTCTGGTGTTCCTCAGCAAAATAGTAATGCTGTGACCTTCAGGATAGCCCTTAAGGCTGTGAGAAAGAACTATGAAAACATGAGTTCAAGAATATATAAAATTAATATAATGTTGAAGTAATTATTTAAAACGGCTGCTAGTCAAGGCCACTATCTAAGCTGCAGCGGCTCTGCCTAGCTCAGCTCAGCTGCCATGTTCTGTGGCTCCTCCTACAATATAAGAACTGTTCTTTACAAGATTTCTTAAGTATGCAAAATATAAGAATGCAATATGAACTGCATGAGGGGCTTCTCAGACTTGAAAGAACAGAGGCAGTTGCACTAATGAGCCAGCTCTGTCAGAAAGATATTAAGGAAGGAGAAAAAGAGATTTAGGGTGTGGTGATGTAAGGGCAAGATCCCACCCAGGTAAGCTTATTGTTTGTGTTTGCAGTAGAACAAGGAATAGTTTGGACTTTTAATCTTGAATGAACTACAGCAATCTAGAAATGGAGCCTCAAGATTTGAATCACACTTGTGGCTGGAAGACAGGCTTTTGATCTGAATCTTGAGGAATGATGGCCATGAAAAGCTTAGGCCCAGGCATGGTGGTGTACACCTTTAATCCTAGAAGACAAAAGAAACCAGATTTCTTAATTAAAGGCCAGCCTGGGACAGAGCAAGTTCTAGGTGAAGAAAAGCTAAAGTTTAGGCATGGTGGTACATGTCTTTAATCCCAGTGTTTAGGAGACAGAGCCATGTAAATCTCTGCGTTCAAGGTCTGTCTACAGAGCAAGTTCCAGGTCAGCCAAATTTAGGCAGTGAGTTGGAAAACAGAGAGCTGGCAATAATGTAATAGAAAAATGGGACTGTGCCCCAGCTCCAGCAAGCAGCAGAACTCAGAAATTTTTGGCCTTATGTCCCTGTCTTTAGAGTCAAGGGGCTAAGGTCATAAAATGCTGATTTATGGAATAATCAAAAAGGAACCTAGGGTAAATGTTTGAACTAATATGTAATTCTTAAGGAAGTAGCTTATGCAAAATAAAAGACTGGGTGGTGGGCTATCTTGAGCAGAACACTGAGCTGTCAGCTTGCATCTGTCACTGACTCCAAGTCATCTGTTCACCTCTCCCATTTACTCCTTTCTCAGAACCCTCTCTCAAGCTGAGGCAGGCCCTCAGCAAAACCAACCAACCAACCAACCAGAACATACTTGTGATTCAGCACTGATAAGACAGAGACAGACAAATTCCTGGGGCTCACTGGCAAACAGCTTAGAGCGGAGGAAAGGAAAGGAATGGTGTAGCATGCTGATGTCCAGGCATGACCTGACTACTGAGCCTGTCAATAACCTGTCGTGGAAGGGGAAAGATCTTATAGATCTTATAGGGAGGGCCTATCTGTCCCTACGGATGTATATGCAGTTAATTGTTGCTGGAAGTGGAGGTGCACCCACCTTAATATAGCTGCATACATTGTGCTGCTGTGACTGTTCAAGCAGAGATGGGAAAGCAGAGCTACTGAGATAGACAGCTGGGAGACGGCGAGGGACAGCTGGGAGACGGCGAGGGACAGCTGGGAGA
>NW_021604698.1:5743227-5763304 GCF_004785775.1 Grammomys surdaster
GCCTGGTCTACAGAGTGAGTTCCAGGACAGCCAGGACTACACAGAGAAACCCTGTCTCGAAACATCACCAAGAAAAAGAATGACAATCAAAACCAGACAACCAACCAAAACAAAACAAAACTCAGGCCAGCTCCTCTATTGTGCTACTGTATTAACCACCTATTGTTTGTTGTTTTTAAAGAAGGTTGTTGCTTGTAATTTTAAAAAAACGTCCTACTGCCTTTGCCCACGAGCTGCCGCGGTACCAGCCCCTTCCACCTGGCTCTGGGATCCGCTGCCACCAGCCCTAACCTGGCTTCCTTTTCCACTCGACTTTGCTCTGGCAGGGGTCACGTTACCAACCCACTCCTGAGACCCTTGAATCTGCGGATAAAAGACACACAGACAGCTTTATTACTTTAGAACTTGCCAGCTAGGCACAATTGCTGGGCGCAGATAACTCTTGCCTGGAAAGGCATGCCCTTACCAATTTATTATCTCTGTCTCTCCCTCCACTCTAAAACTTAGTGGCTTGTACCAGCTAGCTCCTGCCAACATCCTTGGCCATCTGCCCTCAGCGGACGACATGATTGCTGCCTTCTTCTCGTTCCAAAGCATGGCAGAAAGACCTATCTCTCCTTCCCTACATCTCCTTCTCATCTTGGAACTCTGAAGCTCCATCTGTACCTTCCGCCCAGCAATTGGCTCCTGGTCTTCTTTATTGACAAACCAAGAACCAATCAGGGAACTAGACCTTAGTATCAGAACCTCCTCTTACAGAAGGTCTTTATCTTTAATGTATTTTCCACCTATGTCCTGAGCACTGAATCCTCTTCCATCTGGAGCTGACAGTGTAAAGTATATGACTTACTTAATATGGAGCAGTTGCTATACTTGTTAAATTTGGTGGGGCTTATAGCTCCCACCAAATACTGATGAAAGTGTGACCTTTTGCCAGAGCTGTCAAGCCAGGATACAAAGGGTCAAGGACCTAGGACGGGAGCTCTTCGTTTATGTTCCATTGGTACAACGTATCTCCCATGCAAACTATGGAAAACATCTGTATATATACTAAGGAGTACTAATTTATCCTTAGGGACCATACCCTGCCAGGGTTTGTAGAAATTTGTCTTGTGTGCTGTAAGTGGTTGGTACAGTGTTGTCATTGTTAATAACTATCTGAATAATTTTATTTGTGCAGTTTTAAAATTAATTTGTTTTTTTTAGACATCCTTCTCTTTCCCCCTGGAACAGTTCAAAGAACACCGAAGAAATATATTGTACATTTCAGTGAAAATTTGTCATTTATGATCCATGGTTTATTTAAGAAAAAAACAAAAGAAAATGAGGAAATATAAAATATGTTTTTTTAAGCATAAGTGAATGGAAAAGGTAATGTGAAAACCTGAGATGTCCCATGTCTCGTGTTGATGAGATTATGTGTGTGTCAGGGACAGCCCTGCGTATACACTGAAGGCCTAAAATCAGCCATAGGCCTAAAATCAGCAATAGGCCTGACATATATGCCTGCTAACACAAAGTCTTGGGGCTCTGTGGAAAAACACTGAAACAGATGCCTAGACGCTATTGTAAACAAGCAGCTTTGGTAGAAAATTGCCAGCCTGAATAGTCATAGACCTTATAGATAGGCAACCTTGGTGGATAGTACCAATTTAGATAAGGACAAGTGAATCATAGTCAGAGTCATAGTGACATGTCCCCTGAACCATCATCCAGCTGTTCTGGAAGATATCTGTACTCCCCCTGAACACCTATGCTCCTGTGCCATCCCCTTCCCCACATCCTGCCTTTTTTGTGTTTATAACCCCTGTGTGAAAAAGTAAAAATTGCGATTTGATCAGACTATAGACAGATCATCATTTTTTGCGTTCACCTGTTTTCCCTCATCTTCTCTTTCAGGTGACCTCCCCAGGCCCCTGTTTAATGTCCTGCTGGACAGGACATGTGTGGTTTATAGAAATATCACAAGTCTGGTACTTGGATCTGTTTCTTGGACACTTTTCAATGTTCTCTTCAGATTATTAAAGTAAATATGACACAGGCAGACCTTCCCTTATAAAGATAAAGGCCTACAACATGAACATAAAGTAATTCTACATTTAAAAAAAGAAGAAGCTAGGCATTACGGCATAGAGATACCATCCCAGCTCTTCAGGGACTGAAGAAGGAGGATTGTAAAGGCAGGGCTTGTCTCCACTGCAGAGTGACTTCAAGGCTAGTGTGGACAAATTAATGACACTTTGCCACAAAATAAGAGGTAGGAACATGGCTAGTGACATATACAGCTCAGCGGCAGAGAGCTTGCCTGTCATGCTCTAGGCCATGGTATTACACACAAAAAGCAGAACATACTGAGGCCAGGTCGTGGTGAAGAGAGAGAAGAGATAGCAAGATAGTGGCTGCCTACTGGGTAAGGAAAGGCCTCAGAGGAAGCCAGGCCTCCTAGCACCTCCCCCTCAGACATCTAGCCTCAACATTGTGAGAAAGTTGTTCCTTTGTTCAGCCACCCGGTCTGAGATGTCTTGCTTCAGCAGCTCTGGAAAATGAATATGAAATCTCACTGCGTCCTCTCCCAGATGACCACAGGACCACAGTGTCCCTTGAGAGCCAACCTGCTTGTCTATCTGGTGGATCAGATTAAGCACATGTGAGCCTCTTATTGCCTTCGAGGCTGAGCTGGCTAACCCCTCTTAGGACTTGAGTCCATATCTGCACAGTCTCAGTATAGCAGTCTCCCCACAGAGCTTATTTGGTTGAGTGTGTCTAACAATTTACTTTGTGTTCTATATTCTTAGTGCCCAGTACAGAGCTCAGTAATAGATAATTAAATGAGCAGGTAAACTCAGCACAATGATTAGTGTCTAACCTTTGCTTGTGTCCAGCGTCGACAACCCCACTCCTGGTACAAATCTCTGTAACAGCAGCCCTCTGAATGAATCCAAGTGCACTTCTACTCTGGAGGATTTGTGTCCCGGGACCTTCTGGCCCATACTCATAACTCAAGTGTATCATTAGTTTAGATATCATGTCAGCAACTTAGCACAACGTGAAAACATGCTGGTTTTCTTATAGTACAAATTAAACAGTGAACCACAGTTAATCTTTCACTGGGCATAGTCTGAAGGAAAATAAATTTAATTTTCCATGAATACAACATGCTCATGCTTTAAAAATATATAATTTATTTCAATTACATCCTCCCTAAGATATTCACCAGGCAAAGTTATAGTTTTGTGTGTCAGTAAATTCACTCATTAATTTTACAAATACCCACTAAATGCTTCTTTTGGGCCCGGAACAATTTTGATGCTAACGGCAAAGCAATGAACTAGATGGATTCCTTCAGTATAAAACTTAATGGTGCATCTTGTTTTAAAACTGTCACACAAAAAGCTTTAGTAGAATACATTAAATATGTTTCAATAAATTCTACAATTGAAGAATAGTGGAAATATTTTCAAATTACAGTGCAATAAAGTTCAAAATTAAATACAAACTAGAGTGCCATTTGTACAGCTTGCTTCGTTTTTTTTCCTGCTAAAAGAAACACGTTTATTTCAATGAAGATATCTTTTTTTTCTCATAATTTTATTTATTTTTTAAAAAACTTTATATTGGTTCTTTGTGAGTTTCACATCACGCACTCCCACCTGGCTCACCCCCCCACACACACCCCCTCATATGAGCTCTCCAGCGCTGTTCTGGCTAGGAAACCCAATGCCAGCATCAGCAGGCATTGCTGCCTTCTGCTGGTCTCCTCTCTCACGCCCTTGGGGGTAGCTCTATTGTACCCACACATCCAGAGCCAGCTCCATTGTGCTTCCCAGTCAAGGCAAGGGCCCCACTCTCCCAAGTGCTGCAGCCTGTGTTGGCCTGGGCCAGCTCTCCCATTCTCATACCCTTGGGGCTGGCTCACCTGTGCCTTTACCATCAGGGCCAGCTCTGCTGTGTTGCCCAGGTGAGGTGGGGGAATGGCAAGACCAGCTCTCTCAGCTACTGCAGGTGGTGAGGGAGTAAAGTGGAGGGCATCATCCCCACACCCATGCCACCTCATGCCCGACGAGTGGTGATACCAGCTTTCCCAATGCTCTTGGGGGCTGGCTCACCTGCGTCCCCACCACCCAGGGCCAGCTCTACTGTGCTGCCCAGATAAGGTACAGAGTGTGCTCTCCTGAGTGCTGAAGATGGTGATAGACAGGGCTAGCTCTCCTGAGCCCATGACCCTGTGGGCAGCTTTCCTAACTGCCAGAGGTGGCAGGGTGGGGGTGAAGGGCATCATCTCTGTGGCCATGCCATCCCATGGCAGATGAGTGGCAGCATCAGCTCTCCCACACCACTGCTACCAGGGCCAGCTCCCAAGTGCTGCCACCAGTGAGAGATGAGGCCAGTTTCCTGAGCACTGCATCCAGTGAGGGGCAAGGACAGTTATGCACAGCCCCTTGACATCCACATGGTCCCTGTGAGTGCCGCAAACAGGCATGTCCCCATCTTCTATAGTGGTCTATGAGCCACGGATATCAACACCAACTCATGCTGCTGTGGAGGCAGCACATGTGATGGTCCATTTGGTTGGTGGCCCCTGGGTGACATCTATCCATGCTGTGCGTTTTGTGCTGTGTGTTGTAGCAGGAAGCAGGTGTCTATGGCCCTCCTGCATGCGCCATGTGCTGGAGGGCAGGTTTGTGGGTGGCATGGTGGTCTACAGGTGTCAGTCTTCCTTCTCCTGTGCGGTGCTGCCTCAATTTGACTTAATTTGATTTTTCTGAGTCCTAGGCATAAGGCAACTTTAGCCTTCAAGCCAGGCATCAAGCTAGGATGAACAAAAACCTGCCGTCTGCTCTGCCCATGACTGATATAAGAATGTCACCACCAACAAGGTGTTTGCCCATTGCCAGGGGGTTGGTGGAGTGGGGGGCACCACAGCTTGCTTCTTTTATGTCATAGTTCAAATTGGAAGTCACATTTTCTTCACTTGCTAACCACCTCCTCCCTCCTGTCTGTCTTTTACATTTGATTTGTCCCATGTCCCACCCTCTGGGGCTCTAAAGTTGATCACTTTTAGGAACAGACACAGTACAGGTGTCCTGAGGTACCTGTGGTTGGGATGTCCTCTTAAGAAGATCTAGCCAGGCAGTGGTGGCACATGCCTTTAATCCCAGCATTTGGGAGGCAGAGGCAGGCGGATTTCTGAGTTCGAGGCCAGCCTGGTCTACAGAGTGAGTTCCAGGACAGCCAGGGTTACACAGAGAAACCCTGTTTCGAAAAAACAAAAATGAAGAAGAAGAAGAAGAAGGAGAAGGAGAAGGAGAAGGAGAAGGAGAAGGAGAAGGAGAAGGAGAAGAAGATCTACCTTACCAGGTCTTCTTTCTAGCTAGGGGGGAGCTTTCCCAGTCCTGAGTCATTTATTGCCCCCCCCCCCCCCCCCATGGCCTGATGCGTATTTCCCGGCAAGTGTGACTTAGCTGCCCCTGTTGTCTCCACACTCTGGCTGTTCCTCGGCCTGTTAACTCAGCTGCTGCTGCACTGCTCACTCCAGATCTTCCTTCCCCCTGGTTTCTACATCCCCAACAAATCCAGCTGGTGCAAGGAAAGGTTATATTTATCTGTGAGACACGCGATAAGACAGACAGTAAAAGAAGATGAAAAACACGTATTTTGAACACACAGAGATTTTAAAAGTAGTTGCAATAATAAAATAAGAAAGAATTAACTATCGAATAGCAGAGTCGTAGAGTGTGGGCAAACATAGGATTCTCTCGGCTTTATGAATAGTACCCCTTCCCCACCAATCCCTCAACGCCGCTCTTACCCACTGTGTGGTAGGTAGTGCTTTTACACGGCTTGATCTTAGTTTATATCTCTTATCTTCAGCACTCAGCGCAGTGCTCAGAAAACAATTAGTGCTCAATAAGAGTTTATTAGTAGGAAGCAGGGTTCAATGAGTGCTCACTAGTTGTCGTGGGAGTTTTTGCTACACTGCTTTGGCTTCTGGCAGGTCGCACTCGCGTACCGCCCAGAGGCTATTTTTGGATCCGAGAATGAAAGACACACACACACATTAGCTTATTTTTAACATGCCTTACTGGGCACGTCTAAGCCTTTCCCGGCTAGCACATCCTTCCCTTCGATACTCCTGGCTCAACACCTTCTAAATCTACCTTAACTTCGCTGTTCTGTTATCGTCTTGAAACCCACTGGTCTTTGCTGCTCGAGACGCTTCCGGGCCACTGTCTCTTTACTCCTACATTTCTGATGATCTCCCCACAGCAGCTCTGAATCTGCGTCATCTGTCTCTCTTGGGTCATTCCGATTCTCTCTTTCTCTTCTTGCTTCTTAGCCTGCTCGACTCTACAGGTCCAGCCCCGCTCCCTTTGCTCAGCCATTGGCTGTAAGGTAATCAAATCCAGCTGGGGCCAGGCTTCTTTAGCCTGTGTGCAGGACACTGCGAACAGGTTTTTTTTTTTTTTGGGTAATAAGATTCGCAAGAGAACACCAGTCACTAGAATCAGTAGAATGGAAAAGGGAATTATTTCTGAAAGAAGACAGAAAGAGTGAATTGGAATTTTGAAAAATTAAGCAGACAGTGCAGATAGGTTCCCGGGGTGGTCTCCTGTAGCTGTAATGTCATATTTTGCCTCTGAGCTTTGGGAAAGGTATTGAATGTAGCACATTAATGGTATAGGGGCTGAGTGGAGCTGGGATGAGAATACAGACGTTGAATTTTGGAGTAATGTTCTTTGCTCTTACATCCCTTGACGCTGTAAGAATGAACACATGATCAATTAATCACCAAATGTGAACAAACGTGAGCAGCTTTTGAACCACTGTCTTGGTGATTTTCGTCTTTAAATATAAAACCACTTCACGGATATGCAGGTCACTCTTGCAACAGAGGCCTCGCTAATGCTTTTTTTTTTTGGTTTTTTGGTTTTTTGGTTTTTCGAGACAGGGTTTCTCTGTGT
The DNA here is from genome assembly GCF_004785775.1 of Grammomys surdaster. Lineage (NCBI taxonomy): Eukaryota > Metazoa > Chordata > Mammalia > Rodentia > Muridae > Grammomys > Grammomys surdaster. The sequence continues at coordinate 5,750,190 of NW_021604698.1, forward strand.
AGCCCAGGCTGTCCTGGAACTCATTCTGTAGACCAGGCTGGCCTTGAACTCAGAAATCCACCTGCCTCTGCCTCCCAAGTGCTGGGATTAAAGGCGTGCGCCACCAATGCCCGGATACTCGCTAATGCTTTTAACAGTGCTCCAACGTTAGCATGGGAGCAGTTGAAACAAGCATGTTCCAAACCAAAGAGTAAACACAAACAGATAACTTAGTAAGAACTTCGAGAGAAGGGGTTATGCCGTCGTCACCGTCCATCATCCAACAGGAAACAATGTCAGCATTTCAGAGACCAGTGGTACTCCAGCACCTGTGAGAAAGCCCACGAAGCGCGCGACGAGCTGTGGCGATTCTGGTTTCGCCACAATTAGCAGAGCACGTCATTACAAGATTTCCCAAAGGGTTAGTATCCCGTTAGTGTGGAGAAAGACTGAAATCATGATTTTTATATCCTTGAAACAGATGGTTATAATTTAAACTTCACGAAATATGGGTGGTGGCGGCGGCGGCAGCGCGGGTGGGGAAGGCAATCAAAAAAACCTGAAAGTCCCAGTTTCTTGTTTTCCAGGCCAAAGCCTGCAGGATGATTGTATAAATAGTACTAAGACTCTCATCTATTTTTCTTTCTTCCTGGAGATAATCTGAAGAGTGTCTGGACACATCTAATGGTTAGCCAGATGGCATTTCCAGATCACTTTTTCTAGAAGCTCAAGATCTCATCAGATACAACGGCACGATCTCAAGCTGGTGCAGGAGAGCAGTATAAAAGCCATAGAATGAATCGTGCGTGGGGGTTGGGGGGGAGATAAGTTACAGGAAACATATTTCATTTTAAAAGCAACAGTTGAGGGCAAGACTGGAAAAATCATGTACATATTGAATCTGCCACAGCTCTTACACAGCATTGCCCCAGCCTGTCTCAAACACCATCAGCGTGTCTCAGCTGTGCTATATATGCCACTCGAGGGCCTAAACACGGTTCATAGCCAGAACTGTTAGCTGCAAGCTTTTCCTAACCGAGGTCAAATAGACTGATTGCAAAGCAGCTGTGACTCAGGCAGTTCATATTGCCAACAGACCTTGGTGCCAACACACCTTGGCGTGTGTCCAGTGAGGTGCTACATTTACAGAAATGCAGAATGCAAGAGTTTATGGGATTGTGGCAGATGCCATCAAGACTTCAGAGAAAGGTTGGGATGCTAGACAATGTGCTGTGGTGTTGACGTCCCTGTAAGGCAGCCCCTGTCAGGTGACAGAGTTGTCCGCATAAACCTTAAGCAGCAGCAGGGGGCCCAGAGAGAAGTTCCAGCAATGGTGAATTATCCAGGGAAACATTGAAACAAATGCAAAGTAAGCCCGAGAGGGTAGCCCAGTGGAATCAGGATGTTTAGCCTGTGTCTCTTTCATCAGGTATCTGGAAAGTTTGTAACACTTCTCGCCCACACCCCATCCTCATATTTAATCAAGGACACATAGTTGAGTTTGTCTTTCAAGCTTTTGAATTGTCTTTGAAGGTGGGGATGAGGGGGGGGGAGGGCAAGGCTGACCTCAAACACTATGTAGCCAATGCTAGCCAGATACTTAAATCCCTTCTGCCCAGTATCCTGTTGCTGGAGTGTGCCTCTACTCATAGTTGGACTTGAACTTTTGAGCAATGTTGCAACCATTAGCCTGAGAACTCTTAGAGACAGAACGATATTCTGCATTGTGAGATGGGCAGGGACCTAAAGGTCAGGGCTGGATGCAACAGTTTGGAAGTTGAAGGCCTCTGTGATGGTCAATCTTGATAGTGAAATATGATCATTGTGGAAGCATACCTCCGAGTCTTTCTATGAAGGTGTTCCCAGAAAGCTTTACCTGAGGGAGAAAGATCTGCCTAGGTTGTGGGTGGTGCATCCCGTGATGTGCACGGTTCTGGACTGAACAAAAGGAGACCGGGAGCCGAGCACCAGTGTTGCTCTCATTCTGCTTCCTGACTGCAGACTCAATGTGACATCAATTTATCCTCTGATAGTCATGCTTTCCCCAAAGCCTTTCCCTTAAGTGCTTCTCATCGTATATTTGGTCATGGTGATGGGGAAAGTATCTAGTGCCTTCCAGTGCCCAAGGCAGCACAGATGGGAAATACTGTGGACTTTTAAGAAATGAGACTTGGTGGGAGATCTTTAGGTCATCCGAGGCATGACCCTAAAAGCAACTGTGGGACACTGGCTGTTCCTTCTTTCTCCTCACGTCTTAACATCTACAGTGTTTTGCTGCTTTATGTATTTTGGTCATGTTACGCTGCCCTCATCAAAGGCACAAATCATTATGGACTGGGACACTCAAGAGGACAGGGCAGAATGAACCTATTCTCTTCATAAGTTATATATCTCAGACTTTTTTTTTTTTGTAACACAAAGTTGATAAGAGGGAAGGTCATTTTTATTTGTGACAGAGCATTTTAGTTGTCAACTTGACACAATCTAGAATCACATGGGAAGAGAATCTCAATGAAAGGTTACATAGATCGGCTTGGATTGTAGACATTACCTTGACTATGGTATCTGAGGTGTAAAGACTTGCCCACTATGGGCGGCACCATTCCCCAGGCAGGAGATTCTGAGCTGAGTAGAAAAAGTGAACTGAGCACTAGCATGCATGGCTGAATTCATTGCTCTCTGATCTTTACTGTGGACATGTTAGGAACAATTGTTTCAAGTTCTTTCTGCCTTGGCTTTTCACAAGAATGGGCTATGACCTCGAATTGTGCCAAAACAAACAAACACCGCTTCGATTCTTTACCTGTTGACATTGCAACAGAAAACAAAATAAAGACAATATAATTCTTATTTTAATATGTTTGATATTTTAATTAAAAATATTTTTTAAAAATAGTAACTTCATAGTGGAACACATGCTTCTGTGGCATGATGGGGCATCTTTTGGGTATATTCCCAAGAGTGGTATTGCTGGGTCTTCAGGTAGATCTATTTCCAATTTTCTGAGGAACTTCCAGATTGATTTCCAGAGTGGTTGTACCAGTTTGCAATCCCACCAGGAGTGGAGGAGTGTTCTTCTTTCACCACATCCTCACCAACATGTGCTGTCACCTGAGGTTTTGATCTTAGCCATTCTGATTGGTGTGAGGTGGAATCTCAGGGTCGTTTGATTTGCATTTCTCTGATCACTAAGGAGTTTGAACATTTCTTTAGATGCTTCTCAGCCATTCACGATTCCTCTGTTGTGAATTCTCTGTTTAGTTCTATACCCCATTTTTTGATTGGGTTGTTTGTTTTTTTGGTGATTAGTTTCTTGAGTTTATATATTTTGGATATTAGCCCTCTATCAGATGTGAGGTTAGTGAAGATTTTTTTTTTCCCAATCTGTAGGTTGCCGATTTGTCTTATTGATTATGTCCTTTGTCTTACAGATGCTTTCCAGTTTCATGAGGTCCCATTTATCAATTCTTGATCTTAGAACATGAGCCGTTTCTGTTTAGAAAATTTCTCCCCTGTGCCAATGAGTCCAAGGATGTTTCCCACTTTCTCTTCTATTAGATTGAGTGTATCTGGTTTTATAGTGAGGTCCTTGATCCACTTGGACTTGAGCTTTGTGCAAGGTGACAAATATGGGTCTATTTTCATTTTTCGACATACAGACAGCCAGTTAGACCAGCACCATTTATTGAAGATGTTCTCTTTATTCCATTGTATATTTTTGGTGTCTTTGTCAAATATCAAATGTCTGTGAGTATGTGGTTTTATTTCTGGGTCTTCAGTTCTAGTCCATTGATCAATGTGTCTGTCTCTGTACCAATACCATGAAGTTTTTGTCACTATTGCTCGGTAGTAAAGCTTGAGGTCAGGAATGGTGATTCCCCCAGCCATTCTTTTATTGTTAAGAATTGTTTTTGCTATTCTGGGCTTTTGCCTTTCCAGATGAATTGAGAATTGTTCTTTCTATGTCTTTGAAGAATTGTGTTGGGATTTTGAAGGGGATTGCATTGAATCTGTATGTAGATTGCTTTTGGTAGGATGGCCACTTTTACTATATTAATTCTGCTAATCCATAAGCATGGGAGATCTCTCCGTTTTCTAAGATCTTCTTCAATTTCTTTCTTGAGGGACTTGAAGTTATTGTCATACAGGTCTTTTACTTGTTTGGTTAGAATTATCCCAAGATATTTTATATTATTTGTGGCTATTGTGAAGGGAGTTGTTTCCTTAAAAAACAGCATCAAGCGAGGGAGGGGGTTGCAGTCTGAAAGAACTGCAGGGATGGAAATGGAGAGAAGCCTGGGGAAAAGAAGGCCCAGTGACAGGCAAAAAGTGGGATCCAGTTCAAGGGGAGGTCCCAGGGCCAGACACTATTACTGAGGCTATGGAGTACTCACAAAAAGGGACCTATCATGACCATACTCCAGAAGACCCAACAGGCAACTGAAAGGTCAGATGCAGATATCTTCACACAACCAATGGACAGAAGTTGCTGACCCCTGTGGTTGAATTAGGGAAAGGCTAGAAGAAGCTGAGGAGGAGGGCAACCCTGTAGGAGGACCAGCAGTCTCAACTAACCTGGACCCCAGAGATCTGTCAAACACTGGACCTCCAACCAGGCAGCATACACCAGCTGACATGAGGCCCCCAACACATACACAGCAGAGGACTGCTGGGTCTGGGTTCATGTGGATTCCTGTAGCTGGAACACAGAGAAGGGCCCCAATGACACAAGAAAGTCCACAGGTTCCAAAGCTTTATTGTTGATGGCAAGTGTAGATGGTCTGCGTGCAACCTCCATTTAAGCCTGGGGGGGGGAGCTGGCTTAAATAGGGAGGGGGAAGAGTGGAGGTCACTTAATTAGCTATGTCCTCTGGCCTTTAGGTAACTCATTAATATGGAATATCTCTCTCTCTCTCTCTCTCTCTCTCTCTCTCTCTCTCTCTCTCTGTTTTGTTTTTTTGAGACAGGGTTTCTCTGTGTAACCCTGGCTGTCTTGGAGCTCACTCTGTAGACCAGGGTGGCCTCGAACTCAGAAATCCACCTGCCTCTGCCTCCCAAGTGCTGGGATTAAAAGCGTGCGCCACCATTGCCCGGCCTACAGAAACTTATAACCTAAGATATTTTAAAAGCAAGTTAAGCCCTAAGACATCAAAGTGAATAATAATAAGGGATACAAATTAATAATGAAAATGAATGTGTAATAGAACCAATAAGACAGAGAGTCAGGTTTTTGCTATAGTGAAAAAAAAAAAAGGTCTGGAAAGATTTAATTGAAGAAGAACAAGAAGGAGGAGGAGACAGATGATTAACGTTGGACCTGAGGGGAAGATTTTGCTTAAGATCTTATAGACTTGAAAATATGAGGATATTGGGCTGGAGAGATGGCTCAGTGGTTAAGAGCATTGACTGCTCTTCCAGAGGTCCTGAGTTCAAATCCCAGCAACCACATGTTGGCTCACAACCATCTGTAATGAGATCTGATGCCCTCTTCTGGTGTGTCTGAAGACAGCTACAGTGTATTCATATACATAAAATAAATAAATCTTTGAAAAAAAAAGAAAATATGAGGATATTAATGACGATCTGAACAAATGAGAACTACTAAGAAATCCATCACGTAAATTCCCTTCCTGGGGTACCATGCCTTAGTCAGGATGTTTTTGATATTAGAGGAACCACAGAATGTTACTTCGTAGACAGCAGCACACGGAAAGTCCCAGCCAGGGCATAGCAACTCTCCGGGTTCCTACAAGTCCCCTGTTTTTATTTTATAGATGAATAGCATCTGTCTTAGGTCACCTTCCATCAATGCCAATTACCCATCATTGGGAATCCCTGTCAGCCTCAGGGCCCCTGTCTTAGGTAGGTAAGGACTGCAAAGAGATTGCCCATCATTGACTAACTATTCTCGGTAAAGGCTGAGCCAAACCTGGGCAGAAGGGTTTTCTCATGCCAGCAACACTAGCAACTTCTTAGTAACTGCCTGGGACTGGATCTGCTGTCTGTGAAAGTGGCAAAGAAATATCAATTCTGCTGTCGCTGCCCCAAAGGCTAGGACTCCCAAAGACAAGGACCTCTAGCCCATCCTTTAAGGAGCCTTCTGGCCAGTTTGAGTCCTGCTAGAAACTTCTCTCCATAGAGAGGCTGCACACAAGTAACATTAATAACTGATGAGTAACATGAAGAAATTGTTGGTTTCTCAAAATTAGCAGCAGCTTTTCCAGTAGTCTTGTTGGTGGGAACTATGACCGGCCAGGTCGAGCTGCTTATCCCCATTGACATCAGAACTGGGGGGTTCTTCACAAGGTTCCAGTAGATCTCCACTTGGGCGAGGCTGCATAGTGACAGAGTGCACACAATGCTCAGGAATCCAAACAGGACTTTCATCATCTTTAGGAAAAACACAAACAGAACCTCTCACTCTGCTGTATACAGGGTCAGGGCATTTCCATACACCTGATGACAATTCTTTCCATTTCACTAAGCCCAGTGTCTTCTGGGCTCATTTCCAATGTCTGTCTGCTGCAGACAATGCATCCTTATCCACTAATAAAAAATTTAAAATATATAAAATAAAAGATAATCTTGCATGAGGTGAGTAAATTCCCCCTGTTTTGTTTTTTTCAAGATAACTTTTCAAAGTTAAATGTGCTCTTTCCACTACAGCCTGGCCTTGTGGGTTATAAAGAACCCCTGTCTTATGGGTAATATTGTATTCATCACAAAATTTATTAAAGGACACACTACCATAGGCTGGGTATTTATCATTATCAGTCTTTATTTGGCTGAGAACCCCAAAATACGCAAATGTCTGTAGGCAATGGTTCTTAACATCTTTTATTTTTTCCCTACTGTGAGCCGAGGCAAAAATCATACCAGAAAAGGTATCAATGGAAACACGGATGAAGTGTAATTTCCCAAATGAGGGAACATGTGTAACATCCATTTGCTAAATATCATTGGGTGCAAGACCTCGGGGATTCACTCCCAAATTAGGGGAGGAGATAAACTGCGCACAGTGAGGGCAGTGAGTAACAGTTTGAACAGCCTGTTCTCTGGTAATGTCACAATGAAATTTCAAGAAATTTGCATTAAGATGAAATTTATTATGCATAGCAACAGCCTTATCACAATTAGTGACTAAATTTATGGCAAGCAAAATTTGCTTGGTGTGAAAATCAGCCTCACTATTACCTTGGGCCAAGGGGCCTGGCAACAATGAATGTCCCCGAATATGACCCACAAACACAGGAAAAGTTTGCTGCCATAAAAGACCTTGCACCTGCAGTAGGCAAGAGCAAATTGAAGACACAGATGCCACATAAGATACAGTCTCCAAGGCTTCCATAATTTGAGAAACATATACACTATCAGTATATATGTTGCAAGCTTCATTTGGGAACAAAGATAGTGCCAATTGTACGGCCTTTAGCTCTCCTAATTGTGCAGAGCAATTGGTCATCTGTAAGGTCTCAACTCTACCTTGGGAAACAACTGCAGCCCTGCCATTGGAGGATCCATCAGTAAATACTAGGTAAGCCTGATTCAAGGGCTGATTGGAAATAATTTTTGGAAAAACCACCGGGTAGAGCTTTAAAAACTGACACACTTATTGTCCAGATAATGATTATCAAATTGGCTATTAATGGTACAAACAAACAAGGCCCAATCAACATAATTTCGAGATAAAATTTGGATCTGATCCTTATTATAAGGGGCAGTAAACATGCCTGGTTCTTTACCAAACGTTTGTAGGCTTACTTTATGGGCTTTAAACAGCAAGGAAACCTTGGAGGATGAAGCTTGCAAGTGACGTAAAATAGGGCCCTCCTGCCTAAAGGCACCCATTGGGCAATGTTTTGATGCAAAACCCACAAATAACAGCTTCCAGGATAGTCTACATAATTTAAATGAGCTTGTTCTAGAGCTTCCTGTACCATTTTCAAGCATTCTCTGGCCTCTTCATTTAATTGTCTGGGGGAAGTAGGTGATGCATCTCCCTTAAGAATATCAAAGAGAGCCAGGCAGTGGTGGCGCACGCCTTTAATCCCATCACTTGGGAGGCAGAGGCAGGTGGATTTCTGAGTTTGAGGCCAGCCTGGTCTACAGAGTGAGTTCCAGGACAGCCAGGGCTACACAGAGAAACTTTGTCTTGAAAAACCAAAAAAAAAAAAGAATGTCAAAGAGAGGTTTTAACTGTCCTGTGCTTAATTGTAAGGAAGGTCTTAACGAATTTATGTCTCCTAACAATGTTTGATAATCATTTAAAGTTTTCATAGTATCTATTCTAATTTGTAACTTTTGAGGATAAATTCCCTTTTGTAATAATTCACGTCCTAAATATTGATATAGATAATTCTTTTGAACCTTCTCGAGGGCAATGACCAACACAACGGCTTGCAAATCATTTTACAGTTAGGCATAGGCCTCATAAAGCCCCTTTTCTTCCCTAGCTCCAAGTTGAATATCATCTATAAAATAAATTATATACATGTATGGATGTCTTCTCCTTAATGGTTGAAGAGCAGGTGCCATGTAGACTTGACACATGGTGGGACTATTAGCCATCCCTTGGGGCAGCACCACCCAATGATATCTATGGGATGGTTCCTTAAAGTTGGCTGAGGGAATACTAAATGCAAAGCGTTCACAATCCTGAGGATGCAAGGGTATGGTAAAGAAACAATTCTTCAAATCTATCACTAATATGTGCCAAGTTTTTGGAATAGCAACTGGTGTAGGCAATCCAAGTTGAGTAGCCCCCATTGGCATCATAGTTTTATTAATTTCCCTTAAATCTTGAAACAATCTCCATTTTCTTGATTTTTTCTTAACAACAAATATAGGAGTATTCCAGGGGGATGTAGATGACACTATATGTCTGACCAAAAGTTTTTCTTGTACCAATAAATGAGTTGCCTCCAATTTTTCCTTAGAAAAGGGCCACTGTTCAATCCACACGGGCTCGTTGGATTTCCATGTGATTGGTAGTGGTTTAGGAGGCTCCACAGTGACCCTTAATATAAATTTCCTATTCCAGTTTTATCTTTATGATGTCTGACTATCTGACATCCTTCGGCAACACTATGGGGTCTTCCTTATAAATATTTCCCTAATCCTTTCCCAGGAATATATCCTTGCTTTTTCATCATGCCCTGAACTGGCTGGGTTGTGAGGACAGCTCCCATGTCGTTAAGTACATCTCGACCCCATAAATTAATGGGGAGATGTTCCAAGACAAATGGTTGAAACCATCCCTCATGTCCTTCCTCATCTTGCCATTTTAAGATCTTACTGCTCTTGAGGGGTGTGGCAGCCATCCTTACTCCTTGTAAGGTGGAAGAGGACCTATCCAGGGGCCAGCTACTAGGTCAAGATGTTTTTGATATCACAGTAGTATCTGCACCAGTATCCAGAATTCCTTTCATAGGCTTTTCATCAATCCAAAGGGTAAGGTCCTGGAGGGTAGAAACCCAGAAGGCAGCAGTCCCTGTGGATCCAAATCCTTCATCTCCTCTAGTATCCTTAATTGTAGCATGTTTAGTGGGTAACTGCAGCAAGAGACCTAGCTGAGCAATTCTATCTCCCTGGGGAATAACTACAACTCCCCTATCCACAGTTACCATAATTTTAATTTCTCCAGTAAAATCTGAGTCTACTACTCCCGGAAGGATCCTAGTTCCCTTCAACAAGGCACTGCTGCATCCTAGGAGAAGGACCACACTCCCTGAAGGGATGGGGCCGTACACTCCAGTACCTAATGCTTGAGGGCCCATTTGAGGTGTCAATGCTGCTCTGGCGGAGGAGTGGAAGTCCAATCCTGCACTTCCTGGGGTACCTCTGACAAGGTCTTTGACATAAAGGGGTTGGTTTCAGGCACAAACAGAACTGGAGTAGGGGTAATAGTGGTATTTATGACTCCGTACACTTTGGTTTGTGGGCCCCAGAGTGGACCCCGCTGCCTGTTTCCCAAAGCCATCAGCATCTGATTTTTGACCTGCATTCATTACTCCAATGATGGCCTTTTCGGCATCGAGGGCACAGGCCAGGACCTGTAATCCCCTTGTTGCCTGGACAATCCCTCTTAAAATGTCCAGCTTGTCCACATCCAAAGCACATTTTATTCTTGTTAGATCCCTTTGCACGGTAGCTGAGAGTACTTGTCCCATAATAAAATTTCCATCAATTTCCTTGCAAACATTAATATAATCATCTAAGGTTTTTGATCTATGTGGTCTAATGGCTTCTTTACACTATTTACTGGCATTTTCGAAAGCTAACTGTTTTACTACGGGCATAGTGGTATCAGTATCCCCAAACAATTTTTCTGCTAACTGGAGGAGTTTATTCACAAATTCTTCATGGGCTCGGAGGGTCCCTGGACCGCCTTGGATAGTTAACCTCCAGCCGCCTTATTAGGCAAGGCCTTCCAGACTCTAACAGCTGCAGTGACAATTTGGGCATAAATGGCAGGATCATAATGAATCTGCTGATGGAGGGCAGCATATTGTCCTGATCCAGTTAGCATTTCCAGATTTCTCTGGGGCTGCCCTGCCTGTGCATTTATGTTGCCAAGCTAACACATTGCTCCTGATATTCTCCCCTCCACAGTAAATAGTCTTCCCCACTCAATGTCACACGGCATAGTTGTTGCCAATCTCCTGGTGTTAAATTAAAGGTGCTATAAGACTCAAAAATTGCCAAAGTAAAGGGTACCAAGGCCCCATAGGAAGAAACCACTTCCTTAAGGCTCTCTAATTCCTTAAAAGAGAAAGGCACATGCTGCCTAAGCATTTGCCCAGGGTCATTGGGGTGAGGGACTTCCATTACAGGGTAAGCATGATTGGAACCTGTTTTAGAAAAAAATCACCTCCTTCTCAGGGATGGGCTCCGCTACCCACAAATCCTTCAGGGAGCATTCATCATATGCCGGAGGAGCAGTGGCCTCTGGAGAGTCCACAAAAGGGTTTTTACTAGGTGGTCGCTTTCCTTTCCAATCCACTCCCTTTCGGACCTGGCATTTCTTTAATCTTTCCTTTAAATAAGTTATTCCCTTTTCTAAAGTTTCTTTTTCATCCTCAGAGCTGGAGCTATCTCCACCTCATACAAGGATTCCTTACCTGCATCATCCTGTGCCAATACTCGTAGGAAGGAACTCACAATTCCCATGGTGTGATCAAAGCTCACACTCAACGTAGTGCTGCTTTAAGTTTGATCCTGCACCGCTTCTCCAATATGTACCACTCACTGCACCGGCCAGCCGGCTTCTTCCAGGAACGATCATGTCAGGTTCTCCTCTCTTGATCTCGGTGGAACCTCCACTTGACAGCTCCAGTACAGCTCACGGTACCGAGCTCGGACATAGGCCTGGGGGATTAAAGAAAGACTCAGACTCGGGTCATCCGTTATGAGAGAATGCCAATGCCTTTACTGGGCAGGTTCAATATACACCAAGCCAGAGAAGGAAAAACACAAACTCAGGAAAAAACAGGAACTCAACTTGGGGGGAACAATGGGATGTCAAGTGTAAATTCCTTTCCTGGGGCATCATCCTTCAACAGGTTGTTTTGTTGGATGTCAAGTGTAAATTCCCTTCCTGGGATACCATGCCTTAGTCAGGGTGTTTTTGATCTTAGAGGAACCGCAGAATGTTACTTAGTAGACAGCAGCACACGGAAAGTCTCAGCCAGGGCATAGCAGCCCTTTGGGGTCCTACACTTACCAATTCACTAGTGTTTGGATGGAGAGTTCTAGAAATCCAATGGCTGGAAAGTCCATGTGGCAGTGGGAAATATGAACCTGTAACAGAATATTTTCCCGCTACATTTGCAATAAAGCTCAGTAATTGGGCAGTATCAAAGGTAGGCGGAGTGAGGAGTTGGGTGGAGAGAAGGAGAGGAAGGGGAGGAGAAAGAAGAAAGGTAGCAACCATGGAGGAAGACAGATGGGTCAAAAGCAGTCCTGGCTAACAATTTCTATCAAAAGGTTAGATTTGAGGTAACAATTCTAATTGTGTGTGCATCTTATTAATTGAGCATTTCCAAATATATAAATTCATTGGATAATCTTTAGCATTAAGAGTCTCATTTATGCTGGGTACTGTGAGCTTAGTGGAAATGGTCTGGGCTCAGCCAAGCACTATGGACAGCGTGGTGGATTGGCAGAACCATCTGCTACACTGGCGACTCTTGGGTGTCAGGGCCAGCGCTTCTGGTTAGCCAGAGCCCCAGTCAGAGCTGAGGAGCAGCAGGAACATGGCAGCTGCCTGGGAGCCAGCCAGACTGGGCTCCGATTTTTAACTATCTCCCATTTCATGAACCTATGAGTTTGTAAATCTGAGTCACAGAACCAAATGTTGTGTTTTATTAAACAACAACAACAAAACGCAAATATACATTTTGCAGAGCACAGAATGGTGAGGTGGGAGGGATGCCTCAGAAGGCCCATGCTGAGGCATCCCTTCCCCCTGAGGTACCAGACACAGGCCAGGTATAGCATAGAATAGAATTTATTTAGGGCATGGGTGGGGGAATTGGGAAGGAAGCATACACACACACACACACACACACACACACACACACACACAGAGAGAGAGAGAGAGAGAGAGAGAGAGAGAGAGAGAGAGAGAGAGAAACAGTCCCTTTTATAGCAAGCTAAGCCTACCTGGCTATTGCCAGGCAACTACTGGGCAGAGCATAGAACGAATGGTAACATTGTCTTCTTGATGACTTTTTCCCTCTTTTAATAGGGAATGGACTTTTTATTTTTATTTATTTATTTATTATTATTATTTTTTGGTCTCTGTTGCCTTGTTTTGGCTTGAAGTCTATTTTGTCAGCTAACAGAATGTCTACAACCAGCTTGTGAGGTTTCTATCCACTGGACAGATTGATTTCTATGTTTTGACTCAGTATGTGTCTTTGCAAATTAGGTGAGTTTCTCAGACAACAGGATAAAGGAAATAGAAATGACCAAGTTTTATTGAGTGTGAGTGAGTGTGTGAGTGTGTATATGTGTAGGTGTGTGTGTGTAGTATATGAGTTGTGTCAGTATGTGTGTGAGAGTGTGTGAGGGTGTATAAGTGAGGGTGACAGAGAGAGAGAGAGAGAGAGAGAGAGAGAGAGAGAGAGAGAGAG
>NW_021604698.1:5763704-5774450 GCF_004785775.1 Grammomys surdaster
GAGAGAGAGAGAGAGTAGTGTGAGACATGGCCTCACTTTGTTGCCCTGGTTGGGACATGAAGTGTAGACCAATCTGGCCTAGAACTCACAAAGATCAACTTGACCCTGTCTCCTGAGTGAGTGCTAGGATGAAAGGCCACCATGCCCAGCTGTAAATGCAGTTTGAGGGAGTGAGCCAAAACCATTCATTCAGGTGTTGTTTACAGCTGCTTCCTTACACAAGGCCCAAGCTGAGTGACAGCCATGAGAGTGAGAGCCGGCCTGCAGAACCCAGCCCCTGGCTTGGATTACCAAACCAAGATTACAAAGCAGACACTGGATTGCCTAGATTCCCTGCCAGGGAGACTGCAGGTTCCCTCCCTCAGTGGTGGGTGGGTTACATGGCAGAGCTACAGCACAGCTTATATGATGCTTAATTTTCTACGTTAATTATAGTTTCTATAAAGAATATGCATTATTTTATAATCAGAAAAGTAATGGTTATTAAAAAACAGATGGAGTGTCCCACTAATTCTTTGTGTGTTTTAATTTCCAAGTGTTTTATACTTTTGTAGGCAAAACAAAAACAAAACAAAATAATCCAAACCTTGCTATTCACAACTATTACTTTCCTTGCTTTGGAGAATGCAGCAAAAATAACTCTAAATCAGCCAAGTGTATCTCTGGCTCCCCATTTTCCTGCCCAGGGGAACTAGGATTATATGATGTTTGGATTCTAGCTTTAGATTCTGAATTTAAACAATAAAGCTCAGTGTTTCCATGAGATATGTGCTCTAGCAAATGCTCCAAACTTGCAGCAATCCTCCTGCCTCAGGCTTTTAGTACTGGGATTATAGGCTTGGATTCATAGCTATCTTGTTGTCCTTTCATTGCTGTGATAACACACTCTAATCAGAAGCAACAGAACAAATAACAAGGGATGGAGGGTTCATTTGGTTTACAATTCTATCACTGAGGGAAGTCAGGATCAGGGCAGGACCCTGAAGGAAGGCCTTGCTTGCACTGTGTCCAACATTACCCCTGTTAGGGAACTCACTGTCAAAGAGGTGCAGCAGAAACCATGGAGAAGGCCGCTCATTAGCTTTCAGGCTGGATTTTACTTAACTAGTTTTCTCAAATAATCAAGGATCCCTCACCTAAGGATGCACACACACGCACACACACACAGTGGACTAGGCTGTCCTAAATCAGCTAACACACAAAACCATCCTCCAAAGACAGTCCCACAGGCCAAACCTCATCTAGGCAATTCCTCAGTGAGACTCCTTTCTCAGGGAACTCTAAGCTGTGTCAAGCTGATACTTAAAACTAACCAAACTTAAACTTTAAAAAACTGTGTGTGTGCACATGCATGTGCATTCTTGTGTGTGCATGTTCACGAATGCATAGATGTGTGCACTTTTGTGGGTGGGTGTTCATGTGTGCATGCGTGTGTACATGTGTGCGCATTCATGTGTGTTGGTGCATGGGTACATATGTGTGTGTATGTGTGTGTGTGTGTGTGAGAGAGAGAGAGACAGAGAGAGAGAGCACATGGTATATTTGTACATTCATGTGTGTGTGCAGGCCAGAGGTTGATATTAAGTGTCTTTTCCTATCACTGTCCACCTTTCTTTTTGAGACAGGGTCTCTTACTGAACCTGGAGTTTGTTGTTTTGGCTAGCCTGGCTAGTCTGGAGTTCCCGGAGATCTTCTTGTCTCTATTTCCCAACACAGGGGTTACAAACACGTGCCACAATGCCTGGATTTGCATGAGTACTGGGGATCTGAACTCCAGTCCTATTGTCTGTACTGCAAGCACCTTACCAATGAGCCTACTCCCTAACCCATATTCCTAACTTTTAAAATGTGACTCTAACCATAAATATATATGACCATATAAACAGCACACTACATATAATGTCATATATAATACTTCCTTTTAAAGTTAATATGCCTTATATTACTGTGCTATGTAAATCCAAAGTCTTTGTGAATATGAATTATGATTTTATAATAGATTGAGTGGATCAAGTACGTTATTAATTCCTAGAGTAGTTTCTTTTCTTTGCAATTTTAAGTAATGCTACTATGAATGCTAGCACGGTAGCTCAGTCAGTATTTTCTTGTCATGTGGCTTGAGGAGCTGAGTTCAATCACTAGAACCTACATTTTATAAAAAGCCAAGAGTGTGGCTTGCACCCCAAAATCCCAGAACTAGGGTAATGGAGAACTGTGGATCTCTGAGGCCAGCCTTGCCTACTTGGGGAGCTCTACGCCAATGAGAAATCCTGTCTCAAAAAATAGGCAGAATGGCCCAGTCCAGTAAGCTCATTAGTTGGGAAGTGGAGGCAGGATGATCAGAAATTCAAGATTATCTGACACAGTATAGAATTAAAGGATAGCCTGGGCTACAAAAGACCCTGTGTCAAAACAACAGTTACAAACAAAACCCAAAGGTGAGTGTGTGCACGCACAGACACACACACACACACACACACACACACACACCATAATGCCATTATAAATCATAATAAATATCTTTGTGTATTTAAACACATCAAAGCCCTTGTCAGGCAGCGCACCATTCTAGAGTCTAAGCTATTCTTCAATGATAACTAATACCGGAATCTCTCTGTTTATGACAACAGATTGTTACCTGTTTGTGCTGCCTTTCTACTGTGAAAATGGAAAAGTGTATTGAAGTCACATAAAAGAATCATTTCCTTCAATTTGGCAAACATTCATTGAGTTTGTGTGACTTTAAGTCAAACTGAGAGCCCAGAAAGTCGTTTTCTGATGAGTCACAGATATATTAAAACAGCAAACCTCATTTTTATAAAACGCTCTACGGCAACAGAAAAAAAAATCACTGAAGGTTAAAAAAAAAAGGCTTTCCTAGCCATTTGTAAGCTTTACTGTGTCTTTAAAACACTCCTCTGTCGATGAACAGTGGCCTAGCACACTCCGTGCCAGCCACTGGGTCAGCAGCCTTGGTTCTGCAACAGCCTCACGCTCCCTCTGACCTCCAGAGCTATTATGAAATTTTCCAAAGAAAACTCATTTCAACTCACAGAGAGCAAATAAGACAAATTCTCACTAGGCCAATCACTATGAGTCTAGGAATTTTCCTGAGTAAGTACTCAACAGCCAGAAGACAACGCTCACAGGGAAATCCTTCCTGTTGGTGTTTGTAACAGGAAATGAAGGCAAGTGAGCGTTAGTGTTTCCACTGTGCATGACGAGCCGGCAAACATGGAAGGGTCTGGAATGTACAGCAACACTAAGTACAGCAACGCTGAGGCGTGGGGACTTCAGATATCGGGAAGGTGAAAATCTGTCTATGCTGCACAGTCGTGTACAGCACATTCTCTATATCTAAAATGAAACTAGTGGAAAGCAGCCAAGAAAATGGTTGACTTTCAGGGAAAATTTAGGGCAGCGTCTCATGGAGATGTGCTTGTCAGGGTTCTCTGGAAAACAGAACCAATAGGATGTGTGTGTGTGTGTGTGTGCACTTGTGTGTGTAAATGTGTGTGCCTGTATGTGTGTGTGTGTGAACTTAAGGTAAAATAGTGACAACAGCTAAATAACTCTCAAGAGTCTGAGGCCCAGGGTTCCTAGGGTCTAGGCTGGGTATTCGGCAGCTAGAGTGGTCCCATAGTCACTACCTCTCACTGGGGAGCTGACAGCACAGTTGCTCCCAGGTGCTGCTCCTGTCACTCTGTTCTGAGCCAGTCTGGGCTGAGCTGGTGAGAAGCCAGCTAGCTACCAAGGAGCATGGGAAGGGTCCTGAAGGCACTTCGGAAGAGCAGGTCTCTTCCCAAGTGTTACAGCTCTTGTGACAGAAATTGGACAATGAGATGATTCTCGAACACCTTTAGTTCTCCTGAATAGGTACTTGGTTTTTGTTTTTGTTTTTTGTTTTTTGGCTGTCCTGGAACTCACTCTGTAGACCAGGCTAGCCTCGAACTCTCGAACTCAGAGATCCGCCTGCCTCTGCCTCCCAAGTGCTGGGATTAAAGGCATGTGCCACCACCGCCCGGCTCCCTGAATAGGTTCTTATACACAGTTTTGGGATGGGTTAGGGTCTGGCAGCAGATAACTCCTATTGGCTTGGTCTGAGAGTTTAGAGACACCTCATCTACGTGTGGGAGAGCCTGAGGCACTGTTCTTCATGACTGATGGCCATAGACCTCTCTGTGGGAGGGGCTGTGGAGGGCTAAAGCTAAATGAGAACCAGGAGGTCCAGGAGCACTGCCAAACTCCTACCATTTCTTTAGGGTCTCTGGGGGTTCAAGCAGACTCAGCTGGGTACCCCACTGCCTTACAGCCCACCGCCTCACACATTTTTTATAAAGTAGAGCTGCATGAGAGGGGTCATTCTTGGGTCTCTCTTGTCATCACTTTAAAAAAAAAAGGAAACAAATAGATTGGAGGATGCTTCTGTATGAAATATGTCCTCTAGGTAACAGGAGACATTTTCCAAAACTGATGTAACCTGGTTTTTCTCTGTGGCAGGAATAGCAGAAAACGGGCAGAACACTGACGAGTGAGCAGGAGGCAGGTCATCTCTCCTTAGACATGTCAGCATCTCAACATGGACATGGGAAGCATTCTATTTATAAACATATATTTAAATGTATGGGCAATATTGTATTTGTATTCCATTCATTGTGATTCTATCATCTGTGGGACTGCGTAAGGGTATCCTGGGTCATGGTTGAGCAGGTGCCTAGAACCCCGAGATTCTCCGTGGAATTCTGCGTGAGAACCGGCAGGAGTTCGGTCCCTCCCATCATCCAGGATCCTGAAAAGCAGTCACATAGATCTCCATAGAGTCACATAGGCCAGGCTATAGCCCTCAGGCCCTAGGGATTTACATACTAATGAAGGCCAGAGGGCAGAGCAAATTAAACATGCCTCCCCCAGATCCTCCCCCAATCCTCCCCCTTTCTCCCTCCCTAACTCAGGACTGCCCTGAGTTTTGGGGGAGGGTACGCCTAGATCCATCCATCATCCGCCATGACAATAAACCTTTTTGGAACCAAGGACTTCCTCGTGTTACTGGGGCCTGCCTCCGCCAAGGCCCTCAGGCCGCTGGAACCATAGGACTCCCTCCCTAATGTGGGACCCGCCACGGCGGCGGAAGCCCCTTTGGGGCTTGCGCCGCTGTGGCGGCCTTCTTAAAATTCCCCCACAATCATCCACGACACACATACCATGTATTCTGTTCTCTCAATCTCTTCTACTTCTACCTACCTACTTCTTTCCTTCGGATCCTCTATTTGCTTTTCTGGTCTTGTGAAAGCAATCAGAGCTTTGTGCTCATGACTGCAATGGCTGTGATGTATCTAGAAGACAGCACCACTGCACGCACGATTCTTCATCCTTTCATTCCCACTGTCCATCTGACCTCCTCCTCTGGGATGTTCCCACGGCCTTAAAGTCACAGATATTTTGTTCGAGGCAAAGCACTCAGCATTCACTTGTTCTCATCCCTTTGGCGGTGATGGGGTCCTGGGTTTGTCCACTTGCCACGACCAAAAGAGGCTTCTTTGACCTGGGCTGGGAGCTGCATTAGTTCATGAGTGAAGACATAGATATTTAGAAAGAAGTTTAACTATATGTCGGGAAGAGATCTTTAAGGAAGATGAGAAAAAATAGCCCTGGCCTAAATGGATCAATATTTTTGGGAGCCTTCTACCTAACTTCCATAAATTGTCAACAAAGGTGATTACTGAACACCTCTAGGCCTCATGGTCTAGATCAATTCACTTCATGTTGGGTTTCAGTCATGTTTTTTTTGCTGCAGTCTCATATATCCCATGTTGGTCTTGAAGTCATTACATGATGGAGAATGACCCTAAACTTCTGATTCTCCTGTCTCTACTTCCCAATGCTGGGACCACAGAATTATACCAGTATGCCCAGTTTTATGCTGCTCTAGTGACGGAACTTCTATGTGGTAGCCAACCACTCTGCTAAATGAGCTAGGATGTCACTCATTTTATTGTATACTCTCTCTGGTCCTGATTCTACAGGGACAGGCCACCAGAATCAGTATTTACACTTGGAGCAAACATTTCTTGGAAGTGTGACGTAGATCCTTCAGAGGTTACCAAGGCCAGGGTGCCATTTTTGTTTTGGTAGTTTCAACAAATCCTCTTGCTGTTGGATTAGTTTGGTTTCTCAGGTTTACTGGGAGCAGATGTTCATCGCCCTTGGGAAGCATGGTGACTCACACAGCCCAACAGGAGGAACCATCTCCAGAGTTTAAGTGGCCACACATTACAATGTCACCTTGGCCTTGCTCTGGCAGGCAGGGAATGTGGTGGCCTAGCAACAGTGGCATATGCTCTGGCTCAGACCTGAGCAGTGAAAACAGCAGGTGGCCTTACCAGTGCTTGTGGCATATTCTCAGGGGAGGAATACCTGGTCATCAATTTCTTCAAGCAACTGTAGTTTGCTTGGTCAGGCCTAAGTGGTGAGGACCAGCAACCAACCTGGGTAGACATCTAGGCCATGTATCTTTTTGCCCTACTTGGCTGTAAATAAGGTAAATCTAATGTCTGTCCTATGGCTCACTGTGAAGTTACAATTTCCTTTGCAAACCACTTTGAGGTCCTTGGGAATGAGAGAGGAACTGTTAAGTAAGACTAATGAGTTAGAAATCCAGCAGTGGTAACCAGCAGGTAATTCACTGAGTTTCAACTCCGCAAGGAAATCCCAGAATGCTGACACTGTGGTTTGTCTTGCATTCCCAGAATTCAGCTTGCTTCTTAGGGCTTTCTTTAACAAAGAAGTATTTTAAGGAAACAAACAAAAAACACAAACACCTAGTTTAAATTACCTGATGTTTCCTTTGCCAAAGATGGACTTTCTTTGCCAAAGATTCAAGAATTTCAGCCTGTGGGACCTTCCACTGCCAAGTCTCAGGATGACGAGAATGCTTTCTGAGTGGTTTTCAATTGTCTGATGTTATAAATGATTAATCTCCCTGCTGAGTTAAAAGGAATAAATGATACTACCTCCCTATTACATCCAATTTTATGAGTTACTTATATGATGGTGTGTCATGAATTTAAAAATGGACAACTATGCCCAGCAGCAGGCTTCCTGTGTGGCAGGTGACCCTAGATTAGCCTTTCTACACGCACACACACACACACACTCACACACATACACACTCACATACTCATACATACAGACACACACACATACACACACACTCATACACATACACACTCACATATATACACACTCACATACTCATACACACACACACACACTCACACACATATACACTCATACACATTCACATACTCATACATACAGACACACACACACATACACTCAGTCACACATATACACACATACATACACACTCACACACATACATACTTACACACATATACACTCACATACTCATACATACACATACATACACACTCACATACTCATACACACACACACACGTGCACACACACACGTGCATACACACACACTCACACACACTGTACTCACACTGAATGAGAGGCCAGTGCTGTGGCGACCACTGTTGCAGCTCATCTATGGGTATGAAGCCGGCCCCTGTCACCAGCTCCGGCTTTCTGTGTTAGTGTTCAAAGGCAAAAATGTTAAAGGACTTATCACAGGCCAAGTGGTTCAGGGTAACAGGAACCCATTTCACAGCTATGCATGTCACAAGTCTAAAATCAAAAGGTCACAGCACAGTGCTTTCTCTGAAGGTTGCCAGGGAAGTGTCTGTTCCAGGCAGCTTCTCTAGCTTCTGCTAGTTCCTCGGCTTGTGGCAATGTAAGACCAGTCTTCAAACAGAGATCTCCCTGTGAGCATGGCTGTATCTAAATTGCTCGTTTTTCAAAGGCATTAAAAATTTAATTTTAGCCTGGTGCCACCACGCGCACGCCTTTAATCCCAGCCCTTGGGAGGCAGAGGCAGGCGGATTTCTGAGTTTGAGAGTTCGAGGCTAGCCTGGTCTACAGAGTGAGTTCCAGGACAGCCAGGGCTACACAGAGAAACCCTGTCTCGAAAAACCAAACCAAAAAAAAAAAAAAAAGAAGAAGAAAAGAAAAAAAAGAAAAAAAAATTAATTTTAAGTGAGTACATAAAGTATGAGTATCATGATGACATCTTTGTAACTAGATGTTATTATATTTTGTTCATATTCACCCTCCCCCACCACTTCCATTCCCATCACTTGAAGAGTTATCATTTGCTAGTTCCCTTTCTCCCCCAAAAAGGTCCTCCCTTCTGCTTCCGTGTCGAATGTAGTCTATTCTCCCTCCAACTCCCCCTCTTCCTCCTCCTTCCCTGTTTTGTCTCTTAAGACAGATCCCTCCTTCTCTCTTGTGGGTACTTTTCTAATTTTACCATACACACACACACACACACACACACACACGAACACTCAGACACTACAAGTTCATCATATGAGACAGCAGATGTGATATTTGTTTTTCTGCATGTTGATTATTTTACTTTAATATAAAAGTCTTCAGCTGCCCTCATTTTCCTGCAAATGGCATGACTTCAGCTTTGTAATGGCTGAATAAAATTCCGTTGTGTATGCACCGCATTCTCTTCAGCCGCTCGCCTGTTGATGCATATCTAGGCTGTTTTCATTTTTTTCACAATTGCAAATAGTGTAGTAATAAGCATTCTATGTGAGATATCGTTGTAATAAGTCAGTTTAGAGCCTTCAAATGGATATGCCAGGCTGGCCTGTGTCTGTTTATTGGTCAGTTGAGATGGTTTGCATTAAAGATAAGCTGATGAGAGACATTATTTTTGCTTTTCTTGTTGGATTGTTGTTCTTTTTTCCCCTCTCCCCATTAGATTTATGTAACCGCCTGTTCTGCTGCTCTGGTCTGCAGGTCAGGGTCTAGCAAGAGAGAGAGTAGGGATGGAGGGGCGAGAGATGTGAAAAATGGAGACGAGACAGAGTCTGATCAAGTCTCGTTTATTGAAAGGAAACCCTGGGTATTTATACCCTTTATCACGTGCCTTGCCCTCATGGACAAGCACAGCTGAAGGCACTACGTCATGCGCCTAGCAGTGTGGAGACCATGTGTGCCTAGCTGCTGGCAGCACTAAACAGCAAAACAAGATGTTTATCAGAGTGTGCTCAGTTGTTTAGGGCTGTTGAAAACAAGTCTCTTCTCAGGGTATATGGCTCGAGATGGCTGCAAAGATGATAGTTGCTTTCTGCTAAGAGTCGGCTCCCAACAGATTTAGAGGTTTGCTATGAACTATGATGAATATAGCAGTTTTTTTTTTTTCGTTTTTTTGGTTTTTTTGGTTTTTTTTTTTTTGTTTTGGTTTTTCGAGACAGGGTTTCTCTGTATAGCTCTGGCTGTCCTGGAACTCTCTCTGTAGACCAGGCTGGCCTTGAACTCAGAAATCCGCCTATAGCAGATCCTTTTTAACTTGCATTGTTAGATCCACTTCTTTCTAGGTCTTTCTACTTCTCACACATCTCTGGGTGCCATGCGGTGATAGTACACTTGATTTGGCTTCTGTCAAATGGCGTTGGCCATTTGTTTTCTCTACACTTTTCAGGCATCTTATCACGTACAGTGTGTTCTGAAGCACTGTCTCTAATTGGATTGGATTCCATCCTTTTTCTTATTGTGATTCTTCTCCTTTGCTGCATTATGTGGGGGCAGATTCTCGTCCACTGTTTCCCAAACTGCTCCTTTTAATAAAGACCTCAATAATAGTGGACGAGGAACTCATCCTTCTCCAGGATTGCCCAGTCTTAATTAATTGCTCCTCCAACAATCCTGTCTCCAAATATGGTCTAATTCTAAGGTCCTCGGGGACATAGACTTCAAAGTAGAAATGGGGACAAGACACAATTCAACTGACTCCCAGGTGAGCCTTCTGCCATCTGACTTTCCCTCCAAAAGCTGTAGTTAAGTTGTCACATAGGTCATAGGGTTTGCAACTATAGTAAAACCAAACCAAACAGAAAGCCAGCTTTCTTCCCCATGCTCCCCTTTGGGGGAGGAAATTGTCCAGTTAGTGGGAAGCTCAGGCATGGTGAGAAGATCCGAGCTTAACAGCGGCCTCTTTACTTTGACCTGTTTACACATGCCTCCTTTATCAAACTCCAGCTACCCTCATTCATGTCTAACCAGTCTTGGTTTAAGAATGATCTGGTTCCTGGGGAGATGGCTCAGTGGGTAAAGGTGTACACAGCCATGTCTGATGAAGTGAATTTGATTCCCAGAACTCATGTAGTACGAGAAAAGATTGACTCCTTAAGTTGTTCTCTCACCTCTACGTACACACTGTGGCAAACTTTCCTGTACAAGCAAACACACGTTAAATAAAAACATATTTTTTTTAATGATTTTTCGAGACAGGGTTTCTCTGTGTAGTTCTGGCTGTCCTGGAACTCACTCTGTAGACCAGGCTGGCCTCAAACTCAGAAATCTGCCTGCCTCTGCCTCCCAAGTGCTGGGATTAAAGGTATGTGCCACCAGTATCTGGCAAAAACATAATTTTTTTAAAAGGACAACTTCTTTAGATTTTTTTTAATCTTTTTTTGTGTACCTATTTTTGAGATTATATCCTTAGGAAATAATGCACACACAATAAATAAATATGTAATTCATTGATGTAATGTTTTTTAAAAAGGGAAATTATCTGAAATTTATTTATATATCATGGGACCTTAGAATTCAATATCTGAGGTCACCTACTCTAGTGTTTTTTCTGCTAGTGTTCTAAGGTATCAGT
>NW_021604698.1:5774460-5781636 GCF_004785775.1 Grammomys surdaster
ATCAGTGATATCAGTGCTTCGAGCCAAATGAACAAACGTTCATAGTGGACTTCTGGGCCATGATTCACATCCCAGTTTCCTTCTCTGAAGGTGAGCTAGTTGCTCAAGTCTGACATCCAATGACATCGTCCTTGGAGGCCTAAGTCTGAATAAGAATGGGCAGGTGATGAGTTCAGGAAGCTCCCGTTTGACTGAGTCTCCTAAGGGATGACATGGTGACCCCTCCCAACATATTCTGAAACATTCTGTCTTTGAGGACATCACAGGCCCTGTTAGCATGTTCCTTCCCTCGGGCATTTTGGAATAGAACATTTCTGAGACTCCTGAATCTCTGTTGATACCTTACCCCTTAATTTTAGACAGGTAGTACTTCTTCAGTCTATAAAACTCTGAAGGGTCACCTATGGTCGTATGCTCCTGTGATCCCAGCCCTTGGGAGGTAGACACAGGAGGGTTTCAAGTTCCAGGCAATCAGCACTACGATAGATCCTTGGCTGGTGAGAAAGCTTAGCAGATTACTTGCTGTTCGAGATGGGTGACCTGAATTCAACCTCTGGGACTCACATAAAGTGAAGGAAACCATTCTACATAGTTGTCTACACTCGTGCATTTGCTTATGCCTCTTACATCACACACACACACACACACACACATACACACACACAATGTTGCGTTTTTGTTTTTTTCCTTCTGTAACCAACCTTTTACCCAGTGGCGGCTACTACCCCAGCGCGTGGTCGCTCATTTTCTTGTTTGTGTCTGTATAGTTTGGGAGACACTAGAGACATCTTTAGCATAGGACTGCTAGGTATAGGTTACACTGTCATATCCTGTTTGTTCCAGTTGAAATTGCCATGGAGCTTTCGGTAGGCCATCAACAATCATGCATGTCCCATGTTAGGGTCCATGATACCTAACAGGATTTCTATATTTCTATTAACCACTCCTTTGTTTAACAAGGGCAGGGAACAAGAATATTTGAAAACATTTAATGATCACGTTTGGCTAACGGCCTAAAAGTGTAACGGCTGAGTTGAGGATCATGGGATATTGATGGATACGCTTACTAATGGCTGCTGTCTTTGCGGTCTCCGACCGACGTGCTTGTGTTACGGCTGCCTACCATATGTGCACACAGCTCTTCACAGGGTAAGAGGCCAACAGCCGTTCACGCTGTGGAGGGAACACAGAGCTAATTTCTGAGTAGTTTTACATCATGAACTCTGTAGCAGCCACACACCCTTCTATTCAAATATTTTGGACTTTTGGGGGAAGAGAAGTTTCTTTTTTTATCATTTATTTTTTATTTGCTTTATACCCCGATCCCTGCTTCTTCCCAGTCCCCCCTCACGCAGTCCCTCCCCCATTCCCCATCCCTTTCCCCTCTGAGAGGGTGGAGTCCTCCTCTGAGTGTCCCCCTACCCTGTCACATCAAGTCTCTGCAGGGCTAGGTGCATCCTTTCTCTCTGAAGCCAGATAAGGCAGCCCAGTTGGGGGAACATATTCCACAGACAGGCAACAGCTTTAGGGATAGCTTCTGCTCCAGATGTTGAGGTACCCACCCAAAGTCTGAGCTGGACATTTGCTACATATGTGCGCGCATGGGGGTATGTTTCAGCCCACCCCATATATGCTCTTTGGTTAGTGGTTCAGGCTCTGAGAGGATCTGTTTCAGTCTGCTGCTGGGTGGGGCCTCTCAGAGGACAGTTATGCTAGGCTCCTGTCTACAGGTATAACAGTATCATTAACAGTGGCAGGGACTGGAGCTTGCCCATGGGATGGATCTCAAGTTGAGCCTGTTATTGCTTGGCCATTCCCGCAGTCTATGTTCCATCCCCTGTCCCCGCATTACTTGCAGACAGGAAAAGTTTGGTGTTGAAAGTTTTGTGGGTGGGTTGGTGTGCCTATTGCTCCACTGGGGTTCCTGCCTGGCTATAGGAGGTGGCCTCTTCAGGTTTCATATCCCCACTGCTGTGATTCTCAGCTAAGGTCACCCCCATAGATTCTTAGGAGCCTTCCTCATCCTAGGTCTCTGGCTTTTCCTCGAGATGTCCTGTACCCTACCCCACCCAGCTTCATATTTCCATCCATTCTCCTGGTCCTCTGGCCCTCTCTCCTGTCTGTCTCCACACTTGATCGTTGTACCACCTCCACTGCCCTCCCCTTCCCCTCTCATACCCAGTTCCCTCCCTCTATCTGCCTCCTATAACTATTTTATTCTGCCTTCTAAGCAAGTACCCTCGCTTGGGCCTTCCTTTTTGTTTAGCTTCTTTGGGTCTGTGGAGCACAGCATGGGTATCCTGTACTCTTTGGCTAATATCCATTTATAAGTGAGTACATATCATGTATGTCCTTTTGGTCTGGGTTACCTTACTCAGAATGATATTCTCAAGTTCCATCCATTTGCCTGTGAAATTCGTGATATCTTTGTTTTTAATAGCTGAATAGTATTTCATTGTGTAGGTATACCACATTTTCTTTATCCATTCTTTAGTTGATGGACATCTAGGTTGTTTCCAGCTTCTGACTATTATCAGTAAAGCTGCTATGAACATAGTTGAGCAAGTGTCCCTCTGGTTTGGTGGGCATCTTTTAAATATATGCACACGAGTGGTACAGCTGGGTCTCGAAGAGCTATTCCCAGTTTTCTGAGAAACCACCAAATTGATTTCCAGAGTGGTTGTGCAAGTTTGCACTCCCACCATCAAAGGAGGAGTGTTCCCCTTGTTCCACAACCTCACCAGCATACACTAACAATTGAGCATTTGATCTTAAGCATTTTGACGAGTGTAAGGTGGAATCTCAGGGCTGTGTTGATTTTCCTTTATCAGATAGACTAAGGACACTGGACATTTCTTTAAGTGCTTCTCAGCCATTCAAGATTCCTCTATTGAGAATTCTCTGTTTAAAGAGCAGTTTCTTAATTTCCCTTTCTGTTGCTGTGATAAAATACCCTGACCAAAGCACCTTGAAGGGAAAGACAGTTTATGTGGCTCACAGTTGTGGATTGTAGCCCATCACTGCCAGGAAGTCAAGGCCGTGGGAATTTGAAGCAATTGGTAACATTACATGCAGTCAAGCAGAAAGGACTTAATGGATATATGCTAGTGTTTGGCTCAGTTTTTCTACTCATGCAGTTTAGGATTTCCTGCTTAGAGAATGCTGAAGCCACAGTGGACTGGCTTCCCCCTTATGAAGATACCCCCTCCCATCCAGTCCCAGGAGACAAACCTACAGACTAACCTGATTTGGACAATCCCTCACTAAAACCCAGGGAATTCAACATTGTGTCAAGATGTCAATTAAAGCCAACTGCTGTAGGTTCTAAGTGCAAGGCTGGGAACTTGGAGAGAAGAAAGTACTGCCGGATACCAATAGAAACCAATTGCCGGTTTATCTATTTATTTATTTACCTTAAATAAGTCTCACCCATAACAGGAAGCAGGAAATAGGCTAACCTGATTGACAGCAGCTCATGTTTCTCTCCAGTGATCATGGAATATAAAGAGTGGAAGGCAAATCCCTAGTGTCAACAGACTCAGATTTCCTGAGTTGGGAAACAGGGCTGTGTGAATGGGAACAGCGGTCAAATCTGTGTCTGTGCTGATCTCCAGGTCATTTGTGGGGGAAACTAGCATTCCGCCCCTCTGTGGCCGACCCCTCTTTCCTAATCCCTTTTTTCAATCATTTCCTTACTCTGTGACATGTCCCCACAATCTGGCTTATTAAATAACACATTGACAACACGGTGAGACATGCTCATTCCTTCATTCTGGGAATCTTAGCTACTCCTGCCCCTTTGCATATGTGTAATTCTGGCTATTAAAAACTGGTTTTCAGAATACAGACGATTTTTAAAAATTATCTTATTCTTCATGAAAGCATGATTACGTCATTTCCCTCTTTCCTTCGTCTAACCTCTTCTATCCCCCTGCCTCTCAAATACAACCTGCTGAGCCTCGTTTGTGCTTCTAGAGCTTTTAGGGCTGCCCCCCTCGGGATTAGCTCACCAGCTAGGGGCCTCGTGCCTGGAGAACACTAATTCTCCCCCTTTCGAAGAGCATAACCGATGTAGCTCTCCGTCTGGGGCAAGGCCGCTGTGCAGCTCTTCTTCAGGCCTCCATGTTGTTGAGACCCCATGGATGTAGCTACCCCATCTTATCTGGAAGACAGGATCTAGACTCTGACTTCCTGGTCCTATGATCTCAGCCATCTTCACACCTCCCCTTCTTTGATGTGACTTTAGCCTTACTGAGGTTAGGATTACAGGTGAGCCTGCATACCTACCCAGCATTTACGCGGGTTCTGGGATCCAAACTACAGTTCCAAAGCTTGCTCAGCAAGAATTTGAACTACTGATCTAGCTCCCAGCACCATGGAGTTCCCTGCTCACTGCTGTGTGGTACTGGGCTTCCGCATGCACAGTGCTTCTGTAGCTAGTCTCCTAAAGGTGGATGCCGAGAAGTCAGATTTCTACAAGGGAAACCCAGGATGGTCTATGCTGCCTTGGACGGCGTTTGAGACCGTTCCTGTGGATTTCTACAACCATGGTGACGATTTGTGGGTGCTAAGGACATTTTCTGCAAGAAATCTGTGTTGGAGTTCCCGCAGTCTCGCCAACTGTGTGGAGCCGGAGGTGACGCTCACTACGGGAACGAAACGGGATTTAGTTTGCTCGCTCCTCGTTATCGAGGAGTTTTAGCTTCTGTGAGGGGTTTGTTTTGTTATCAGCATGAACTCTTCTGTGTCTATAGCATCTGGCCATTATTCTATGTAGGCTGTTTGTCCCTGTTTTGAGTGAACAAACAGGCACAAGAAGAGCATCATGGTCAAGCCTAACAGAACAACCCATGACAGGAAGTCGTCCATCCAGGGGGAAACTGATGGCTGCAGCAGCGACAGCCGATTATCAGTCACCTAAAGACAGAACCACAGCGATCTCCCACTCCTCTTGGTGGGAGGAGCACTCTCTCCCAAATCTTGTCTCCTTTATTTCAATTATTAATTTATTTATTTTGGTGTTAGAAATTGAACCCATGGCCTTTCGCACGCTGGGCAAGTTCTCTGTTACTGAACTAAGCCCTTTCAGCTGCTTATATGGTTTAGCACTTACTCTGCATATAGAAGTTGCTTAGTCTAATTTCCCTCTACCAACCCCCTCACCCCTCACTCCCAAAATAAATTGGTTAAGAGCTCTTTACTATGAACATTAACCATAACTCTGGTTACTTTAAGGCAAAATGGGATCACAAAAGTAACCGTGTGTGTGTGTCCCAGGAATTGAACTCAGATTGTCAGTCTTGGCAGCCAGTGCCTTTAACCTCTTAACAATCTCACTGGCCCCAGTTAGATTTATCAAAAGCTCCAGGAAAGACAGAGACGGACGAGGAATCAGGTGTGAACAGGATCCCTAGAAACAGGAAAGGTAGAAGGTAGACCGTAGTCATCTCCAAGGAGTGGCTCGTTAAGGACACCAGTAGCTATAGACCTTGTAGCTACTCTCCACAGGTACACTAGACACTGCTGCTGACAATGGCGTTGGGGACCTTACGGACGGTTGTGATCCGAGTGGTGGCTGTACTGTTGTCCAAGCAAGAAGCTGTGTGACTGAGTGGAGGAGAGAAGAGGTGAGACAGCCTCCTCTCTATAGAGAAGACCTCTAACGGGTACAGTGAGACATGGGGGAGGCCTAGCTACTACGGCCAACGCAACCTACGCTGTGGAGCCTGGGAACAGACGCCGGAGCATGGGGGTGGGGGTGGGGGTGGGGTTTGGTGGGGGCAAGACATGGAGATGTGTTTCCAGTTCCTTCTACTTGGTCTCTAAAATAAAAGGTTAATTATTGATAATTAAGAAAGGAAATAGCTTGGAAGGCTTGAAAGCAAGCAAGAAATAGGATCGGCTGTTAAATTTTAAAGGTTGAATTTTTATTCCTGTTTTTAAAAGTATTCCATGATAAAAATCAAAAGAGAAGAATCCTTTAAAATGTTTACTAATGAACAAAAGCAGGAGGTAGATACTGCTGCCTGTTTTTCTCAGGGGACACCGGTCCATTAAGAGCAGCTGGTGTAAGCACGGGTTGGATCCCACAGACCCTGTAACACCTGTCTGTTTACCTTTCTTTGGAAATGAAGAGAACAGGACAACTGACATCTGCTTGTTCTGAGCTGAAAGTCCACACTGTCATATTGATTCCGGTGATCTTCAGAGAGAGAAGCGACCCTTTCAGAGCAGAGGGAAACTTAACCAAGGGCAGTGCACTGTAGCGGGCGGTGCAGAGAAGAAAGGATGGTGCCCGGAGCAGGAGGTTCACGCTTACGGAACTCATATGGTGTTTATGGCAGGGGAAGTAACCTTCACAGGGATGTAAATAGCGCCAATATCCTGCCAGGCCTGAATCTGTGAGCAGCCCTGGGGCTGTTTCTAGGCGAGTGTTTTGAAACTTACCACCCACTGATTTTCAACCCTGACCCAGTGGCGCAATGTTGATATTCCCCTGATAGAAATGTGGGCCTGAGGCTAGAGATGAGGCAGCTTTCCCGGGAGTAGGTCCCACATTGCCCTGATAGTGGTACAACTGACTTATAAGTAAGTAAATTTGACTGGTAATTTTATTTTTAGCACAAAATCATGCTAGGTCTTAAAATGTCTCTTTGGCCCAGCTCCCGGGCGGGCGTACTTCATACATCACCTGCTGTGAATGCTAACAAGAATATGAACGCGTTCAGTTGAAAATCTCGATTGGCTCTCCTCTCCCTCAGCCTGATTTCTCGGGAGCTGCTCTGATTTC
Source organism: Grammomys surdaster (assembly GCF_004785775.1). NCBI lineage: Eukaryota > Metazoa > Chordata > Mammalia > Rodentia > Muridae > Grammomys > Grammomys surdaster. The sequence goes on from NW_021604698.1 coordinate 5,781,251, forward strand.
TTTAGACTGGTGACTGTGGAGTCCTATTAGGCTCTGCCAGGACACCTTGATTGGAACTCTGTCCCATGTCCAAGGATGGACTACTGGTGGTAATGAATTATATGAATTGATGAAAGCTGATAGCACAAATGTCATATTGCTGACTGCAGGCATTTAGTCTAGGCCCACCCCACAGTTACCAGGCAACAGCCAGGTGTGCCTGACTCACTATAAAAGGGGCTGCTTGCCCCCCTCCTCTCTCTCTTGCTCTCTTCTCTTGTTCCCTTACCCTCTTCCTCCTCTCTCCCCATTCCCCTTCCCCATCTCTCTCCACGTGCTCATGCCTGCCTCTACCTCTCTCTCTCTCTCCCTCTCCCTCTCCCTCTCCCTCTCTCTCTCTCTCCCTC
>NW_021604698.1:5781736-5784258 GCF_004785775.1 Grammomys surdaster
AGCTCGAAGCCAGGCCCTGGCACTGGGAAGACAAGAGTTCTCCAATCCCTCTTTTTATTTAAATCAAAAGAAGATGATCATAAAAATAACAAATTTGGATAGGAAATGCCGGTCTTTTTTAATCAACTAATTTTGTTGTAAACAACTGATACTCGGTCTAGCAAGATGGCTCGGTGAGCGAAGCGTAAAGGTGTTTGCTACCAAGCCTGATGACCTGAGTTCAATCCCCACAGTCCTCTTCCAGAATCTTCATGGTGCAAAGAGAGAACAGACTCCCACAAGTTGTCCTGTGACCTACACACAGACACACAACAGACACACGCGCACACACAATATTTAAAAATTGATATTTATGGGGTGCTGTGTAATATTGGGCATGCGTCTCTGTGGCATAATGTTCAAAGAAGGACAACATCTCCTTCTAGAAGCTTTGACACAGAGCAAGTCATGCAGAGCCCAGGGCCATGACTCAGCACCTTGGCTGCACTCCCACTGAACACTCTCCTTCCCTCAGATTCTCAGTTCCAATGCTGTGCTCTGTGACTCAGCTGTCATGACCTCTTTGGGCAAGTTCCACTGCATGTCTCATGGCCAGGGCCTTCAGTCGCAAGGCAAAGACCTTATCATCCAAGCTTATGGGCCAGTAGCTGCCACTTACCAGGGGAAGCCAGGAGTCCCTGTGGGGGAGGGTCCCTGGGCCAGTGCCAGCAGAGGTGTTCTAGGAGAACTGGGTTCCTCTGTGATGAAAGGCATTCTGAGGATGTGTTATTATCCCAGCAAAGCTCACCAAGGCGTCTCTGGGTTGATATAAATAGTTCTGCATTGGCAGCAGATGGAGGAGAGCCAAACAGTTACAAACATTAGGACAAACAGGGATGTGGGCCCAGCCACGGTAAGCCGCAGTTGGCAAAGGCTGGGAGATGGCGGTGGTGCTCGAAGCTGGATGGACAACGAATTCATCATTTGTGACCTGAGGGAGGAAGTTCTTCGAATAATTAAGAGTTCAGATAATCAGGAAAGCACACAGGACAGGGCATTGGTTCAAGAGGAAAACTGGCGTTAAGATACACTAATTTGTTTAAATATTAACTAACCAAGCATTAGCTACATGATGAATACTTCCCACATGCAACGGCCTGTGTTTGATAGATAAGGTGTGTGTGTGTATGTTTGGGGGCCGGGGAGTGTCTTTCCTTTCCTATCCATACAGAGAAGTGCCAGGCGGGAAAGAGGGAGACATGGAGGATGAAGGACAGGGGACAAGGGTGCTCCCCGAGCTAAAGCTGTCACCGTCACCGACTGTGGGCTGAGGACTCTAAGATGGGTCACAGGGAAGAGAGAGTGGAGCTGTAGATTCCTGCAATATACTGGGCCAGCGCCCCCTCCCTCAGGGGAAGCCAATCTATGTCCCCTCCGGATAAAAGCATCCCAGTCTTAGGCCCTTGGGAGTCCCAGGAAGTAAGAGCAACAATGGGAATACCAAACCACAGACTATGGGGAGCTTTGGGAAGGCAGCAGCAAGGATCAGCAGATACAGTGAACAGCATGGTTAAGCCTCTTCTTCAATACTGAAACTGTAGGCATGGACATATAACAGCAGACAAAATGCCCAGGGGCTCCAGAGAGGCACAGTGGTTAAGGACACATGCTACCCTTCCTGAGATCAGTTCCCATCATGCACTGGGAAACACACAACCACTTGTAATTCCAGTTCCAGGTGATTCTTTCTGGCCTCCATGGACTCCTGGACTCAACTGTGTATCTGCATCTAGGTACATATGCATATTCACAATTAAAAATAAAAATACTTAAACACTAGAAAAAGGAAGACAAAAATAATCAAGGCTATAAAAATGACCAGGCAGAAAGATTTTCACAGAAAAATAAAAATAGACGTTCAAAAACAGAAAGACAGTGAAAATCTAAAAAAGAAAAAAAAAGGAAAAAGAAAAATTCTACTCAATAAGTGGATAAAGCAGCACATTGGGGTATAGCTGAAGAGATGTTCTGTATCCCTTTATTGTCTTATGGAAGGGAGAGTCAGGCCTCCACACCTAAATACAAAATGATGTGCTCAATGTCCAACTGCAGCTGGCCCTTTAAAAGCCCACTTGAGCGGGGCGCACTGGCGCACGCCTGTAGTCCCAGCTACTTGGGAGGCTGAGACAGGTGGATCACTTGAGTCCAGGAGTTCTGGGCTGTAGTGTGCTATGCCTATCGGGTGTCTGCACTGAGTTCGGCATCATATGGTGACCTCCTGGGAACGGGGGACCACCAGATTGCCTAAGAAGGGGTGGAACAGGCCCAGGTCAGAAACAGCGCAGGTCAAAACTCCTGTGCTGATCAGTAGTGGGATCGTGCCTATGAATAGCCACTGCACTCCAGCCTGGGCAACATAGGGAGACCTGTCTCAGAAAGAAAGAAAGAAAGAAAGAAAGAAAGAAAGAAAGAAAGAAAGAAAGGAAGGAAGGAAGGAAGGAAGGAAGGAAGGAAGGAAGGAAGGAAGGAAGGAGGAAGGAAGC
>NW_021604698.1:5784358-5790380 GCF_004785775.1 Grammomys surdaster
TGGGTTGGTTTGTGCACATAACTGCAGGTGCCTGTCTCAGCCACAAGAGGGCGTTGCATTTCCCTTGGAACAGGAGTTACAGGCAGTTGGATGCTGCTTGTGGGTGAACTGAACTCCGGTTCTTTGGAAGAACAGAATGTGTTACTAACCGCTGAGCTGTCTCTCTAGTGCCTGTGAGAATTTGGAATCCAGTGCCTTTGGGATTTACTAAAAAATAAAGCTCGCATGTTGTTCCTCAAAGTGTCTTCCATCTAGACTTGTCTGGGATCGTTTCCTGTTTAAGATCCTCCCCTTCCTTCCAGTCCCTCATCTTTGAGGACTTTCCAGACACTGACCGTAGGATTTATTTTTGCCGCTAGCCTGTTTCTGTCTTATGTTCTAATTGTGGAGCTGACATCGTTCTGTGGTTCTGTCTCAGGCCCTCAGTCAGGAGAAAGGGTACAACAGCTCTGTAAGCATTAAAATCAGCGCTCAATACATTGCATAAGACCCTGTAAGCTCCCGTCAAATGACTGTGGAAAAGCTCTGAATGGGAAGTGTCCTCAATAAGATTCTTCTGGAGCTGTTACCAGGCTTGACTTGTCTTTAATTTAATTTAAGCATATCGCTGAATCGCTGAATGTGCAATCAATATTGCAGTAATTATATAAAACTAATGCCTGTTATAAATCATAGCTTTGACTTTTGTAAGAAGGCTTCTCTTGGATATCATCCTAGGGATTTTTTGTTGTTATTTGATTTTTTTTTTTTTATCTCTTCTACCTCAGTGCTCTGCACCGTTCTGTGAAGCTGCACCGTCAGGAACTTTTATTTTATTTTATTTTATTTTATTTTATTTTATTTTAATGTGCATTGGTGTTTTGCCTGCATGTATGTCTGTGTGAGGGCGTCAGATCTTGTAGTTACAGACAATTGTGAGCTGTCATGTGCATGCTGGGAATTGAACCCGGGTCCTTTAGAAGAGCAGTCAGTGCTCTTAACCAGTGAGCCATCTCTCCAGTTCCACTTGGAAGCATTTTACCCATGGGCGGATATAAATCTCTAGCACAGATACCGTAAACAGAATCTAGTCTCTATCTTTTGCTGGTCCTGGACTTTTGCACAAAACTCTCAAGGGAATTACTAGGCCCTAAGGTCAGTCAACTCAGGGAAGAGACTGTCTGCCCTCTTTGTTTCAGATCTGGAATTGAAATCAGGGTGTTTATGCCCCAGTACCTGCAGCCCTGGTGGGAAGACACAGCTGTCTGTGGACTTGCTTTGTCAGCATGGCCCTGGCTCTACCGTAAGAGTGTGACTTGAATCATTATCACCAGAACGACCTTCTTCAGGTAATAAAAACCCGGCTTGCTTGGACTTCATGTGGGTCCCCCAGCAAGTGGAGCGGGGCTGTCCCTAAAGCTGTTGCTTGTCTGTGGGATCCATTCCTCTAACTAGGCTGCTTTGTCTGGCCTCAGTGGGAAAGGACACACCTAGCCTCACAGAGGCTTGATGGGTGAGGGTGAGGGATACCCAGGAAGGGGCTCCAGCCTCTCAGAGGAGAAGGGTGGGAACTGTGTGGGGGGAAACCGGAAGGAGATTGGGATGGCAGCAACTGGGATGAAAAGTGAGTGAGGGAAGGAAGGAAGGAATGAATGAGGGAAAAATGGCTTGCAAGCCTCAGTCTGGCTGTGGAATCCTTTTATTTTATTTTATTTTATTTTATTTTATTTTATTTTTTTAGCTAAAGTGGGGGTTCTTGTGAACCTCATTAATAAAGCAGATAGAAGACAATAGAGGAGGAGAGAGGGAGAGAAAAGGACAGGGCAAGAGAAGACAGTGAAGTAAAGATGCGCTTTTCCCTGGAGGTGCCTTTAGCCCTGCCCTACAAGGATCCCTGAACTCAGGATGCGCCTTGGGGCTGCTACCTCTTAATGCAGGGCACTGGCCATTCTGTACCCAGTCCCCGGAAGCTCTTGAACCTTTCATTCTCTATTGGGCAATCGATAGCTGAATCTGCACCAGCCATGGACACATGGCCTCTATTTGATTGATAACAAATCAAGGTTATAACAACCAAAAGGAACATGGTGATGTGGACACAATACTGAGAGGGAAGTTTGGGGCTGCCATAGTGGTACGCACCTGTGTTTCCAGCACCGGGGAAGCCGAAGCAGGAAGAGTGTGAGTTTGAGGCCATTCTGGACTACCCAGTAAAACTCTGAATCCAATAAGCAAAACACTCAAAGTTGATATCAAAAGAATACAAAATGGCCAGTCTTGAAATCAGTTAACACATGGCAAGAGTCAGCCAAGTCTATCAGCCATGCGATGTGTGCACGGTAAAATATCCAGCAACATCAGTGTCGGTAACAGTCACACCTCTGTGGATGGGCAGATTCTTTCCGTGGCAATCTGGAAGCCAAGGCACTGCCTTTCTGCACACTAAGACCAGAAGCCCCCACCTTCCCATGACTTTCACCTTACATGGCCATGGGCTAGCTTGGAGCCTGCAGACAAATGTCACCCGGTGCCTCTGAACTGCTCACATAGAAGTTCTAGGGACCAAGCGGCATACTTATTACATCTGACAGGCTTAGCACTGGAGAAGAGGAGGAAATGCAGCCCACTGAAGAATCCTAGCATCAGATGCTCTACAATCCACCTCTCAGGATAGCCCCCAGCGATCCCTCTATTCTTGATGGATTCAGCACCATGCCCCTAACTGGGAAACCCCAGAACAGCAGAAGGGAACACCAAACACTAGGTGACTGTTGAGTTTGGAGTCTATCAGTCCTCTGAGGAGAAATATGCCTCTTCTCTAGCCAGCAAAAAGGAATAAACACTGGGACAGAAACTTAAATCATCATAACAAGGACTTTTTAAATTGGGAAATGTATTTTTCTCCAAAGGGGACAAAGGTTTCTTGGCACGCTGGTTAGGTTAATGAAAGCACCCATCACAGGCAGCAGATGGTTCTTCTTTTATTTCCAGTAATAATTGTGGTCAGGGAAAGGGTGAGAGAAATGCAAGGGCCTTTTGATCCCTGAAGCTGAAATACGAAATACAGGCTGCATTAAGTGGCTCTCAGAACACAGTAAGAAATTGTGCCTTGGAAAATACATCAGACAATGGAAAGAAAAGTTTCCTTCCCAGCTATTAATTGTTGGGCTGTTTTCTCAGGCTGAGTGTCCAACTGACTAACTCCTCATGACCAGTGAAACCAGGCATGAAATATAGTACCTGGTGATGAAACACATGGGTGATCTGCTCTTCTGAGCCATGTGAAACTGGCTGAACCTCACCGGCTACCTTCCATTTGGTCTTGATTTTCACAGTGCTGTTTGTTTGTTTGTTGTTGAGCCAAGGCCTCACGAAGCCTTGGCTGTCCTTAAACTCACTCCGTAGCTGAAGATGGCCCTGTTTCCCCCTCCCTAAAGCTTGGAGTTTATGCACTGCTGTGGATAGAACCCAGGGCTTCATGTATGCCGAGGACAAGCCCTCTACCAACTGAACTACATCCACAACCTGTTTTTATGTTTAATTGCTTTCTAGCACATGGTAGCTCATAGTTGCCTCCATTTTTTTCTAGGGTGTTGGGGATTGCCAGCTGCTAGAGCCCACACAGCTGCCATGGCCTTCAGTTCCCATTCAGACCTTCTGAGCTTTATAGCAGATTGACAAGAGACTGAGTTCACCCTCTTTCCAGCATCAACGTGTCTGCCACGCCTTTATTTCCCAATGCTGTGCGGCAAGCAAAGCTGTCTTGGTGTCCTTGCCTGTAGTATGGCTAACCAGCTGTCTTGGAATGGCTTTCCTTGCATTCAAGAGCCAAGCATGAGTGTGGCTTTGGGGCCAGCTGTGTCATTTGAAAGATGTACTAGTGTGAAAAAAAAAATGTCCACAATGGGGACGTTCCGAAGTAATGGAAATACATTTCTTACATTCTAGAGGCCAGAAGAAGTTGGCAGGGCCATTGTCCCTCTACAGATTTTGAGGAGGATCCTTTCTCATCCCTTCCTGGCTTTTGGGTTTTGATAATCATCCTTGGTTTGTGCTTGCATCCTCCAGCCTTTGCTCTCTGGTCCCAAAACTTTCTTCTGGGTTTCTCTGTGTGTCCTTTTCTGTTACATGAACAGTCTCATTGAGCCTGGGAGTGGCCCTTGACACATCCTTCAACAACTTTTCAAAAACAACCCATTTACCAATAAGCTCACATCCAGAGGGTCCAGGAGTACAGGTCTGACTGAGTACAGACTGAGTACAGGTCTCTCAGCATCTTTGTCCTGTTAAACTCGACCTTGACAATGGGATTTGCAAAGATGCATGTATCTAAAGAGGGTGAATATGGTGGCTTCTGCTTCAAGGACCTCCCTCCCTGCCCACTTCTAGTCTGAAGACATTCCCCCTACCCAAAATAATTTCTCAACAATTTGACTTAATCTTTAAGACTCTGCCATATGGAAAAGGGAAAAGGTCTCCAGGGACTTTTCTCCAGGAGTCAAGAAGAGGCTGGCACACATTTGAGTCATCTGGCTGCGGAATAGGAGGGACCTTCACAAAAGCCATCTGTCTCAAGAATTGGGGGTGGTTGGGAAAGAGAGTCTATCAAATTAAATAATTTCCCTGAGAAACTGCTGTTGCTTGCAGTCTTCAGGTGTTACAATTCTGTTTCAAATGATGATTGATTAGCCTCCCCCTTGAAGTTAGTTCTCCTTGTTTGGGGAATGAGGTGGGGCATGGATGGAGGAAAGGGAAAGCTTGGAGCTGAGGAAATCCAACAGGAGAACCTGAAATCCATCCCAGGAACCAAGTAGAAAACAGGGCATAGTGGCATGTGTTTATAACCCCAGTGCTGGTGAGACAGATACACGGGGAATCTCTGGAGAACTCTGGCCATCCAGGCAGGCCTGATGCCAGTTCCAGGTCCCACTGAGAGATCCTATTTCAAACAAGGTGAGAGAGGCCTAAGGAATAACTCCTGAGTTTGACCTCTCCCCTTCACATGCACATACACACGTGTGGTTACACAAGAATACATGAAGACAAGCTTACACACATAGACACATACACACATGTGGATGCACAAGAACACATGAAGATAAACTTGCACACATAGACACCTACACACGTGTAAGTGCACAAGTACACATGAAGACAAGCTTACACACATAGACACATACACACGTGTGGATGCACAAGTACACATGAAGACAAGCTTACACACATAAACATATACACACGTGTGGGTGCACAAGAACATGAAAACAAGCTTACACACATAGACACATACACATGTGTGGGTGCACAAGTACACATGAAGACAAGCTTACACACATATACACATACAAACGTGTGGGTGCACAAGTACACATGAAGACAAGCTTACACACTCAGACATACAGACATGGAGATAGCGTGGACCAATCATGAAGGAGCAGCATGTCAGAAGGTAGACAACCCACACATCATTCAGCTCACACTTACATTTCTACCATGCACCCGTGTTGCAAACTGAGATTGGCCCACACGTTAGAATCCTGTGTGACACGTGTGGCTGAGCCAAAGGCTGTGCCAGAAGAGATTTCAAGGCTGCATCTGGGCAACCTGGGCAGAAAGCCACGAGAGCGTCACGGTGCACCACACAAACATCTCCAGGGACTCACGCCACAAATTAGTCATTCCTAGTGTGTAGCTTTTAAAAGACCATTCCCAAAATGTGCTCTTGCCAGACATAGGTAGCAGATTTTCATGCTCTGGTATAAAAATATAGAAACAACGAAATCACACAAAAAGAAGCTATTTCTATGCCTTTACTCTTCCCCATATTTCTAAAGACATCTGGCTGTACAATGTACAAATCCTGTGATTCTGAATCATAGATTCTCCAAGGCAAGACTCTTGTATCTGTTTATACGTGCTTGATATTGGTTGTGTAACCAGGATTGCTGGGCCCACAACCAAGCCTAAACTAAGTGAGTTGGGGTTGGTGTGGATGGATGATGGGAAGTTAGGAGTGAGGAATGATGGGAAGTTAGGAGTGAGG
>NW_021604698.1:5795380-5847566 GCF_004785775.1 Grammomys surdaster
GTCTGTCTCTGTCTCTTTCTCTCTGTCTGTCTCTGTCTATCTCCTCTCTCTCTCTCTCTCTCTCTCTCTGTGTGTGTGTGTGTGTGTGTGTGTGTGTGTGTGTGTAACTAATCTCTCTTACCCTGGCTCCTTATGAGTCTTTCTCTCTGAAGTCTGTGGTCTGTGTGACACATGGAGAAAACAGGGTTTTCAGGTGTGAAGAGGCTAGTTTCATTCATTTCAGCTTTGTTATTTACTTATACAGTCATAAGCAGTTCATTCTTTAAGTCTCAATGTTTCCATCTGTAAAATGGGGAGGGGATTTACGGACAACCAGTTACTTGTTTCAGAAAGCCTACCTTGCATTACCTTAAAGAATTAATACCAGTCTCAAAAAAAAAAAAAAAAAAAAAGAATTAAGAATTAGCTCATGGCTTTAACCCCGCCCTTAGGGATCTGCACTAGGTGCTCTAGTCAGAGTTTTGCACCAGGGTTCATTCTAACAATGCTCCTGTCAGGTGTCTGCATTGAGGACTAAAGGCTGTTCCAGCTTTTGAGGACCCTGGCTCAGGTCAATAAGCAATGCCTGCTACAGAAGAAGGATCTAAGGATGTCAGCCAATGGGCTTTCTGGTTGCAATGCCTGCTTTTGCTTCGGCTGTCAAAGCAGAGCAATGCCTGTCACCTCAGAACTTCTATTTTCCTTATGTGCTTGGCACAAGCTTAGGATAAAATCTGGTAATTTAAACAAACAAAAATATAACAATCGGCTGTTTTGAATCCAGATACTATTTTCCTTGAGTGGAGATCACAGATGGAAAGGTGGGACCAGGCCAACTCATCAAGAGCTGCTTGGCAACAGCAAAGGGGAAAGACTCAGAAACAGTTTAAAGCCAAGCATGGCGCATTTAGTGTCTAGTATTTATTTATGGGGAATTGCTACCATTTCTTAGGCAACCTAGTAGAAAGTACCCGACTATTTCAAACCTCTCACCGGGGCTTCTGAAACATGATGCTCTGAGCTGTCTCGTGGAGAAGATGGGCAAAGAAAGCCGGATGGAGCTGCTGCAGACAAGGATGGGGCAGCTCCAAAGACCAGACTCCTCTTCCATGGCCCCCAGACTCAGAGTACTCTGCTCACACACTTCCCTGTCCTGCTATCTACCCAGAAAGCCAGCATCTCTGTATTCATTTATTGATTTTAAAATACCAACTCTTCCTTTTCAATAACATCAATATCGTCTTTATTTTGAATTGTCTTATACATCAAAAGTTCTACTGAACAATGAGATCCAAACTGTGAAGAAGAGTTTACCTTTGCACCTGTCTTCTATGTATTTGTTTTAAGCATCTCTTAAATGCTAGCTTAGCGACCAGCTAGGTGGTGGTTGTTGTTGTTGTTGTTTGACATTGGAGGCTAAGCAGGGTCAGGCCCCTTAGTGCTTGGTTCTCACATACCCCAGGTCAAATGTTGCTTCTCTCCTTCCTTCACTTTCCACAGAGTATCTGAAGTATATTTTAGTACAGCTATGCAGATGAGGAATTAACTTATGCTTTTCTGGAATGTATTTTCCTTCTGTTTTAAAGGATTCTTCTCCCAGATGCAGAATTATAGATGGACATTCTGCTGTTATTGTCGTCACCGTCATCATCACCATCAACTGTGTTGTTGCTGTTGAGTGTATAAAGCATGCTCCTCCATTTTCTCAGTCCTGCCAGGAGATTAACTGTTAGTTTTCCCGACACTCCTTTGGAGGTAAGGAATCTTTGTATGGCTTCCTTTTTAACCCATCTGACTATGGCATGTCCAGGTGTGATGTCTTTACTCTGACAGCACTTTCCACTTCGCAGATGCTCTTCTGTGTCTATTCTTTTTTAAGCTCTTTCCATTAAATTCTTAATTAGCACCCTCCCCCCATTTAGTGAGGTTTACAGTAAGAGAAACACTTCCTACGGTGTGCCAGACATATGTTCAAACCATGGAGTCTTTCATCTGGAGTCCCAGTGTATCCCCAAAGTACATTACATTACCACTTTACAATCGAGACTTTATATTTTTTCAATTAAAAAATACATTCATTTATTATTGTGTGTATGCAGGACATGTTAGAGGGCACCGAGCACACACTGTAGCATGCTTGTGGAGGTCAAAGGGCAGCTTTATGGAAGCCATTCTGTCCTTTCACCTTTACATGGGTTCCAGGGATTAAAGACAGGTCGTGAAATGCTCCTTTATCTGATCTTGTTTGCTCCAAAGTTCTTATTTTTAGTTGTTTTTTTTTTTTTAAGTTCTAACTTTATACTTGGTGTTTTAAAAACCATAGACTATAGTTTTCTGGTGTAAATGTCTGTTTGAAAATCTATTTTCATGTTCATGCCTGACCTGACCACTCCAATATTGGGGGTCATCTGTGCATTTTTTATTTTTGTCTGCCTTTTCCTCTCCATCCTCAGTCATTTGGTTCTGTCATCTGGCAGCCCTTGCAATTTTAAGCAGAAAGCATCACGGTGAGTGTTCTGAATGGAGCAATAGGTTTTATTATCTTCTAGAAGTTATTGAATTTTTCTCCCGGCAGGAAGCAAGAACACAGGCAGATTACCAAGTTCCAACCCTGGACTGAAAGGGACTATCACCAGGCTGACTCTCTGAGTTAGGTGACAGGAGTCCCAGCATATCCCCATCGAGCATGGCTTATCATGGTGATGTAGAATGCTGAGTCTGTGTGTGAGCATCTACTGCTGATCATGGCATACACAATCCTGGAGAGTTGCTCTCCGCCAGGACTCTCATGACCACATTGTCAAGAAAACAAACAGAATGTCTTCATGCCAAAACTCTGGGCTTCAAGAGACATAAAGCAGAAAACGGTGATCCCTAACTGTCCTCCTGGAGGTGTGGCTTTGAAGGTTTCTAACCAGGGTGATATTTGTGAGTTGAGTGGATCACTCACAGGACACCTGTGATGTAGTCCCCTAGGGATGGGATTCCCTGAGCTGAGCTTTGGAATACAGTCCTGAGAAAAAAGCAGCTTTGTCTTTTGAAGTGAGTTCAGGGGCAGCTGAAGATACCTGCACCCCAGGAGGCTTTCACGACCTTCTTGGTGATGAACAAACAAAGAAGACACTTGAGGAAGTATAAAAGGAGGGAAAGCAAGAGACTGCCGCATTGAATTTCCATTCTCTTAAAGTTGATGCTAATTCCCCCCCCCAGAGAAAGTTATTTTTAAAAAATTATTTATTTATTATGTATACAGTGTTCTGCCTGCATGTGTGCATACCTGCAGGTCAGAAGAAGGCACCAGATCGCATTATAGGTAGTCATGAGGTTGCTGGGATTTGAACTAGGACCCTGGAAGAGCTGCCAGTGCTCTTAACCTCTGAGCCATCTCTCCTGTCCTGAGATCAAGTTTTGATAAAGGCAACAAACAGAGGAAGATGAGGGCCTGCAATTTCAATGGCAAAGATGAGAATAGGACACAGTTAGGGAAACTGAGGCCCCTGAGGTCAGACTGTCCTGTTTCACAGTGTTCTCGGGAAAGCTCAGAGATGGAAGCTGTCTTCGAAGGACTGAAGGGCTCTATGAGTTTGAGGATGCAGCCCTGTGGGACTGTCTTTTTTAAACCCTATCTGTGATCACTTAGCAGGTACATTGAGAAACAGCACAGAGCCTGTATCCCTTCTCCATCATTCATAAGCCAGCATTTTGCTTTGATTTTAAACAGAATGCTTTATAATTATGGCAGTGTCTCTAAGATCCCACAAACCTTTTTGAATGCCAGCAAGAAGAGGGGGAAGGGTTATTGATTTTAGACCCATTATGTGTTTTTTTCTTTGCTTAGAAATTTTATATTTTGTTTGTAAGCTTCAATCCTGAACAGTGAAAAAAGAACTATTTTTTTTTTCAATTTATGACAAAGGATGCTCACCAAACCAGTGTCCAAAGAAACTTTGTCATGGAGAAAAGCAAACTTTTTCGTCGATGGTGTGACAGGAAGTCTGCTTTAACATACACAGACTCAGCAGCCAGGAGAGCCGCATTCATTTCATTGCTATTCAGTCCCCAGTCTTGGGCCAAGCTTGCTGGCTGCTTGTCTTGCTTCCATGTTGAACCATTTACAAAGAGATTCTGACAGGAGACGCTGGCTTCCATTCATTCTTCTGTCTTGAGTATTTGAAGTGCATTTCAGGTGGAAATGCACTTATTTTCTATCATGGTGTAAAAACATAAAAAGCCATCCTCCTTTTTGGGGGCGGGCTGCTTTCTGAGTGTTCCAACGATGTTAGTGAGCACGGTGTTCTCTGCGTCTGGCCAGTGCCGGGTAGTATCCTATGAGGTGCTGTGATGTCATCTCTGATGCCCATGATCACCATTCCTGCCAGAGTGACAGGCTGATCCAATGGACAGCCACCTCCTATGTCGTCCCTTAGCTACAAGAGCTTGGATGAACATTCTCACTTGTTTGTTGAGGGAATTTGATCCCAGATGAGGCTGTTAATGAGGGAAGCGCTAGAAAGTTCTACCTCCTTGGCGACTGGGTTAGACGAGAAGGGCAAACGACATCTTCTAACTCAGCCTTCTAGAAGCTTCACTGGCTCTGGGATTTGGTTGCCATTATTTTCAGGTACCGAGAGTGAAGTTCATGTGCCCCGGCCCAACCTTCGATGGAGCGCCATCTGGTGGAACTGTTCTTACATACAAGCGATTTGCGGCTTGGGAGCCCTCTGCCACTGATTTTAGGCAGTAGGTCAGTCTGATGAGCTTTTGGGTGAAGCCATCTGGAGAATACTGCAAGATGGTGCACGCTAATTGAGCAAGAGTGTTTCAAAGCTCTGGAACTTAATGCTCATACTCTTCAAAGAAGAAGGGAAGGAAGGGGAGAGGGAAAGGGAGGAAGAGAGTAGAAGGGAGGGAGGGAGGGAGGAAGGGAGGGAGGGAGGAAGAGACAGAGAGAGAAAGAGGGAGGGAAGGAGAGAAAGAGGGAGGGAAGGAGAGAGAGAAAGAGAGGGAGAGGGAGAGGGAGAGGGAGAGGGAGAGGGAGAGAGAGAGAGAGAGAGAGAGAGAGAGAGAGAGAGAGAGGGGATATCCTAGCTGCCTGAGAAAATCAGGTAAGGGGGAAAGGGAAGGGAAGTGCCTGGAAGTTTCTATAAGAGATCAGGCATTGCCAGATTAATAAGAAGAGATGTCCTGTTAACAGAAGGCCTTAGAAACACTCTCAGCCACCCAGGGAGGAAAATCCCCACTCCTCCTCCACTCTGGTGAGGCCAGCATTGCAGAGGACCTCCATGTTTCCCACGTTAACAGCTGCCCAGTATAGCCAGAACGCATCCAGCCTCCAGCCTCCAGCCCCTCCTGTTCAGAGGCAACTTGCTGTAATTTAATAAGGGTAGAATGTGAGATAGTAAGAACTAAGAAGGCTGGGGAGATGGCTCAGGTGCTTGCCTTTCAAGTGAGCTGGGATCCTCAGCACCCATGTAAATTTGTGCCCAGGGTATCAGCCCAGTCTGAAGCGGGTAGAAACCCGATCTCCAGAACAAGCTGCCTAGCGAGGCTCACAGAACTGTCAAGCTCACTTTCAATGAGATACCATGCCTTACTTAAAAGTAAGGTGTAGTACAAGGGAGGAAGACAGCTGGCTGTTCACCTCTGGGCTCTCCATGTAAGACTGCATGTTCACACATGGGTATCCACACACATGTGGATGAGGTCACACACACCACACACATACACACACACACACACACACACACACACACACACACGTACACAATCATCTGTAAAACAAAAACCCCTCTCTGATCAACATCCACCACTCAGCTCTGTAGGCATTTTTCTCTTCTTGGAATAGAGTACGCTTGCCTATAGCTGCTATGTCCAGTAGTATGAGCTGGTAGCATGACACAGTCAGCCAGAGTCTGAAGTGAAGGTGCCACTGTGGCTGTTGTTTCTGGAGGGTTCTGTGTCTGTCTCCTGGTTGCTGTGCTGGTGCTGCTCTCTCTAACTCCTCTGCTTGTGGACAGGTCACTGCGATCGTAGGGTTGTGTGCCATCCTTAGTGTGCCCCCTCACCATCCTCCCTCTGTGCCTGTCCATCTTCACATGGCACGTATCCCTTCCGCTCTTCTTACAGGACCACTCATGCTGCACTGGGCTCCACCATCCTCCCACATGACCTCACCTTAACTCAATCTTGTGTGAAGGATAAGATCCGTTTCCTTCCGAAGAACTGGAGGTCAAGGTTGACACATCTGTCCGTTAGAAATAGGAAGGGACAAGCCGCAAGTCATAGGTTCTAACCCGCTACATCGCAGGTTCTCACATTCCCGTTTTAAGGACTACGGAGAATGACAGGCACTCCAGAGGAGAGCACGAGGTCTCACTCCGTTGCTCTGATCTTTATGATTTATTTTATTTTTAAATCACATACACATGCGCATACCAGTGTGTTGTTTCGATGTGCACATATGAGTGCAAAGGTTCACAGGGTCCAAAAGAGGCTGTCAGATTCTCTGGTGATGCAGTTTCGGGCAGTTGGGAGCTACCTGACATGGTTGCTGGGAACCAAGCTCAGGTCCTCCGTAAGAATATGTTCTTTTAACCACTGACCTGTGTCTCCAGTTCCCCAAAGAAATATAGTTTTCCTCAGAAAGGCTGTTGGGTCCTGCTATTTGTTTGGAACACCTTTAGATTTATATGTTACTAGTTTTGTTTTTTTTGTTTTTGTTTATTTTAACCTGCTCTGTTTAACAGGCATAGAAGGAACATCTAACTATGACCTGCTATAATATAACCTTTGTCTGCCAGGACACAGATTCCACTAGAAACGAGTACACTTTCCTCCGAGACCTTTTGTCCAGGACTTGTCTTTCTTTGACCCATATCTGTTCAATAGATCATTCAGTAGAACCGTCTCTAAAGCACGCAGCTTTCTGATTCCTCATGCACTGTGCCTGGCCGCTGAAAACTTAAGTCAGCACACGACCCAGCAGCAGTAGGTTCTCCTTAAGGAAACCCCGCACTCCTGCCTGCAAGCAGCCGCACAAGCACCCAGTGTTGTTGATAACTTATGCAGCAGCTACTGTGCCAGTTGGTTTGTATGCATTATTTTTGTATAATCCCTGAAATAAGCGCGAAAAATAATATAATTACTGTGGGGAATGATCGCTCGCGCGTGGGCAAGGGCATGGATTCCTGTTGGGTGGTTGTGGTTCCCGAACGTCTTCTACCCCAGTCGGCTGGGACTGCAACTCTGGGCAACAGAAGTGCGCGTGGGATTTTTGGCTGAGTTCCCTCCAGATGGCGCCGGGCTGATGCTGTGGGGGCTCACACCAGGGCGTGAGAGAATCTCAGTCTGAAGCTCCATGGGAGCGCAGGGCTCTTGAGTTGGGGATCCCTGGGCCAGGAGGTAGTCGGAGACTGACTGGTCTCAAGCTCTTGGACTCCCAGGCACTTCTGGAAGCCTCAGAAAAGTTGAGACTTGGGGCATGCGGGCTGGACCCGCCCACACACTGAGAGGGGCGAGAGGGAGAGCTCTGGTGGTACCCTGCAGGTTAAGACTCTTGGTTCATCACTTGGCAGGGTCGGCTATCTTGGTTGAATCAGCGGCCCCTGTGGCTGGAACACAGAGAAGTCCTCCAGGTGAGAGATTAAGCAGCTGCAGTGTTAAAGGCCTTCTCCTAGTTTCCCCATGGCGGGCCCCAATGACAGGAGAAAGTCCATGGGTTTTTACAGGCTTTATTTTCATAGTGGATGCATTCCCGTGAAACTCAGGGCAGACCTGAGTTAAATACGGAGGGAGGAGGGTCTGGGGAGGAATGCTTAATGGCTACACCCTCTGACCTTCAGCTATCTCATTAGTATGTAAATCTCTTGAGGCCGAGGCCTGTAGTCATGCCCTCTACCTGTGCTGGGTGAGGCAAACCTCTTTTAGGAAGGGGCTGTATTGCCCTACGTGACTGAAAATCATGGGTCAATGGCATGTCAGGAGCCTGGGGTCTGGGGGCTCAACACCTGCTGCTGTCCCATTAGGGTCTGGGGTTCCAGGCCTGTGTCCAGCCAGGAACCAAGCTGTTCTTTCATGGCCCCGCAAATTACATTCCTGTTTTACACAGGACACCGGTAACTAGGCATCTTGCCTCTAGTTGCAAAGCTTGTTAGGAAAGGAGCTGGGATTTAAAATCACGTATATGATTCTAAAGCTCATAAAATATGTTTAGTAACGATTTCCACAGTGACCCTCACCAATCTAGTGTTCTCTCTGTGTATAGCGTAGTGTACTGTACATGTATGTTCTGTGTGTATAGTGTGTGTGTTGAACATGTATATGTATGCCTCATATTCTCTTGAAACACTCTCACTGAATCTGTTCCTGGGTTTGGGGTAGGCGGGCACAGGAGACATTTGAGGCTGAAACCCTGTTGAATTTTGGTTCTACACACACCCTTCCTCTTGTATCAATGCACTTGGCAATCTGGTTCCTTCACCTGCAAGCACTGCGCACACCCAAGCAGTGCATCTGGCAACCTCAAGCCCCTACCTGCACCAGGACACATGTACTCTCATACATAATTTTCCTTACCCCTAGTAACAGTCTAGTTAACCATTTCTGTTTAAGTGTATTTCTAGTGTACGTGGGTTATGAAAAATACAAGGGCCCATCTAGCCTGAACTGGTTTTGGAGTGTTCTCTAGTAAACTTTAGGCACAATCCTCTATATAATGGGGCATGTATATGATTAAAATCAGATGTATCTGGGAAGGGACATTTGCAGCAGGAAAAAAAAATGTGTTCTTATCTATCAATCAAAACAGAGAACCATCCAATCTATGTCCCTAAGTAACCAAACTCCCCCTGAACCCTTCAGAAAAAAAAGCCCTGAACTACCGGTAAAGAACCATGAGTACCCTCACTCACATGGTCCACTCTCTGTCATAACAGCATGTCCCTCTGTACTATCAATTTGCTCCAAAGAAAATCATCTTGCTACTCTTGCAAATATCTGTGAGCTCTTCTTTTCAGTTTTTAGGATAAGCAGTCAAAATCCTGGGAATACCTGGCTCAGACCCTGATCACTGTTAACAAGCTAGTAACTGGCAAAACCCAACAATCACCCTGTCTCCAGCCCTCGTCCCTTCTACCTAACCCCCAGATATTTACCTGGGTCCTGGAGATTTGAACTCGGGTCTTCATTCTTGCACAGCAAGCACCCTCAGCCACTGAGCCATCTCCAGCTCTCCTCTTGACCTTTTGTTTTCTGCACCCACAAACCTCTCACAAGAAAAGCAACCCAAGTTCAGGTACACAAGGAGAATCTAATAGACTGTTCTTGTCGGGGGTTTCTATTGCTACGACAACACACTGAGACCAAAAGTGCCCCGAGGAGGAACGAGTTTATTTCACTCACACTTCCGTACAACAGTTCACTGTCAAAAGCAGTTAGCGCAGGGACTCAAACAGGGCAGGAATCTGGAGGTGGGAGCAGTGTAGAGGCAGTGAAGGAGTGATGCTTACTATTCGTGTTTCTAACACCCAAGACCAGCAGCCTAGGGGTGGCCCCACCCACTATGGGCTGGGCCCTCCCACATTTCTATTAAGAAATTACCATATAGTTTGCCTACCACTCAATCTCGCGAAGGTAATGGCCCACTTGAGGTTCCCTCACCTCTGATAATTATAGCTTGTGTCAAGTTGAGGTGAAATTAAGGTGAAATTAGCCAACACATGCTCTAAACCCATTTCAATGGGCCCATGTTTTCCTGTTGACCACTAGATGGCGCTATGCCAATTTTTCTCTTCAAAAGATCTTCAGCCTTTCAAAATACATTCATGAACTTTTGCTCTCTCCCCGGGCCTTCTAAAGTCCAAATAGATTACAGAAATAGAACCCGAGTGAGGCCAAGCAAACACAACTGGATCTGTACACTAACCCATTCAGAGTTTCTTTGGGTTCTAAGGAAAATAAAACCATTCCGTAGAGACTGTAGACAATGTTGAATCAGCCATCCGCTGATATACAGTACTACAGTCTTGGAACTGTGTGAACGTGTTTTAACCCGTAAAGAACCATACAAGGGGTATCGTCAACATCATCACAAGACAATGTCATTCACCTCAGTCCAGGCGAAGCTATGGTAACTTCTGTAAGATAATGTCTGCTGTCTGCGGACTATGTACCCGGAGTGTGCTCTCTGTGAGTGTACAGGCAACTTTGTTGGACTTTCAGTGATTTGTTTACTTATCAAACACGTACGGTTGGCCTCTAAAGTCCTGTCCTTTGTTAGGCATGGTGTATGTACCAGTGAGCCAAAGACCAAGGCCCCCTGCTGGTGCCATGTTGCAAGTGCATGATATCAGAATATCAGATTGTGTGTGTGTGTGTATCCAAACAGTTTCCATTACTTGAAAATTCCCTATTAGTCTATTCACAAAAACGAACTCAAGATCACAAAATTGGTACTTGTGGCTCTCCATCATTTGAAACACAGAATGGTTAGACTTTGGATCACCCAATATATCCAACTCTGTCTTCTTAGTTTAGTTTTTATGTCTTAAGTGATTTTTCTCTCCAGGCTACTTGGAACCATAGCTTTGTACTTTTTATGGTGATTCTGCTGCTTTTGGTGCTAAGTGCTGCCTATGAGTCAAATTGTAGGATGACTGAGAGGTGTCTTACTGAGAAAGTAAGTGTGTCAGAGAAGAGTGGTTGGGACAGGAGTCGTACAGTGCTGATCGTCCATAGTTAGTGGATTGATAACAGGTATTAAATGAGGCATCTTTAAAGGGAAAACGACACAAAGCAGGGCTATGTAGATTGTACATGAAGGAAAGCATAAACAAACCAACCTGGGCTTCTTCTGGGGGCAATGGCTTAATATTTGCCAGTGCAGTCTTCTACTGTGAACAGCAAGCACTGGCTCTGCGTGTTTGTGCGGGAGTGTACCTGTGCATATCTTAGAATGTGAGTAGTATCACAGTTAACCCTGAATAGGACTGCCACGACAGACATCCCTGTGGCTGCTAGGTGAGCTCTCGAATGGAATGAGCCATATGCACACAGGGAGGAGGAGGCTTATGGAGGAAGGTAACTAAACTTGCAAGAAAGAAGTTCCTGGATATGGAAGGGAATTTCTGACTTGCAGCCCAAATACCCTGATGCTGGCATCTTTCCTATAAGGCAGGAAGACACAGGAAGGAATAGGGAGAGGGAAGAGGACCCTATCCTCATGCACTACAGGGATTCACAGAGCTGAGGGGAAGGGGGCCTCAGTGTCCATCTCTGGGGTGACTGAGAGAGAACAGAGTCAACTGCATCTCGAGAGGCTTCAGGGGTGAACTTCTAGAGATGGTAAAGATGTTAAAAAGAATTTCTTCATGATTTTTAAGCCACCATCTGTTTCCCTTCCCTAACCAGAACTACGTTGTCTTGATGACTACAAAAATATTTCTCATCCTCTTTGGAGGTGAAGTGGAGCACTTGAGGTATGTGGCTGGCTGGCTTCCTTTCCACAGAGCCGGGTGGAAGGAAAGGATTGGAGAAAAGCGGGGTAGCAGAGAAGAGACTGCAGTTAGACAATTCCTAGAACTTTCTGAAGAGACACAAGGAGATTCCATTAACATCCAGAAACACCTCCAAGATGTGTAGTGTCCGAGGTCTGTGGCCTTACAGCCAGCTACACAGAAAGGGGGACCTAAGAACCACTTCAGGAAGTTCTCTTGATCAGGACTTGTGAAAGACGTCGAGACCAACCTAAAGGACTTTATTTTCCCACCAGAGTCAGGAACCAGGAAGACATCTCTTAGGCTGGAGGGAAGTAGCTTGTAAATACCTAAGGCAGAGCCACTCAATGGCTCTTTTGTTCTCTAACGGGAAATGATCTTTTTACTGAGAAAGGTATAATAGAAAGAAGCGTAGAGAGCAGTGAAACCAGAGAGGAAGCCCTGCAGCCTTAACATTCTGATTAATGCAGAGATA
This sequence comes from Grammomys surdaster, assembly GCF_004785775.1. Taxonomy (NCBI): domain Eukaryota; kingdom Metazoa; phylum Chordata; class Mammalia; order Rodentia; family Muridae; genus Grammomys; species Grammomys surdaster. The sequence goes on from NW_021604698.1 coordinate 5,807,327, forward strand.
GTGAGAGGTGTCCTGAGCTCAGTGTGTGGGGGCTGGGAGCCAGTCCTGGGGAAGAGCCAGGCACCAAGAGAAAAGGCTCATCTCCACATGGCCTGATGTGTGAAAATCAGGGACAGCTAGAGTCAGAAGAGGCCAGGCAAGATGTTGTTTATTCCTGGCTAAACATTGGAACCTACCACTAAGCAATTGTAGGCATAAGCACCAAGAGCAGGTGGCACTAAGCTAAACACACTTTCTCTTTTTGTATGACACCTACTAGCGGTGGGGGGGGGAGTTCAAAAAGGTCATATATGTGGATGGGGAACATGGAGTGGATACCTTCATGATGTAGCCATGTGTGGACAATGCCTGACCTGAGCATAGGCTAACTGCCTATGTCGGGGCTTCCCAGTTCCAAAACACAGGAAATCCATGCTGTGTACATTCCGAACAATTCTCTGCAAACTACCTTACAAATGTTCTGCTGCTGTGCCTGAAGGTGGGCATACAAAGAGATGCCTGTGCTCCTTAATGACTTCAAGAGGTGAAATCCAGGACTTCCACCCAGGCTGCTCAAAGTGAGGGCAGCTATGTTCACAGCAGCATTACCCTTACAGACGAACAAGAGAAGCAGAGATGGGGTAAAGTGCTCATCACAGAAGCATGAGGACTTGCAGAGACCACATAACAGGCCAAGTGTGGCTGTGCACATCTATCCCCCGGGAAAAGGTAGGAAAAGGGAGGAGACAGAGGCAGGCAGATCTCCTGTTGGTGAACCCAGCTTCAGTGATAAGAGCCTGTCTCAGAAACAGAGATAGTTAGGGAAATGGTTCAGCGGTTAAGACCACTCTATCAGAGGACCAGAGTTTGCATACCAGCACCCACGCTGAATAGCTCACAAAAGCACTTGTAACTCCTGCTCCAATGTATCTAACATCCTTCTTCTGACCTTTGTGTGCACCTGTACACACATGTACACATGTATACATGCACGCACACATGCGCGTGCTCACACACACACACACACACACGCTAACCATTTAAAGCATTTGAAAAGGTAAGTTAGAGGACAATAGAAGATCACACTTGACGTTGATCACCAGCCTCCACATGCATGCACACGTGTGCCTATACACCCCCACACCTGTGCACACATGTGCACATGCATACACCACATAGGCACGCACACACAAACGGAGACAGCTCAAGTGTTCAGTGTGTGATGAGTAAAGAAAATATAACATGGTCACATTTTGAGATGAAATATTTATTTTACAATATGCAAATGTCACCCAATGGACGAACAGCCAAGAGAAACCATGCTCTATCCATACAATGGAATATGCGCTTGCAGTAAGAAAGAATGAAATGAGGTGCTCTAAAACACTGATCAGATTTCAGAGTCATTTTCACTGAGAGAAGAAAGTCCCAGAAGACGGTACAGTGTGCCATTTCACTTCTTTATATCAAGTATCAGGAACAAAGATTTAGGGAGAACAGGAGTATTTGTGGTAGCCAAGCTAGGTTGAGGGGGATGGGAACTGCTCAGAGTGGGTCCATCACTCGTTGGGAGTGATGACATTTCTGAGATTGAAGGCAGCGATAGTTGTATACCTGCGTGAACATGTAAGCCATGACCATACTGTACTTTAAGTGTGTGAGTTATATGGTATATAGATTTTACCTTAACACAGCTATTTGGAGGGGAGCTGTACCAGTAGACAGACACTAAACAATTGCACACTCTCTCTCTGGTCCCTCCTTATCAGCCTGCTACCAAGCTACATCCCTTCAAGGACAAAACCGTGACTTGTCATCTTTGTACTTCCAGACACCAGAGTGGTTCTCAGCCCAGGAGATCATTCATAAGTGTTGTAGAGAAATATATCCCAAGTGAGTGCTTTTAGTAAGATATGACATTGGATGCTTCTGCAAAGGTAACTGCTCACAGAAAAGACCCACAGTCTGGGCCAGTGACATGTGTGTAAAGGAACTTGCCAACAAACTTAACATCTTGTGTTTGACACCCAGGACCTACACGGTAAAGGACTCACACAAGTTGTTCTCTCATCTGACTCATACAAACAGAAAACTAAAATATAATTAGAAAACAACTTTAAAACTCACTTTCTAATGTTAAAAATGCCAAGTTTGATCAAAGGTAAACAAAGGAATTGACAGCTTCATGTTTTTCAAACATTTTGTTGTTGTTGAGATACAAACAGATTATGCAGAGAAGGTGCAGACATCTCTTCTATGTGGGCAGGGAGAGATGGGACTTTTCAAAGTAAATGTACATGGTTTTGACCAAAGTCATGGTGTGTTTCTCTGCTTCATCTTTTGCTATTGAGCACTGCAGATTCAGTTTTCTTAAAGAATGTCCCTTGAGTACTTGATGGTCTGGATGCCTCTGCCAGCAGGCAGTGGTATACACTGCTTAAGAAGGCTCTTTGAAGCATCTTGGTTTAAGAATGCTGGCTATTCCATTTTCATGAACTTATACTTCCCAGCTACTCTAAATGAGGATTCAACCATTCACGTCCATCTGTAAGACAAAAGCTCCCCATTGAATATATAACATAGCCAGGAAACAAGTTGTCTTCTTTGACAAGCCAATGGTGTTAACATCCAAAGGAATCTCTTCCTAGCACATGGCTTACAGTGTGTGTGTAGAGGAGGGGGAATTAAATCTTCACTGCAATGCTATTTTTCACTTCTCAGAGAGGCAAAACCCACGAATGGAGTAACACACTCTTTGCTGGTGGGATGCTATGTAATGCAAAGCCTCAGAGAACTTGGAAATAGCTAACAAAATTACATGCACTACCTTCTGGTTCAGCAATCTCAGCACTAGGAATTCCTTCCATACACTAGGACTTTCCTGGTACCCCAGGGAATACGAAAGGCCAGGAATAGCCCAGAGTCTCAGCAGCAGGGAGCTCTCAGAATGAGCTCAAGCACACACACACACACACACACACACACACACACACACACACCACACACACACACAGTACTGGAGGCTAGGAGTGAAGTTCTCTGTGTGCCAACATAGAGTGAGAGTCATTTTGAAGTGCAACCCAAATACAGAATGTGTTGTCTATAATGAGCTACCCTTTCTCTAGAAAAAACGAAGGATGAATGTGTATACACGCACATTTGCTTTTGTAAAAAAAGAAAAAAATGGGTAAGTAAAAAAATTACTGCAGGGAGAGAAATACAACAGAGTGAGCATGACAGAGATCACAGACTCTTCTCAAGTGACCTTGTTTGGTAGTAATGTGTGTGTATATGTATGTGTGTGTGTGTAAATACTATAAAACACAATTACATAAAAATATTTAAAAAATACAAAAGCACATTTGCATATACACATGAACAAGTGAATATGTATACACAAAAGAAGCAAAAATATATAGTTTTATGGGGGACTGCGTAAGGGTATTCTGGTTCATGGCTGGACATGTCCCTAGAACCCTGAGACTCTGCGTGAGAACCGGCAGGAGTTCAGTGTGCCCCCAGAACCCAGGGTCCTGAAAAGCACTCTAGTCTCCTTAGAATTACATTGTTCAGTCACGTAGGCCAGCCATTACAGCCGCACCCAAAGTGCACAGGTAGAGGGCGTGACTAGAGGCCTCAGGCCCTAGGGATTTACATACTAATGAAGGCCAGAGGGTGGAGCAAATTAAGCATGCCTCCCCAGATCCTCCCCCAATCCTTCCCCTTTCTCCCTCCCTATATAACTGGGGACTGCCCTGAGTTTTACAGGGGTACAACCAGATCCATCCACCATCCGCCATGACAATAAACCCTTTTGGAACCAAGGACTTCCTCGTGTCATTGGGGCCTGCTGCTGCCAAAGCCTCCAGGCCGCTGGAACCTTAGACCTCCTCCCGCATGTGGGACCCGCCTCCCCGGACTCCACTGCTGTGGCCTCCTATATTTTTTCCCCACAGTTTTAATTTGACTTATAAATAACAATATGAACTAACAGTATCATTTTAATTTTTTTTTGTTTTCTTCACTAAGAAGATCTAAAAATAATGATCAGAAGTGAACAACTCATGAAGAATATTCACATGTCTTTAAATCTGTTCCACAATGCATGGAATGAAGGCTTCTCAGCAATGACTGATGTCTCTTCAGAGACAAGAGTTGTACAAAGTGAACCTGGACCATATTCTCAGACAAGAAATCCATAGAACTATCAAAGGCTATATTTAAAGGACACAGGGGGGAATACAAAAAGCCCAGTAGGCTAAGAAGAGACTCTTTAAATGTTACTAAGGAGAAGACACAGGCACTAGTGGCAGGAAAGGTGGCTGGAAAGAAGGCTTAATGGTCAGGAGCACATACAGCCCTCACAGAAGACCCAGGTTCAGTTCCCAGCACCTGCATCAGGTGTTTCACAATCCCCTGTAACTCCAGTTCCAAGAGATCTGGTGCCCCTTCTGGCCTCTGTTGGCAACTGCATGCATATGGTACACACACACACACACACACACACACACACACACATGCATAAAATAAAATAAAATAAAATAAAATAAAATAAAATAAATATTAAAATATAGACTCCAAAAATGTAGTGAATTAAAACAATTTATGTCAAAAATCCATGTGTTTATTAAAGAGCTTAGTCATCTCAGGAGATGGCTAAGGCAGGTACTTTTCACTATTCTAAAAACTACCTAAGGGAAAGAGTCAGATACTTACCCTGCCTTCTGTCTAAATGATACCTCAAGGAAACAAAATCTTTAGGAAAGGTCGTTCTTCATAGGAGAATATCCATTAAGATTTACAGAAGGAACAAGCCTTAATGAAAACAGAAGACCAATGAATATGCTCGGTGACAGCAAGCGAAAGTCGCTTACAGAACTGTGGGAAAGTAACGAGGACAGATGACTCAGGGCTGTTGTTTTTATTTGGTGTTTGTTAATTGAACAAAGTAGTGCCTCCCATTAGTACAGCCGCGTGCATGCATACCGTGTACTTTCATCATATTCAGACCCTATTGCCCTCTTCTCTCCCCATCTTCTCCATTTCTGTTTCCACATCTTAGTCTCCTCTTCCTTCCATGTCCTTTCTGACTGCCAACCCACTCTACACATGAAGAGAAAGCCGAAGCACGAGGCACTTACCTTTGTGAGTCTGGCTTATTTCATTGACCATGACCTCCAGTTCCAAGCCACACATGACATGGCTGAATACAACTGTTATGTGTACAGATCTCATTTCCTTTATCTATTCATCTGTGGTTTGGCATCTAAAACAGTATTCATTCATTCATTCATTCATTCATTCATTCATTTCTCCCTCCCCTCTGTCTGTGAGGGGCAGGGGATGTTATGTGTGTGTGGTGTTTGTGTGTGTGTGTGTACACTATGCATGAAGTATGTGCACATGTGGGCACCTGTAAATATGTGTATGTAAAGGCCAGAAGGGGGCATCACATACCTTCAGCTATAGCTCTGCGTGTTTTCTGTCTTTCCTGCTAGGCTAGCAGCCCCAACCATCCTCCTGTCTCCACGCTCCCCTTTTCTACCCAGGTTGCCAGGTTTTCAGGTTCGTGAAAGATCACAGCCGTCTTGTTATGTAAGTGACGGGATCTGAACTAAGGCCTTCATGGTTGTACAGCAAGTGCTCTCAGCCACTGAGCCACCTCTCCAGCCGCGGAAGCATTATTCTTCAATGAAAACATATGAAGGCAAGAACAAGATAGGCTGTGGGCACAGAGAACAGAGCCAACTGAAAGTGGGTACCAACTCAATGCTAAGTATGACTCTATAGCGCTTGGGTTCTAGGTTGTACACGTTGTTAACTACTGATAAGAAATTAGGGATGTCTCAGCAATGATTATCTGACAAAGATACAAAGAGTTGTTGAAATTTTATAATATGATTAGGACACTGTGGTATTTTTAAATCACTTTGTCTTTGGAAATGCAAATGAAAATGTTGCTTAGATGAAATCCTATGTGGGATTTTCTTTAAAACGATCCGTGAGTGCCTGGAGAGATGGCTCGATAGTTAAGAGTTTGGATTGCTCTTGTGGAGGTCATGGATTTTGTTTCCAGTGCCCACGTTGGGGGTGTTTACAACCATCTTTAATTCTGGCTCCAGAGGAGCCCATGCCCTCTGTGTACACACAAATAAAAGTAAATCTTGAAATGATGCTTTAGAGATGAAGGAAATAGCTGAAGTATAAAACAAATGAGAGTGGCTGAGTGTGAATAATGCCATCAGAGGGCACAACGAGATTTGTATCGTGAAGTTTTAAAAAGCCACACTATCACCTTCTGGGAGCTGTGCTCTCAGCTTAGCTGGGAACTGTGCTCTCAGCTTAGCTGTGATGTCACCTGCTGCTGGTCCCACTCTCGACATAGCTCCACCAATGGCCAGCTGGTTCTCTAACCCCCTGAGAGCTGCAATCTCTTCTCCAACCCCTCACAGCTAGCTCCACAAAACCTCTAACGACCGCCCTGCTGCTGTGACCTTTCTCCTGCCCACCTGAGTCACTGTGGATGGAAAATACCAGATAGCCTTAATATTTTAAAACCAGCCAGATAACACGACTGTCGGGTGAAGAATCTGTTGCTCTAAACTCATCAGCTGTCTTGTATTAGAATTCTGCAGTGGTGGAGGCTGCCTCCAGTTCTCCTAGCCCCAGGCCTTTCACGGCTCGGCTCGTGCTCCTCTCTCCAAAGCCTGTCCAAAAAGCCCCTTCTCCATCTCTCTCCCTCCCCTTTCTCCTAGGACCCAGAAAATCCCACCTCTTTATCTTTGCCCAGCGATTAGCCTCTGCTGTCTTTATTGACATAATCAAGAAACAATTAGGGAACCAGATTTCAGTATCAGCCCCTCCCACTATGGGGATTTACTCCTTTTGTAAGTCTGAAGGTTTCTTAAACAAATATTTATAACCAAGCACAGTTTTTCTTTTTCCTGATTCCCAGTAGTTTTCCTGGAATATTATTTAATACCTCGGAGACAATGCTTGTCCCTCAACTATTGTAATAATAAATCAACCTACGACCAAGCCTTCTGAACTGTTTTGTGTCTGTTGAAAATATGTTTTATTTACTAATCTAGAGATGAGGTAATTTGTTTACTTCTCTGGGTCTCAAATAGCTATTGTCTTAGTGGTTAAAAGACCACCTCACAGCTGAGTAGAGCAATTTGAACAGAGAGGCTTCTTTTTGCAAACCCATGAGTGATACCGCTTGTCAGATAGAAACACAAATCTCTTTTGGCGGCTCAAGAGACGTGTCAGCATAGCTCCTGAGCATAGTTAACTGAACCTCACTGCAGTCCCTCGGCATCAAGTCTGTACAGTCTTTGAGCCAAGCTGTGGAGCTCGGAGTCTAAGGGTGCTCAGTCACTTCATGTAACTGAATGTGCTCAATACTACACCTTGAATTGGTTTACAAAGGGTAAGATGACCCTTGTCCCTAATTTAATTTCTGTTGTTGTGATAAACTATCCAGACCCCCCCCCCCCCAAAAAAGAAAATAGGCTTCTGGAGAAAGGATTTGTATCTGCTTACAGTTTCAGGTTCCAGTCCATTGCTGTGGAGAAGTCACAGCAACGTCACAGCACTTAGACAGCTGGTCCCAGGGCACTCATCAAAAGCGGAGAGAGATAAATGTGTCCACGATTACTTGGTTGCTTGGACTCAGCTTGGTTTCCCCAGTCTTTAAAAAATATTTTTATTTCCAGGTATGGATATTTGTGTTGGGGAGATGGCCCATGCTTGTGAGTGCTGGTGTCCAGATGAGTATGTGAGATCTCTAGAACTCCAGGGAGTTAGGAACTACTTGCTATGCTGAGAATTGAATTCTGGTACTCTGTAAACCAATTAACACTCTTAACCGATGGGACATCTCTTCAGGCCTACTCCTCTGTTCTTACATGGTCCAGGACTTATCTTTAGCCATATGTTAATATGTAAGTGTTAGATTTCCAGAAGCTGTGACAAGACTTCCGTTTACCCAGACCTTGCTGTAGTTACAGCTAATACATTTCATAATGGTTTTACCATCCCCTTGGGCTGAAAACTAATTTTGTAAGACATTGGCTTAGAGGCGTCTTTATCCTAATCATAACAGAGCTTACCCCCCTCATTCCCCCCTTCTCTCTCTCTCTCTCCTTCTCCCTCCCTCTCCCCCTCTCCCTCCCTCTCCTTCTCCTTCTCCCCCCCATCCCTCTCCTCTCCCTCTCCTTCCCTCTCCCCCTCTTCTCTCCCCCTCCCCTTCCCCCCTCTCTCACACACACACAGACACACACACAAATGGAAGCACCTCTCTCTCATGAAGATATTATGGTCCAGATCTGGGTTTTACCTTTTAAAATTAAAGTAGAAAATTCATTTTCTCTGCAGCATAGGCTTCATTTCACATTCTTAGTGACTTTCAGCAACAGTGGGGACCACAAGCACAGCAGCCCCCAACCCCAGCCTGCCAGGTCTGCTCCCTCCCTAGCCTTGATAGCATTTCCAGCCTTTCACATGGATCATAGCTGGGCTACCTTTCTGTTTCATCCTAAAGAAATGAAGTCCCGCCGACATCACACAGTCTTGCTCTGAGCCGAATGTCAACCTTGGCCAAGCATGATGATTAATTCAGTAGCCAAGCTGGCTTTATTAAAAACCATTTAGAGCATTAATGAGGCACACTTTTGGGTGTTTCCAAAGACGCTTAACTAAGGAAGGGGAAAAACCCTAATATAGGTGGCACCATCCCCTAGGCTGAGGCCCTAGACTGAAGAACAAGAAAGGGAGCTGGGTACCAGCCCACACCTCTCTCTCCTTGACTGCAAATGCAGTATGATGGGTGGTGTCACACTCCTTTGCCACCGCTCCCCTCCTCAGTGGACTGTATCTCTTCAGAATATGAGCTAAAACACACTCTTGTTTCTTGGGTTGCCTTTTGTCAGGTGTTTGGTCACAGTGATGAGAAAAATAACTGATAAACCACTGTGATTTGGACTGCTGGCCTGTGTTTCTTACCTGGCGCTTCGTTGGCTTTGTGGAGTTCTTATTTAATGCACTGTATTTCTTTCTCTCTTTTTTTAAAAAATTTATTTATTTATTTTATATGAGTGCACTGTCTCTGTCTTCAGACATACCAGAAATGGGTATTGGGCCCCATTACAGATAGTTGTGAGCCACCATGTGGTTGCTAGGAATTGAACTCAGAACCTCTGGAAGAGCAATCAGTGCTTTTAACCCCTGAGGCATATCTCCAGCCACCCAACTGTATTTCATTTTTACAATCATAGTGCTGAACAAAAATTGTCAAAGTAGGAAGAAAGATACTCAAACACTAAAAAGAGTCAAACACTAGTCAGAGATGTTTGAGAGACAGGAGTTGAGGGCTCGGTGCCGATGTAGCCAGTTCCTGATGTCTCATTATTAGGCAGCCGTGTGTAACAAGTGGGTTATCAGTGATGGCAAAAATTACAGTGTCAATTAGGTAATGGAAAGCATCACAGGAAGTTCACGTGTGCTGGCGTCACTGCAGCCGACACAGTTGGTTTTATTCTTTTAGCTTTTTTTTTTTTTTTTTTTTTTGGTTTGGTTTTTTGAGACAGGGTTTCTCTGTGTAGCCCTGGCTGTCCTGGAACTCACTCTGTAGACCAGGCTGGCCTCGAACTCAGAAGTCCTCCTGCCTCTGCCTCCTAAGTGCTGGGATTAAAGGAGTGCGCCACCATTGCCCAGCTCCTTTATAGCTTGATAATGAAGTAAATTGGGAATGAAGGAGACTGTCCAGTGAAGATGTCAGTCCTGAGTAGAAATGCTGTAGTTTAAATCCACTGTTGGTTCTTTCTGGCTGTCTCCCAGTGAAGCACGTCAGACTGTAAAAAGTATAGCTTAATGTGGTGCTGTTTCTTTTAGGGGCGCACCCTGGCCTCTGAAGACACTGCCTGTCGAGCATGGCAATACACACTTGGAACCCTAGCATTTAGACAGCAAAGGCACGAGATTGCTGGAGATTTAAAGCCAGTGTGTGAAGTCCAGGCCTCCTGGGGTACCTAAGAAGACTTGTCTTAAAAGATCAGATATCATGGCATAATATAAATGTGTTTTTCAAACAGAGGCACAGGTCTTGCCTGGGCAACTCACAGGAAAACTTCACTTGATGACACTTCGGAGAGATTAGTTTTCTTTAAGAAAACCCTTTTTAAAAGAAGTTTGGCTCAGCTGGGTGTGGTGGCTCCCTCTTAATCCCAGAAGAGAACGGAGATGGAGATAGGAGGATGCTTGAATTTTAGGCCAGTCTGCTATACAGAGCTAGTTCCAGGACAGCTAGGGCTACACAGTGAAACCCTGTCTCAAAAAAACAAAAACAAAAAATATAACAAAAGGTGAAAGATTTGTATGATCGGAAGAGACCCATTGCCAAACATTAGGCAGAGCCCAGGGAATCCTGGGAGGAGGCGGTAGGAGGCGGTAGGAAGATACGGACATACTAGGACGCTGCACTCTATGTTTCCGTTGTTGTTGTAATCCTGCGAATTACACCTTCTAGAGGCTGGAGTTTTCTGCCCTCTCATAGCCTTTCTTCCCTCTTCTATCTCAGTAGGAAAGGAGTCTTGGGAAGACAGCAAGCTAGGTAGGGGGTAATTTGAGGAGGGCTTGGAGAAGCCCACAGAGAAGAGTTCTGGGGTAGGGGGATGCAGAAAGGAAAGAAAGCAAAGGTGTATGTTTCCCATTGGCTGGTAAAAGCCAATCAGATGTTTCTCTGTCCTGCAGGGAGTTAGGTGCAGGCTTCAGGATTGTTTGTTCACAGACCCTAGAGGCCCTATGAGAGGAAGCTTTGAAGTTTTCCACGCAGGTGATTTCCAGCAACAGCCTGTAAGTCTCCTATCTACTGGAAAGCCACAGCAGAGGCAGCCTGGAACCAATTAGAGAAAGAAACAAAACATTCACTCATTGCCTCATGCCAAGTGCTGACCGGGTAGCCTTCGCTCTTCTCTGCAGACAGGTGTTTTGGAGCTAGGTCACAAGACATCTTGACAGTTTTGCCTGCTGTGGTAGCATAGCATAATGGTTCCTTGATGTCCACAGCTGTGCTAGCATCTAGGCTACTATACCCAAATACTTGTTGTAATAACTTTTGTGACGAGAGGGTTATTTTGGAGACATAGATTTGGAACTTCCATCCCTCAATCTGGTACACCCATTGTTCAGGCTTCTCCTGGGTGGGCCAAGTGGTGAGAGCAGGGGACACAACATGGAGTGGGCTGATGATCTCATGACCAGAAATCGAAATAAAGAGAGAAGAGTTGGAGTCCTATAGTATCCATTAAGAGGAAGTCCTCAATGTCCCAAAGACATTCCATTAGACCCCACCTTTCAAGGTTCTACTACCTCCCAATAATGTCACCTTGGCCAACAAAGTTTTTTTCCCCAAGGTTTGTTCTTCTATTTATCTTGTATGTATGTATGCACGAATGCATGCCATAGTGCATAGGGGGCAGGGAGCAGTTATCTCCTTCTACCACATGGGTCCCAGGAGTGAACTCAAGTCATCCACCTTGGTGACAAGTGCCCTTACCCATTAAGCATCTCACTGGCCTGGAATAATTTTATGCCCCTAAGATACATGGGTCTTGCAGGACAGTCCCTATTTCCCAGAGCCTGCTAATATACTCTTTCACCTAGTGGAAGGGATTCTAAAGAGAAGATTAAACTAAGGCTCTCGGGATGGTCAGGTGCTCCTGACTGAACTGGGTCCTTTGAGAAGTACAGAGGTTCAAGTGCTATGACGTCAGCTGTGAAGATGAAGGAGGTGCCAAAGGGAGACAGGCAGCCTCTAGAAGCTCAGAAAGACCTGCAGAAGGAACATGGCACCGCTGAGTCCCCAGGCTGGCAGAGCAATCGCTTCACCTTGATTTCACCCTAGGGAGACACATTTCAGGTTTCTAAGCTTTAGAACTAGAAAATAATATATTTAAATTGTTTTAAGCCACTAAGTCTGGCCATTTGTTACAGAAGCCAAAGGAAAGGAACAGTCTGGCTATTAGCCAGATGAGACTGTGTTCAAATCCCCTGGCAAATTCAAAATATTGGGCTGGTGAGCTGACACTGTAGGGAGGGACTTCTTTGGATTGTCTTCTGGTCTCCCCAATCAATATGGAAGAGCCCAGCCGTCAGAGGAAAGAGGTCTCAAGGTGGTGAAAACGGAGCCTGCCCAGTCCAGAGAGCTGATGGCTCTGCTAGTTTACAAACCAGAGTCAGTAGGACCTGAGTCCTACTAACTCAACTCTATACCGTGCCCCAGCCCAACCCCCACACAAATAAAAACAAATATTAAATGGTCTCAAAAGCACTCTCAGAAGGAACGTAGTGATTGGTCTCAAACTTATTGATTCCACAAAACAAATATTTCGTGGGTGATGACTCCATCAAACATACACTGATAATTTGTCACTTTCTTTGTATGCTCTATTCTCTCTCTGGTACGTGCACATGTGTGCACGTGAAAACAATCATCTCCCACCTTAGTTGTGGAGACAGAATTTCTTCAGTGAGCCTTGAGTTTGCTGTATTGGCCACAACTGTCTGGGTAAGAACCCCAGGATCTGCCTGTCTTGGCCCCTACGAGTGCTGGGATAATAGGTGCCTGCAGCAATTCTTGCATGGGAGCTAGAATCAGACCTGAGGTCACCATGCTTGCATAGCAAACCCATGACTCACTGAGCAGTCTCCCCAGCTCCCTGGAAAGTTCTGAACTAAATACACACAACATGTGGAAAGGTACCTGGCCAGCCCAGTGTTTACAGTTCCATTACAGTGTAGTGATCCTTAAGGAAGGACATACTTGGTGTTTTCCTGCCTGAGCTCAAGTGAGCCCCTCCTTTAGAATGCTTCCTTGTTGCCACACCCAAGAAAATACCACGGCAAAAATTAATTGTTAATGGCCACACAAGGAAGAGCGGACTGAGAATATGGAACGTGCGACAGAGAGGGCTAGGGTTAGCCTTAGTAAGTCAAAGCATGATGACCAGTTCAGTCTGGATCTCAGATGAATGAGAAATCATTGTATTCTATAATATTTGCAATGTAAAAATACTAAAAATGTAGTGTTTTTTTAAAATCTGAAAATGTATTGGGCATCTTGGGTTTTTGGGGGGAACTCTAGTGAGGGAGGTGCTTTTTAGAGGGTGTTTTCTATTCTTTGGGGAGGCAACTGTAGAGTGATAGGAAGAGAATAAACTTTGAAGTGGATCTGGAAGAACTTGGAGTCAGACACCTTGACTGGAACTGTGCTCACTTTGCCTGTCTGGCTCTCGGTTTCCCCAGCTACAAGTGACTGGGAGACAAGACTCCTTGGTAATCCTCTGAGATTACATTTGAGGAGTCATGGAACAGACTCTACTGTGCGGCTCAGCACACAGTGGTTACTTAAGATAATGTCCGTTCCATCCCGTCCGCTATTCTTGCATTCCTCTTTGTAAAAATATTTATTTTGCGTTTGTATATGTGTTGATGATTTGTGTGTGTTCGTGTCAGGGAGCATGTATGACGCATACATGTGTGGAGGTCAGAGAACACTCTCAAGTATTGGTCCTTTAACCTGGCTTTTGAAGGTGTGTACTCCAGGCTGGCTGGCCCTTGAACCTCTGGTGATTCTCCTGTCTCTCTATCCCATTCTGTGCCACAGGGGTGCTGGGATTGCAGGCATGTGCAGCTGTATCTGGCTAGCTTTTACATAGGGTTTTGGGACATGAACTCAGGTGTCAGGCTTGTATGATAGGTGCTTTGTCTGTTGATCACCTGCCCAGCTTCTGTTGTTTTCTGTTTGGGGTCAGCCACTGAGGGAATGGGTGGTTCTGCTGGAATCATGTGGGTATTGTGAATAGGTTAGCCTTTTTGTGCAGCTTTCTGCCTTAAACTTGTAGGAATCAGCAGCAGCTCCTCACTGTCCTTACTCCCGGTGTAGCCCTTCAGCCTCTGAAGATATCAAGAGACTATCTAGAAACTACACTGGGGAGACTAAGCCCAAAGACCTTGCTCAGCCCAGCAATCCCACAGTTCTGCTTGGGATAGTTCACTGAAACCCTCACAGAAAGCCCTAGGCTTCGTTTGTAAAGTGCTGATTTTACAGCATTTAGCCTGTGAACTGCACAGCAGGTCAGGGAGGGTGGAGGAGCCGGGCCCAGGGCAGCTGGCTTCCCTGAATCGTTCATTGTCACACTGTTACTGAATATGTTTTTGTTTCATTTTCAATTTCCCAGGCTAATGAAGAAGAACTGTGGAATGATGCTCCAAATAGGCCGTGCTTCACAGTCTTCAGACGGGTTTATAGAATTATTTTTGTTACCAAGATAATTTTCTAATTATGTTACATTTGGGCCAATGCTAATTACTTAAAATAACTTTGTAATATGCCTATATAGACTGAAACACGTAATCAGTTTGTTTGGGCTCTGAGGGAGCTGGAGGGAAATTTGGGGCAACTCATTGTGCTGAACTGGCCATACGTCATTTTAAAAGCAGATAATCCATCATATAGACAGATAACTTAAAACAAAAACAAGTCATTTCCTGGAAGAGAAGTGAGACCAGCCCAAGGTTGCCATTGTTCTAATTATGGCTTTGTTTTTCCCCAGAGCACAGGAATCTTCATTTATTTTTTTCAAAGCAGCATTAAGGATGTGGAACACTTCCTGTTAATGAGAAAACAGGCTCATTTAAATGTTTAAAAATACACGCGGCCAGTTGCTCTCCTGTCTACTGCTAGGGTGACAAGGATATTGGTTGGAAGACTAATAACACAATTCCCCGAATCGCTCAAAAGAATACTTTTATCTTTTTACTGATTTCTCTAGATTGCCCTGAAGCCCATTTCTAGGCTTGCGAACTTCTAGGAAACAAAGCGAAACCAACCCCACCCATTATTAGCCACTGTGATAACGGTTCTCAGTCCTTTATAGAAATTTCCAATTGCTAGACGGGATGTGAAGCAATCAGACCTCTCCTCCCGAGTGACTCTTGTAAACCTTGCTGCATGTTCGCATTCCCCCAAATTTCCAGTTAGAACCCCACCCCCAGGTGGGTGACAGTATCAGAAATTGGGGAAATGGCTGCATTATGAGGTGATTGGATTATGGATGGATTAGTGCCTTTATGAAGCCGGCCTAATGGGACAACCTGGTTACTTTCATTGTGTCCAGCGAGAGCTGGACACTCTGTGACCCACAGGAGTATCCCTGCCTTCCCCATCCACCAACCAAACCTCCAGACTCCGAATAACACTACTAGGTAATAGAACGGAACACGTAACAGATCCGTGCAAAACCACAGACGGCAGCAAGTGAAAGGCGCCAGACCCAGGCGGCCACACTTTATCTTTATAACATGCAAGGAAGTCACAGGAACAGAGAACAGAGAACAGATCGCTACTGCCAGATGTGGACACAAAGGGGGCAACTGACTACCAAGGGGCAGGAAGGAGTATTCTGCCCTGATGGAATGTCCTGTCTTGCTTTGATGATGGTAGACTCCATGTATTACTCAAAATGCACAGAAGTGTAGGCATTAAAAAGGCAAATTTTGCTGTATGCAAATGATACTGACGCAATAAAAGTGTTTTTTTTTTTAAAGAGTCATTTTGAGACCTCATGGGTATTATTGCCATGCTAAATAAGTTTTCATTAAAATGCCATATATAGCCAGATGTGGGGGTATATGTCTTTAATCCCAGCACTCAGGAAGCAGAAACAGGCAGATCTTAGAGAGTTTGGGGTCAGCCTAGTCTACATAGCAGAGTACCAGGCCAGCTAATGCTACATAGTGAGACCTTGTCGAAACAAACAAACAAACAGTAAATAAATAAACAAATAAAAATTAAAAATGTTTGATATAAGCAGGTTTGGGAAAGGCACATCTGAAGAGGAAAGGGACAGTTTCTCCTCTGCTTTGCAAGTGACCATTCACTCTGTGGCTACTTCGCCTGTCTGAGCATGAGAAGTGCCTCTGACTGACGGAGATCCATGGCTGACTGCAGTTCTTAGAGAATGATGGCTTGCATCTGTCCTCCATGCCACAGATATGTGCCACTGTCCTCTCCAGCCATGTATACGTGGATACAGTGAGTCACTCAGGCAACCACTAGGCTTGTATTTGTTTTCTTGGCTTTAAAGAGCTCTCTTGTGGCTGATCATCACATGTGGTCGCTCTTCCATAGTCTGCAGGACCCTGAAGCATATAGCAAGCAACATGCATCATGGGTCAATACCCCTCAGCTACTGCAAATAGGGTTGCTCCCCCCTTTGACACTGCGCATGCACCTACAAAGACCTGGATGATGGAAAGAGGGAACTCAGTATCAAGCTTGTTTTGCTATGGTTGTTTTTGTTTTGTTCCTTGTATTTCCTGTGGTTGTTGAGTTTCTCTTACTTCCTTTTTTAGTTGGAGTTTCTATTGCTGTAATGAAATATCATGACCAAAGCAACTTGGGCAAGGGGACTGTTATTTGGCTTATACTTCTACATCACCGATCGTTGAAGGAAGTCAGGACGGGAACCTGGAGGCAGGAGCAGATGTAGCGACCATGAAGGGGTGCTGCTTACTGGCATGCTCCTCATGGCTTGCTCAGTTTGCTTCCTTATGGCAACTGGGACCATCAGCCCAGGTATGGCACTGCCCATAAAGAGCTGGGGCCTCCCCTATGAACCCCTAATTAAGAAAACACCTTACAGGCTTGCCTACAATTCATTTTTTGGGGGGAGGCATTTTCTTAATTGAGGTTCCTTCCTCTCGAATGACTTTAGTGTCCAGGTGACATAAAACTGCCGAGCACATTTCATGTCCCCACTGAAGCATCTCAGATTTTTGTTTTCCTTCTTGGGCCTTTTGGAGATCCTTTGGTATAAGACTGGTTTCATGAACAGTACTCTAGAATGACCAAACTCTTGCTCCTTCTGACCTAAAATGGATGCACAAGGGAACTCACATAGGAGTAGGGAGGTGGGGTGGGGGTTGGGGGAGCTCTGTCAGCTCATGGTTTGTTTTTTCTTAAAGACACCCCCAATAATCTTGTTTCAGTCTTTCCTGTGTTAGCTTCTTTACAGCTTTGGCCTCACCTGCATGAGACCTCTTTAGATTTGGGGTTGTTTGTTTGTTTGTTTTTTCATCAGCTTACCTGGTCATCTCAGTTCTCAAATCTTTCCTTCCAGCAACAGTGGCTCTGAGTAGACTTTTGGTCAGTGCATAAAAACTCAGTGCGAGGTCACATGCTGGGGATATTAACCAGTCACTGAGGCTGTCCTTCTGTTACTGTGATAAAATTCCTGGAATAAGCAAGCTCACTGAGAATGTTTTTGACTAATAGTTTCAGAGGTTTTAGACTGCAGTTGGTTGGCTTCCTCGGTTTGAACCTGAAGCAAGGCACATTATGATGGTGGTAAGAGAACGTGCTGGATAAGGACCCTAAAAACTCAACCAGGAAACTTCTACAGCTGATAAACATTTTCAGCAGAGTAGCAATATAGAAAGTTAAAACACAAAAACTGGTAGCCTTCCTGTATACTAATTATAAACAGGAGAACACGATCTTTCACAATAGCCTTTTAAAAAGTAAGATCCTTTAGGATAACTCTAGGAGACTTATATAATAAAATCCTTAAGCCATTTAAAACATTGAAGAATTGAAGAAGGAACCAGAAGATAGAAATGCCCCCGTGCACATGGATCGGAATGATTAATATTGTGAAAATAGCTATTCTATCAAATCTATAGATTCAATACAATCCTCACCAAAATTCCAACAGAATTCTTCACAGAAACTGAAAGGACAACCTTCAGCTTCATTCTTAAATACAAAAAAACAAGTATAGCTGAAACAATCTTGAATAATAATAAAAAAAAACTTCTGGAGGCATCACCATTCCAGATTACAAGAGCTATACAGATAAAAGCAGAATGTTATTGGCATAATGGACACCTTGATCAATTTAATCAAATTAAAGACCCAGACATAAATACATACACCTATGAACACCTGATTTTTGGCAAAGAAGCCAGAAACACAAACTGAGAAAAAGAATCATCATCAAAAAATGGTGCTGGTCATACTTGGTGGCTGAATATAGAAGAATAAAAATAAATCCATATCTATCATCTTGTACAAAACTCAACTCCAAATGGATCAAGGATCTCAACAAAAGACCAAATACCCTGCATATGATCAAAGAGAAAGTGGGGGATAGGCTTGAACTCACTGTCATAGAAAAGGACTTTCTGACAAGAACACTGATAGCATAGAAAGTAAGACCAACAACTAATTCCTGAGCTTTCAAGAAGTTTTAAAGGCTTCTGAACAGCAAAGGACACCATCATTTGGACAAAGCAGCAAGCTACGGAACAGGAAAAAATCTTCACCAATGACACATCTGATAGAGGATTAATACCCAATATATATATAAAGAAGAAGGAGGAAGAGGAGGAGGGGAGGAAGAAGAAGAAGAAGAAGAAGAAGAAGAAGAAGAAGAAGAAGAAGAGGAGGAGGAGGAGGAGGAGGAGGAGGAGGAGGAGGAGGAGGAGGAAGAGGAAGAGGAGGAAGAAGAGGAAGAAGAGGAACAACAACAACAACAACAACTGAATATCTAGAAAACAAATAATCCCGTTAAAAACCAGAGTACAGAACTCTTTTTTTTGTTGTTGTTGTTTTTTTGTTTTTTTGTTTTTTGGTTTTTTTTTGAGACAAGGTTTCTCTGTGTAGCCCTGGCTGTCCTGGAACTCACTCTGTAGACCAGGCTGGCCTTGAATTCAGAAATCTGCCTGCCTCTGCCTCTCAAGTGCTGGGATTAAAGGTGTGTGCCACCACTGCCCAGCTCAGAGTACAGAACTAAACAGAGTCTCAAATGATGAAATACAAATGGCTGAGAAGCACTTAAAGAAATGTTTAACATCCTTAGACATCAGGGAAATGTAAAATAAAATTACTTTGAGGTTTCATTTCACCCCAATCAGAATGGCCAAGGTCAATAAAACAAATGACAGATTATGTTGTTGAGAACGTTAGACAAGGGGAACATTTACTCCTTGTTTCTGGGACTGCAAATTTATTCACCCATTGTATAAAGCAGAGTGATGGTGCTATAGGGATCTGGTAATAGACATACCTCGATCCAGTTATATCACTCTTAGGCATATACCCAAAGGACTCTACATCCTACTAAGAGACACGTGCTCATCCATACTCATTGCTGCTGTATTTATAGTAGTTAGAAATTGGAAACAGTCTAGGCGTTCATTAATGACAAACCAGATGATCGGATTATGAAAATGTGGTCTCTTTACAAAATGGAATATTATTTAGCTGTTAAGAGAAATGAAATTTACAGGTAAAAGGATGGGTTATCTGTGGTAACCTAGACCCCAAGAGACAAATGTATGTTTTCTCTTACATGTGGATGTTAGCTTTTAAGCTATTAATATGTGTGATGCATCCAATAATTGTAGATTAGGTATCTACTAAGAGACCTGCAGAGAAAGTGAGGATCTCCCAAGGGGAAGTGGAATATATTATTATGAAAGGGAAACTAGGATGGGAAGATTAAATATGGAGGGGGGTGGGAGAGGTGGATGAAGTATGCATCTGAAGGCCATTTGAAAAACCATATGAAAGCATACTTTGCATGGTTTAAGCTTCCTAAACACAATCTATACATATATGAAAAGAAAATAATAGGAAAGACAATTCTGCAACCAACATTTCATACCATAGTATGAAACCTCCATGGCCATAAGTGAGTTACAGCTTGTTGAGTCTTTGGCTGAAAGGGCCCATAGACAATCCCCAAACCTCACGGGCCGTTTCCAAGGCTTATTAGTTGTTTTCTAAAACCCGATGGTAAGGCCCTATTGCTGAAGACAACATTTACCTGTCTCACTGAACACAGAGAAGTTGAGATGATGCCTAACTAGAAGCTTTACCCCTACCAACCAGCACTGATGCTACTGAAAGATACTCTGCAGGTTACCGGAGAAGAAAGTCAGTCATCAATATCAATCAGCTACTAGCCCTGTAATCTACAACAGTAACCTGCCTGCAAGATAATACTGGTGCAATAGTGGCACAAATTTTATGGAAGTCACCAACCAGTTTTACAGGATGATTTCATATGATGGGACCCATACCTGACACTGCTAAAGTGGCTAAGACCTGAGACTAGATAGGTCAGCCATGTAGAAGAAAACTGTTTACTATTATTTGCTATTTTTATATTAATATAATCCATACTATATATTTTATATTAAATATTATAATATTTAATATTATTAGCTACGAAAGGACCCTTGATGACATACTGCTATACCCACAGATCACTGAACTCACACCTGTCTCGGCCCGTTCTTCCCCAAGTTTGGGGGCCACTATGTCCTGGCCCGAGCCATTGCTACGGTCTGCAGGTCAGGGTCTAGCAAGAGAGAGAGAGTGGGGATGGAGGGGCAAGATACGCAAAGAATGGAGACAAGACAGAGAGTCTGGTCAAGTCCCGTTTATTGAAAGAAAAATCCTGGGTATATATAAGCACAAGCAGGGGAATGCAGCTGAAGACACTTTACCATGTGCACCTTGCAGCTGGGGAGCATTAAACAACAAAAAAAGATATATGAGAAAAACATGATGTTTATCAGAGTGTGCTCAGCTGTTGCAGGCTGTTGAAAACAAGTCTCTTGTCAGGGTATATGGCCTGAGATGGCTGCAAAGATGATAGTCGCTTTCTGCTAGGAGTTGGCTCCCAACACACACCAGAGAAGGCTTTTACAGTAGCTGGGAATCAATGTAGAGACCCCAAACCAACAGTGTACGAGGAGTAAGAGGCTTTGGAGTGCTTTGTCCTAAATGAAATATTTTCCTCAAATTCCTCCCCTCAGGGCTCAGAGAACTGTGTAGAGCTAGGAAGATTGTAAGGGACAAAACTGATGTATAACTCCAAGGAAACAACATCTTCCAGACACAACAGGACTGAGGCACACATGAAGTCATCATGGCTGTGGATGCACAGGTTGAAGCCACACCAGGATCGCAGCACTGAGGAGGAGGATGAACATGGGGTCCCACCCCTAACCAAGCTGTTTGAATTCGATACCCACTGGCAAAGGGAAAGTCAGGTTTTTTTCTGATGGAGTCTCACTGGGTATATCAACCACACTCTCGCACAGGTTTATGCCCAGGGACAGTAACCCAACACAAATTCAAATTCAGTGATATTTATGTGGGCTTCTGTGTCATTTTGCTTTGTTTGGGCATTTTTGTTTTTGGTCTTATTGGTCTTTTGTTTATTTGTTTTGATTTTTTGCTGCGAGGATCTGAGAGGAATTGAGGGAAGGAAAACATGATCAAAATGTATAATTTTTTTTTAAAATAAAAAATAGACAAGTTTTTTACAGACCTGTGTATTTTTGTATTCAGTAAATATAAAGTGTAGGAGGAGCTAAGGTGGGAGGAGTTAGGAGAGGAAGAGGAGGAGTCAGGAGAGGAAGAGGAGGAGTAAGGAGAGGAAGAGGAAAAGGAAGGGGAGCAGTGAGGTGAGCTAGGGAGAGCAGAGATGCAGGAGGGTGAAGAGCCATGCAGGTATGGAGAGTCATCCTGGGTAACAACTTATATTTAGGTTAGCTAATTGGGAAGCACCTCTAATTGTATGGACATATTGTTATTGAGCATTACCAAACATATAAAGCCTTTGATTAATATTTAAAGAAAAAAAAAAGAAAAGCCAGATTGAATGCCGCCATTTTAAATATCTCCCACAACAAGTGGCGCACCAACTTCGGGGTCAAATTCATTAGAAATTTAAGTCTATTCACCTAAGAGGAAAAGTTGAATTTTTATTTTCTTAAAAAAAGGAAGTGACTGAGTGATAAGCTCTGATAGGAGTCACGTGACTCCAGCGTGGGAACTGTGAACAAAGAAGCTGCTGGCAGGCAGGTCCTCTGCTGAGAGAAATTGCAGGCTGCTGCAGTCAGAGCCAAATAAATAAGCCTCCGAAGTTTTGAGGCCGTTACTGATTTAACTGTGAATTTATAAATGGGGATTATTTGCTTTTAGGAAAGAATTTATAAACAGACTTGTCTGATTCACGTGGGAAATTTCACCCACGGTTCAGAAATTAGATAGGAAGAGTTGTCACTGAAACCAGGTAGAGAGAGTGCAGTATATAAATGAAGGCTGCTCCGAGCCAAGAGAGCCAAATAAATAAGCCTTCGTTGTGGAGCAGTTACTGATTTAAGTATAAAGTTAAAATATAGGGGTTATTTGCTTTTAGGAAAGATTTATAAACAGATTTATCTGAAGCACGTGGGGATTATCACCTGTGGTTTGGAACTTAGGGAAAATTGTCACTGGCTCTAGAGTAGAGAGTACAGTGTATAAGTGGAAGCTGCTCTGGAGTACAGAGCCAAACGGATAGATGGTATAAATAAAAAACTGTTCTAAGCAGAGGGCCTAACAGAAAAATAGTGTAAATCAGGTGTATTCAGATGATATAAAGTTATATTGCCTTACAGGAGACTTGAGTTCTGTCTAGCACGGATCCCCATGGGAATTCTGGGTTCGTTTACTGTTTGACAAAATAGGGAAGGCCTAAAGAATAGGCATATAAAGTATCTTAATTATTAAATTAATTTTATTTTCAAGATGGGTGTGATTTTCAGTTTTGTGGTTATATTTTTCCTCTGGGAAAGAGGTCAAGATAAAGATTTTCCTGATTAATGGCTCAAGGATATTTGTTTGGGGAAAAAGGTTTTGTCTGTGTGTTTTCAGAAGAGACAATTAAGATATTTCTACCTCCCAGAATTATATGGATTGGACATGACAGAGGCAGGCTGCCAGAAGACTAGATTTCATAATTCAAACAAAAAATTTTCTTGATACTAAAATTTGTTTTGAGAATTGTATATTGCACAATACACAGCCTTGGTGTATCTACTCATCAAGCAAGCTGAGCAGACCTGCTCGAACCTCTGATGTCCTGGAATTTCAGCTAGATGCAGTGAAGACACAGACAACAGAGGCTTATCAATTTACCCTTCCCTCTGCCCCTCTTCTAATATCTCAACACGTCTTGAGCTTGAAGAAGTTAATGAAGAGTTGGCACCCCTATTCCCTGGGCTTGGGGACTGAGGTGGTTAATATTAGCCTGTCCTTCTAGGGAAAAGTAACGGTTTTATTGGAACAGGGAAAAATAGTTAGAATTAATTACGTAGCCATAACCTACTTGGTAGAAATCTGTATAATTGTTATTAAGTTACAGTTATATTTCTTAAATGGTACAAAATTTATTTTGATTTCAAATTCAAGAGTTTCATTGGTATATTTTCTTCTATTAAGCCAAAATTGGTGGGCACAAGGCTCAGTCCCAGCCCTCCTTTAATTTTTTTTTAACTGATCTGAGATGGTTAGCCTGTGAGTTAAGGGCCTATAGCAAATTCATGGCTCTAAGTTTATTGTTAGGGTATTTTCTATATTTTAATTAGAAATAGCAGAAAGGAGTTAACAGACAACAGTCCAGATTGCCTTATATAGATAGTCGGTTTTCAAAACATCAGAAGTCCACAGAATTGACGTTACAGACATTTCTCTATTAATGTTCATTTTGATTAGTGACCTGTCTGCTCCTGACAGCTTCCCTGTCTTGGATTCTAAGAAGAAATTGAGCATCTTTGGAGTTACTCCAGTTGTGGTGAGACAGCCACTAGGCAAGAATTGCCTCTTTTTATCTACAGACAAATTACTATCCAGAAAAGGACACACTTGCAGAATAGTTGACTGATTATACTTGCCAAGACAGAGTAATCAGCCCTTAATAATTCTGCATTACTAGGTCTGTCAGATGATCCTGGGCCAGAAGGCTGAAGATTGGATGCTCCAACATTTTGAGGTTTAGGGACTGTCCAGGTGTTCAGCAGTCTCTATAAATTGGCTAAGTTTTAGAAGATATGCTTTGTGCTTCCTATAATTTCAGTTAATTCAGTCATTCTGGATTTTTGGCAGGGTTGAAGACTTACAGTCTCATAGCCAACCCAGGCTGTTTACTTTGAGAGGACAGATTTGAGAGGATAGTTTTCAGCTGACATTCATTTTAAGGCCAGGAAAAAAAGCTAGGTTCAGAACTAAGTCTTTTAGTTAGGAGAGATGACAGAAGTTCTGTTTAGTTGACAAAATTGATGGACTGGGTATTAGGTCTATCTTGTACCTTACTGATACAAATTGGTATAGTCGTGCTGTAATTGTATTTTGAGAGAAAGGTGTTTTTTTTTTAAACAGGAAGAGTGATATGTAGGAGGAGCTAAGGTGGGAGGAATAAGAAGAAGAGGAAAAGGAAGGGGAGGAGTGAGGCAAGCTAGGGAGAGCAGAGATGCAGGAGGATAAAGAGCCACACAGGTATGGAGAGCCACCCTGGGCAACAACTTAGATTTAGGTTAGCTAACTGAGAAACACCTCTAATTGTATGGACATATTGTTATTGAGCATTACCAAACATATAAAGCCCTTGATTAATATTTAAGCATTAGAGTCTCATTTTCTTACCAGTCCCATGTGGATGGCAGGATGGTCTAGGCACTGCCCAGCCTTTTGGAGACAGCGTGGAAGATTGGCAGAGCCATCTCCCATGCTGTTGTCTCTGACTGCCTGAGCGGATGGCCTGAGCTGAGCATAAAAACTATCCAATGTGAGGATAAAGATGGTGGAGCAAGCACATGAAAATACGCGAAATCCTAGCCTGCAAGTTGGAGCATGCTCAGATACTATGCATTGGTTAGAATTGCTCAGTGGTTAAGAGCACTGACTGCTCTTCCAGAGGTCCTAAGTTCAATTCCCAGCAACCACATGGTAGCTCACAACCATCTGCAATGATGTTTGATGCCCTCTTCTGGTGTGTCTGAAGAGAAACAATGTTAAATACATAAAATAAATAAATAAATAAATAAATACATACATACATACATACATAAATCTTTAAAAAATACATAAACACAAACAAGCAAGGGCTGATGGTGGAATTGCTAAGGAGAATGTGGAGCAACCCAGCCTCTCATCATTGCTGACAGGAATACAAAATCCTGTAGACACGGTCAAAGACCATTCGAAGTTTCTTATAACATAGGTTATCATTTACCACATGACCCCACCATCTCACTCCTGGTGCTTACCCAAGAGAAATGAAACCTCATTCCGTGTCTACAACAGTTCTTACAGTTAGACAGCTGTTGATAATTTTCTGTAACAGAAGTCGGTGAGTAAATGTCTATCCATACAAAAGGCTGCTACTCACCAGCAAAGAGGAACGGGTTGCTGATGTGCCCAACCTCTTGGAGGCATTGCAGCTGCGCTGTGTTGGAAGAAGCCAGATTCAAATGGCTGCCAACTACACCAATCCACAGGAAAAATGCAGGCACAGAGAACAGAGGCTTGTCAGTGGCCCGGAGTAAGTGCAGAGGGCTCTCACTCAAGGAAAATGAGGTGTGGGGGTGCTGAAGACATCCTGTATCTTGTCTGTGGTGGTGCTAATCACACAACTATAGATTTTATCAGAACTTGTAAAAGTATAACTAGAAAGGACGAGCTTCCATTTTAATATAACAAACTATAGAAAGTTGATATTGAAAATGTTTATTTTTCCACAGACCTTTAGACTGTGGGTTTTCTTATGACTTTAATGTCCATGAAGCCTTTGCATTCTGCCTTCTTGCTCTTGGGGACCTAGAGCTTGGGATACAGTGACAGCTTTGTGTTGCTGTGACAGTGACAGTGACAGGTTGTGGTGCTGGTGGTGTGGATAGATAAGAGGACACCATTGAGTGTCATTCTACCTCCTTGTTTGATGTGAGGTCCTTCATTTGAAGTCTGAACTCACCAGAGAGGCTAGGCTAGCTGACCAGTGATCCAGGGATTGGCTGGCCTCTGCCCCACCAGCCCTAAGATTACTAGAGCCCACTTCTGACTTTATTCTATATATGGTCTGTGTATGGAACTCATACACAGATACACTCTTTATCCACAATCCCAACATACACTGAATTGTTTTATTGGGTTCCAATCTCCTCCCATAGTGGTTTGGTCCTCCAGTGTCTGAGTTGATTGTTAGTTTATTATTTTTCCCAAACTTGGAGAGACACCAGAGAGGGAACCAACACACAGTGTTTTTACCCACACAAGTGGGCATTCACTCTCCTTGAAGGTCTTTAGCTATGATGGAAAAACCAATTAGGGGGGCTGGAGAGATGACTCAGTGGTTAAGAGCACTGGCTGCTCTTCCAGAGGTCCTGAGTTCAATTCCCAGCAGCCACATGGTGGCTCACAACCATCTGTAATGGGATCTGATGCCCGTTTTGGGTGGGCATGAAGAGAGCAACAGCATACTCACATACATAAAATAAATAAATGAACATTTAAAAGACCAATTAGGGCCATCTTAACTGTTGGCTCTCAGTTCAAGATGATGTAAAGTTAAGAATGTATATGTCATCAGCAGGTGGCATGTCAGCATTGGTCAGATGTCATAGCTTTGTCAACTGTGGAAAGATGTATCCTTCTGTCCCAGTTTCAGGAGTAATTAGGTGTCTGTGGTGGATGGCAGAGCTCAATCCAAGTCTGTGATCTGACTCAGGAAGACGGTATGATATATGAGATGGCTTCTGAGTCTAGGAGGAGACAGTCATGGAGAGGGACACCTGAGAGAAAGTGCTGAGAACTTGGGTTGAGTGTGGCAGCACCTCATCCCAGGTTCTCCTCACTCCTACTGGCCTGTCTTCTCCACTGACAGACGGGAAGCAAAGCTGAGAAGCAGCTGCAGGAGGTGAACCTTCAGCGAGGTCTGATTGGAAATGCTGGCCTGTTCCACCACAGACAAAGGGGGTCATGTTACCAGTTCTTTGGCCAGAATGAAGTTACAAGTTACAAGACTGGTAATTTTACATTCTTTCATGTTATTGGTAATTTTGTTAAAGGTTTTTTTCCCCAAGTTTTTGATTTGGAAGGTATTTCTGTATATTAATTTTACTAAAGGGACTAGCAAGTATGCTGTTGGCCAAGACTGACCACAGATAACTGTTAGGTAAGGAGGCAGAAAGAGACAATCGGGTCCAGAAAAGCCATGAGAAGCCATGATAAAGGGTGCCAATAGACATAGAGGTTATGTAGGTGACCCTGTTACCTGAGGGATGTGGAAAGGCAGTTTCTTGGCGGGGCTGCCATATTTTTGTTGCCAAAGATTCCAGTGATTTCTGAGCTCACCTTCACTGACATCAGCTAGACTCTTGCTGGGCCTGCTTCTGGCCACTCCTTCTGCCCATTTTCAAGTTTCCCCTCTTTTCTGGAAGGGCTCCAGTGGTGGGAGGTAGCCTGTTCATCAGCATTGCCTTAGGACTCAAGAAGTCGACAGATAACACCTTCCCAGCACCTCCTCTGGTACCTGAAGCAAGCGTTTTCTCCTTCCTAGGCCCATCTCTCTGCATCTCCTTTCTCTGGCCACTCAGGGACCAAACACTAAAAGCATCCTGTACAAAACAGTGCTTCCTCCCCAGTGGCAAAGCAAGTTATACGACTCATGTTCAATGCTTCCCACAGCTCCTCATAGTCAATGGAAAATGGGGTGGGAAGTCACACACCATCAAACTAGCAAAGAGCAAACATTTCCACACCACAGTCTCCACTAGAGACAGAGGTCTGCTCAGGTTCTTCCCTTTTTCCTAGCACATAACACAGAGCTGGTTTAGAACTGGGGAACTAGCTCAGTTGGCAAAGCACTTGCACACAAGCCTGAGATCCTGAGTTCTATCTATAGGACACATGTGAGAAGGGCAGCATGGCCTGTAGAGGGGTTCTCTGGGGCTTCCTGGCTCACTAGCCAGCCTAGCTGAATCAGCCAGTGCCAGGTCAGTGAGAGGCCCTGCCTCAAGAAACAAAGTGGACAGCATCCTGATAAAAGACATTGAAGGATTACCTCTGGGTACCACACTCAGGATGTATTCACATGTGTATGCACCCCCACACACTTATACATACATGCTACATGTAAAGATGATTAGTTAGATTCAAGGGGAATGTGAGTGGCAGGTCATTTATCCACTGAGGTAACAGGTTGCTTAGCCTGAAGCACCTTGCCAGTTGTTTTGCTTTTAGAATAGCCACAGTTGCTTCATTTTTTTTTTTTTGGTTTTTACTGTTTTTTGTTTGTTTGTTTGTTTTCTGTGCCAGTGGTGTGGAGCAGGAGTACTGTAGACCTGGTTCCCAAATCCTTTTTATTTATTTTGGGATTTTGATGTCTAAATACAAATTCTGTATCTCATCATTGTAGGAATCAATCCACAGCCCTGGACATCAAAGGTCACGAGGAGGTTCTCGATTACCAGGGATTGAAAATGTACATTTTCTCAAATCACACCCTACACTCTTCAACACTTTTTTCTCATTGTGCCCCATGGTAGAAAGCAAAGGTGGCTCCAGGCTTCCGCATTCTTTCCCCCTCTTCCTCTTGGTACACACCCCCATGTCAGAAACTTTTTCCATACCAGGAGTAGGGGTGGGTTCCAAGTCCTGTGAATCTGGCCTGGCCTTGTGACTTCCTGTGGTTAGTGGATGTGGCAGAATCCAACTGCAAGTCGGAACCTAAGCCAAGAACTCTCAACCACAGGGGGATCTAGCCCAGCTTAGATGCTGGAAGGTTGGGGCATGGCAGGAGCAGGTGGAAGAGCTCCCTTAGAGCAACCCGGAGAGCTGGTTAGCTGACAAGCCTCCTCACTGCCAGCGAGTAAGTCAGCTCAGCTGAACACAGCATGGCAGTCACCTTCGTTGAGCCAACACACAGAATCTGAGCTAAACAAGGGGTCATTTTAAGCCGGCGACTTTGCAGTGTTTTGCTACACAGCAGGATTCCTTTCTCTGCCACCTGAAGGTCCCACATGTCACATACAAATTATTCTACCTACACTCCAAAGAATTCCTCCATTTTTACTATCTGGGTTGCAACCAGGCAGAAAACCCTGTACTTTACTTCCCTTTCAACTTTCCTGCTTCATGGCCAGACTTTAATTTTTTTTCCTTTTAAAGGCTTAATATTTTATTTTCAATTATATATATACCTGTTTATGTGTATATGAGTGCGGGTGCCTTCAGAAGCCATGGGCATTGGCTCTCCGAGGGCCCGGAACTACAGGTGGCTGTAAACTGACGGAGGTGCTGGGAACTGAACCCTGGTC
The DNA here is from genome assembly GCF_004785775.1 of Grammomys surdaster. Classification (NCBI taxonomy): domain Eukaryota; kingdom Metazoa; phylum Chordata; class Mammalia; order Rodentia; family Muridae; genus Grammomys; species Grammomys surdaster. The sequence goes on from NW_021604698.1 coordinate 5,836,520, forward strand.
CTCTGTAAGCAGTATGTGTTCTAAACTGCTGAACCATCTCGTCAGCCCTTGCCTAATCATATTTTAAATAATTACCTTACCTTATGATTGCAATAGAAGATACATTGTCAATAAGATACAATAAAACCAATGTTTGACACAGTAACACACTATAAGGATCAGAAATAATTTGGGTCACAATTTTCTTTTGTTTTGTTTTGAGACAGGGTTTCTATATGTTGCCCTGGCTGTCCTGCAATTTGAGATGTAGAGCAAGTTGACCTTGAACACAAAGAGATCTGTTTGCTTTTGCCTTCCTAGTGTTGGGAATAAAGGAATGTGCCATCGTGTGTGGTTGGATCACAATTTTTATAATAAGCTTTGTTTCAACATGACATTAAAAAAATGGTAGCTGTTCTCCACGTGTGCATTAAAAATCAAAATCAACTGCTGTGAGCACAAGAGAACTTCAGTCAGGAGGAAAGCAGTGAAAGATGGGCTCTTCTACTCAGCTAGGTACTTGTGGCTGCATAGTGGCCAGTATTAACATGTCCAGAACCTACCAGATGACTGTTAAGATCTAGATAAAAATATTAAGGCCTGGATGGAATGTTAAAGCCTAGGTAACTGTTACCTGGCTGGTCTGCCATTCTGTGCCGTTACTAATATTATAAGGAGACTCTCTCATATGCTGCTACTGCTGCTACTAGGAAACTTCTCGTGCTTAAACTGACTGCATGTTGTTACGTTGTGTCCTTGGAAACCAATCACCATAGAAGCCAGTACAACTGCTTTGTATAGTGACCCACAAGAAATTTAGACCCGAACCAACCACCCAGCAGCACTTCCTGCACCCGTGTATACACTTTTATGGCATTTGCTTTTATAAACTGCCCTTGGGATGGACCCTAACATAAGACAGACCACCAATATAAGAAACTATTTGGAATAAGACTTCCATTTTGAGTAGGGGTCGAGTAAAGTTTTAAGTTCCCAAGACCTCCCTAGGAAGCGACACCCTACTTGGAAGAAAGAGACATGTACATGGGTAATTGACATCCTGGTAGACAAGTTAAGACATGAATGCTAGACAAGGCAAATCTCCTGCCACAGTTGACCACCACAACCAATGACAGCAGGATAACTGTACAACAAAGAGATGTGCGTAAGAAAATATCCTGTCTCTAAATCCTGATTGGTGAAATAACTTGGCACAGATGTTTGGGGATTTTAGGCTTAAAACATCTGTAGGATTTTAACTCAGGGTCACGGTTCAGCTTCTGAGCCTGAATCACCGCCCTGATCAATGAATTCCAAGGGCCAACGCTCAATAAACCATCCCTGTCTGAGATCAGTGTTTGTATGGTTTGTGAAGTGACTCCTGGACATCAACAATTATAAAACTGCTTGTAGTTCACTTAAATGATTAGCTTTTTCTCCATTATCCAAGAACCAGTGCTCATGATAAACCACACCAGTGACCTCTTCCAGTTTTAAACTGCTTTCTTGCATAAGGACCCAGCCAAAAGAAAATCACCTATAGGACAGTTGATTTTCTTACATTTATCTCATGGAGATTTGATTTGTAATTTAGTGTTTGCGTGTGTGTGTGTGTGTGTGTGTGTGTGTCTCACCTGCAGAGGCCAGAAGAGGACCCATGGAGTTGGAGTCACATGCCGTTGTGGACTGAACAGTGGGGGGGATGGGCATTGAACTCAAACTCTTATTCTCAACTGTGAGCCATTTATTTAGATCTCCTGGACACACACACACACACACACACACACACACGCGTGCACGCACACACCCACACACGTGCACACACACACACACACGCGTGCGCGCCCACGCGCGCGCCCACACCCACACACACCCACACACGTGCACACACACACACACGCGTGCGCGCACACGCCCGCACACACACACACACGCGTGCGCGCCCACGCGCGCGCCCCCACACACACACGCACACGTGCGCGCACACGCCCCCCACACGCGTGCACACACACACTCACACACACGCGTGCGCGCACGCGCACACGCACGCACACACATACACACACACGCGTGCGCGCACATGCGCGCACACACACATATACGGAGGAATGTTTTTTACTTCCATAAGGCTACCTTACTCACGCGCGAATACTTTGGAAGACAAAAGGGCCTAGTGCCTAAGTGCTTTTCCAACATCCTAATGGAGGAAGAGAAACAGCAAATTACCACGTCAACTTTATTCATTGTTTCTTGAATTTCCCTGGCACCTTCATTTTTTTCCCCTTGAGCCTTATGTTCTATGTATTTCCTCTGTCTTTTCTAGACAGCTAACCATTCAGAAAATAAGAATGCCCAAACCACAAAACGTATGATTTTTTTTTTTTTTGAGATTTAGTGGCCAAGTACCTGCCACTGTGGAAAAAAAAAAAAACGAAAACAAAAACAGGTAAGGGACCAGACCACCTGAACTTAGCCCTCAAGGATCTACATAAACTGAAAGCCTTCGTGGTGGTGACCCTGTGTCCCTCTCACTCTTTGGAGAAAAACTGAGACGCAGACTGTTTTCAGAAAATAAAATCCCTCTACTCGTGTCTTGCACTTCACTCCCCTGCTCTACACGTCTGGCCCTTTTCTGAAAGTGCTTAGAGGACACTGGAAAACGCTGTCGCTGTCACCAGATGGGAGGAGTGCAAAATAATGTAAAGGGACAGCACCTTCAGAATGGTCAGGAGAGAGAGGAAAGTATCAGAAAACACTCCAAAAGCAAATGAATAATAAATATGGGGGTGGGTGATATACATCTCAATCATGCAGGACACCAACGTTGCAAAAAAGGCCAAACTGAATGATGCCGGGTGGTGGGAGGCAGAGGAGAGGGCGCTGGAGGAAGTGAGAGATGAGCTCCACCCACCACCGTGCCAGCAGCCTGCATCTGTGAGGAGGTGCTCAGTGGCTAGCCACGGCACGGTTTTGGAAAGCCACTGGTGCCCTGTGCCCAGGGCAGGCAGAGAAGGTGCGGTCTCTCTGTACATTGTTCAGACCCCCTGCTCCTGCACCGGCCGTGATGCCCCGTCCTTCGGCCGAGATGTCTCCTGCTCCTGCAGCCCAGCCCCGGGGGTGCAGGCATCGGGGAAGCGCGGCGCAGTGCCCGCAAAGGAGTCTCTTCGTGCCAGCGACTCCTCCTGCACCGGGCGGCCCACGGGCTCCGGCTCCGGCTCCGGCTCTGCCGGCCCCGGGCCCTCCTGCGAGGTCTGGCTGACATACACCACGATGATGTCACCCTTGAAGTTCATCACCTGCCCGCTGGAGATGAATGTGGAGTTACTGTTTCCCGTCACGTTCCCTGCAGGGGACAGAGCACAGAGAAATTGCATTAGGGACTACGGTTAGCCACAGGCTACCGTGAAAGGTTCCTGGTTGATCTAAGGCTAGAAGCCCTGGTGACCTGAAGGGATGGTAGACACCAGGCCCCTATCACTAGCCACAGCCCCCCCCCCATAGATTTGTGGCCATCAGTCAGGGCAACACCCCAATCCTTTCCACAGGTAGAGGACATGACCTGTGATCACGTGGGTTCAAGACAGATCTTTATTTTAATAAGGTACTTAAAGGCCTGGAGGCTTAGCCAATAAGCTTTCCTTCCCAGATACTCCTCCCTGCAAAAGGTATTTAACCTCAGGCCACCCTGAGAAGGGGAATATTGTTTTACACATCAATTTTCCACCACGCAATAAGTGCCTTAAAACCAGGATCTGCAGTGGGGAGCCATGGGAAAGGTCTTTGCCTATAGAGCTGCCATCGAATCTCCTGTAGAAGGCTTCTCTGTGATCCCAAGCCAAGCCCAGGCCAGCCGCTGCTGTTAAGCCAAAGACTCCCCACGCTGAACAAGCCGGAGTACCCTCCCCTAGGCTAGATGGGGGTGGGGAGGTGGTGGCCCACTCCTCAGCTCTTCAACGACATCCAGCGGAGCCTCATGTCTGAGAGCCTGAGAAACAGCCAGCTGGCCGGTGGCCGGGTCCTTAAAGGCCCAGGGTCCCCTGAGCCAGCTCCAGCTGCCCTGCGCCTCAGACTGCACTTCCACACCCCTGGAGAGGTATCCCGGGCTTTCCTACAGCCCAATACCCAGCCTTTGACAGTGTGGAGTAAGCAGGTCAAACTCCCTTGTTCCACCTCCCCAAGTGCCTCGTGCCCTGTGGCAGAGGAGGCAGGACCCTAATAACCCTACACGGCCATTCTCCCGTTTTATTATGACGTCATCTATTTCTTTTGTTCTTCACTCTATTCAAGCCTAGAGGGCCTCTCTCCCTAGCGCAGGACTGATTCGTGACTTTGGATATGATCCCATCTCTTCTTCTCATCCTACTTAGATCCGTCTGGTAATGTCGTGGTACATGGAATCTATTCACCATCTACATTTTTATCTTCCAACATATCACCATGATGAGCCCACTGTTCCTTTTCCCTGGTCAGCGTCTCAATTATTCTGAGCCCAGTAAAAGCCCTGAGCTGTTTTGTGTCATCGTGCACATACAGATTTTACATAAAATCTTGAGCATTTCATTTCAAGCCATTCCCCCTTGTCACATTTATCCTGATAGTAATATACTAAACTACAAATGTGCATTCTTGCTTCCAGTCTTTATTTTCAGTGTGGAACTCAGTTCTTTGAGCTTGCAGGGCATAGACAATGCACTGTCCTTTGATTCACAACGATAATGAATGTCATTCTTGGAAGGCATGGCTCACAAAAGCCTTCAAAATTGCTGACAGTGAGTAAAGTTACCTAGAAAGAGAATGAAACTATCAACTCAACTTGTCAATACTCTTTAAATCAAAGGTATGTTTTACGGGCCAGGGCAATGACTCTTTGAGTAAAAGCACTCTTTGAATAAGTCTGAGTTGACTTAAGTCCCACAACAGGAGAGTACCAACTTTGAAAATTGTCCCCTGACTTCCTCCTTTGCACTGTGACATGTGTGTACCCACCATACACCACATACATATCACACACACACACACACAAAGTGTAAAGGAATGATGTATGAGAAAAACAATCTATGATCAAGCTTACCAGGCTAGCATTTGTGGGAAAGAATCAGTTCATACAGACTAATCTTAAAACAACAACAACAGCAACAAAAAAAAACAACCCAAAAACAAAACAAAAAAATACCCAAGAAACAAAAACAACAACAACAAAAAGCAAAAACAAACAAAACAGCCACGGACTTGGCAGTATGTGAGAGGCAGAATGGCCCTCAGACGGGTCACCTGCACACCTGCCAGGGCCGTGGGCACAGAGGCTTTATCGTCACCATCACCCCGAGGTTCCTATTAACTGTCACACCAGGCACATTGCATGTTTGTTCTTCAGTTGACTCTGCAAATTCCATCAGTGGCCCCGAGGAGCTGCATGGTAAGACTGCAGCTTTGATTTTGTCCCCACAGATCTGGTGTTGCTGCCTCAGGAGACAATGTCTTACAAGATAGCCATATTTCAATATTACTGCAGTGTTTGCAAATATAACTTTCTCTATCAATGAACTGGGTACTCAATAAGACAGTGAACTGTAGACATTGTCCATCGATAACTCCCCTCTCTCTTATCTTAGGTCTTTCCCTAGGTTAGCCCTAAAATCCTTACACTGATGGAAATGATCTTGAATGTCTGATCCTCCTGCCTTTCCCTCCAGTGTGCTAGGGTTACAGGCTTGCTGTGGCCATGGGCGTGCACCACCATGCCTGGTTTATGCAGTACTGCTCATTCAATCTGGGGCTTGGTATATGCCAGGCAATCACTCTTCCAGTCTAGCTTGTTTCCAGCCCCAAAGCTCTTAAAGCACAGTCCCCAGGCTATGTTTCCCCTAGTGCTTGGTGGAAAGCTCTTAACAACTTTCTGACAATGGAGATCCACACAGTGTTAGTTACATCTTCAATGTTTCTGGTAGAATTCTTGGTCTAGTTTCTTTAAGGCAGTGAGAATGAAAGGTGGTTCCCCAAGGTCTGAGTGCAGACACTAGAGTCTGTGGCCCAATTCTTGCACAGCCTCTCATCTGCATCAAATTCAATGGCAAGATATTTTTAGCCACTCATTCTTTGGCTAGTACCAAATCTTCCAATGGTTTTTATAGCAATAATCTTCTTGCCTATCAAACATACTCTTTCTTGTAAGCTAATAGAACTGTTAGGTCCTAAAGTCCAATGAGCTCAGGTCATACTCACAGCCCTGGGAATATACATGGGTTCTAGAAAACATGGCCATGGGAGTAGGTGGTGTGTGTGTGTGTGTGTGTGTGTGTGTGTGTGTGTGCATGAGCTCTGAATGTACATGTTTACATTGTGATAGTGTGTGGTGTGTGTCTGTGTGTGCATGAGCACCTTATGTACATGTTTTACATTGTGCTTGTGTGCAGGTGTATATGCATGTGTGTGTGTGTGTGCACCAGAGGCCAGAGGTTGATGCTAGGCGTCTGATCCCCTTACTTTCCACGTTATGTTTGAACAGAGCTGTCTAGCTGGGTGTGGTGCTCATTGGTTTGGCTAGGCAGGCTGATCAATGAGCTCCAGGGGTCCTCATGTTTCTCCTCTGCTGGCCAGTGCCGGGATTACAGATGTGTGCTGTTGCACCAGAGTTTACCCGGATGCCGTAGATCTCAGGCTAGTGTAACATGCACCATAGCAACCGAGTGACCTCCCCATCCCCTAAAGCTGTGTTTGCTCAAAAACCTGGAAGACTTACGACAGCTCCAGGAATTCAAGCAAAGTAAAGCCTGTCATTCTCATTTCCTGGCCCCAATCTCAGAGGCAAAGGCGTGGTGCTTTAAGGCACAGGCTTTACCATTAGATATTTGAGTTATTGTCGCATTGCTTATTAGCTTCACGATCCTGGGTAAGGAACTTACTCCATAAGATTTCTCTAATTAAGATAATATACAAAGTGCATGGTAATGAAAATTTCCCCACGTATACACTGTATGTGTGGATGAATATATAGGTACAAGTAAGGAGGCCAGAAGTCAAACGCCTTCACACTCTGCCTTATTTTGTGAGACACTGGCTGGCTGGTCTCATGTCCCAGAATCAGGATTACAGGCACACACTGCCAAATGTGGCTTTTTAAGTGGGTACTGGGGCAAGGTCAGGGCCTCGTGCTTGCTAAGTAAGCACTTTAGCCACAGAGCTGTCCCCTTAGCCCCTAGCAATGCATGTATGCCCCTGATGGGACTGTAAGCTTTAGGCAATGGGGACAATCTCCCTGCTCTCTGGAGGTGACAGAACTGCTATCATGGTGGAAGGGTTCAGTTCCAGAGTGACCTGGGCGTTTTTACTACATTTAAAATGGGTTAGTTGACTTAATACTAATATTTGATGTGACTTAGCTAGATAAAGTAAAAATAGCATCTAAGACAATGGAAATAATGAACATATTATCTGCCTGGTTATAATCAGAAATATGTTTACAGTTTACTAAAGCCATGCTTTCTATAGAAGGCTCTTTCTGTATTTCTACAGATAGAAAATGTTTTTCTCAGGCGGGAAGAGGAAGCTTGGTTCTGAGAAGACACTTCCTGCCAAGACTTACATTCTCAAGCAAGGCAATGCACTCTTTCCTTCTCAAAAGCATGTTATGTTGTTTAAGATGCATACAATACGAATATTAAACCACAAGAAGCATGCCAGAGAAGAAACTACCAAATTGTCATGGAGATTTCTCCATAACCAGAGCTAAAAACACACATATGCACTCGAACATTTTCTGTTTCCCCCATATGCTTTCCTTTTTATGGCAACGCAAAGATCCGTTTCAGGCATTTGGGGAAAAAATTAGGCATGTGATACAGGGGAAGGAAGTAATGTATAAAATAGTTCCATTCTGAATCATGCTAAGAATTATTTAGACACTCTTGTGGAGAATCTCTCCCAAAACCAGGGCAACTGGCCCAGAAGGAAGATTAGCACTAATAATATATATGCATATATGTGTATGTGTGTACGTGTGTATATGTGTATGTGTACATGTATGTAAAACAAAATTTTAAAATTCTTTTCACCTTCATATGTGTGTGTACTATATATGTATATATGCATGTCTTTGCATGTGTGTGGGCACACATACACGGGTGTGGGTATGGGTGGGTATATATGTGTACAGTGTGTGTGAGCACACATAGGTGGGTGTTAATGTATATGGTGTGCAGTCACATGTATATGTGGGGTGGGTGTTAATGTTTATGATGTGTGGGCACACACGAAGCTGGCATTTATGTGGATTCTGGGGATCTGAACTCTGGTCTTCCTGCCTGTGCTAAAGTGTTTTAACCACTGAGCCATCTACCTAGACAGACTTTTTCATTGTTTTTGAAATAATGTGTTGATTTCTAATACTAATAAATGCCAAATATTTCTGACAAGTAAATTATAAAAATGCCAATTTTACCTACTTGTCTGTTTTGTGGACACAGTTGGTACTGGCACGTATTCTGACAGTGGGGCAGGTGAGCAAGCCGCCCTTGCTCGGGGACAGATGGGAAGGGAGGAACATCTGGACAGGAAAACCTTTTCCCCAACCTTTCAGGAAAGAAACTTTTTTTTTTTTCCTAAAGTGGGTAGGCTCAGGGATGGGGATGGAGATGAAAGAGGTATAAGCAGGTGTCTTCTTCCTCCAGTGCCCTGGGAGCAGTAAAAGTTCTCCTAATTCCCTGTAAGAGGGTCTGGATGAGACCACCTCTGCAGGGTCTTATATTTGAATGGTTGGTCCCCAGCTAGTACACTGTTTAGGAAGGACTAGGAGGTGAGGCTTTGTTGGAGGAGGAGTGTCACTGGGAGTGAGCTTTGAGGTTTCAAAAGCTCACACCATGCCCGGTCTCCTGTTCTCTTTCTGCCTCCTGCTTGCAGAGGCTAACTCTCGGCTTCTGCTCCGGCAGCATGCCTGCCTGCTGCCGTGCTTCCCGCCATGATGATCGTGGACTAACCCTCTAAAACTGTAAGCAAGCCCTGAAGAAAGACTCCCTTCTATAAGACACCTCGGTCATGGCGTCTCTCCACAGCAATAGAACAGTGGCTAAGACCAAAGCTGGTACCAGGGACTGCGGTGTTACTGCGAGCACCTGACTATGCTCTTTGATGGACTAGGATGACTTTGGGACTTTGGATTAGAATGGCGATTGAATGGTGTGAGCGGCATTTAGTGGGCCATCCTAGTAGGAACCTGGAAGAGCAAGACCAGCTTCAAGGTGTCTCAAAGGATAACAGTATTAGTGGCTGGGCACAGACGACTCTTACAATGTTGTGACTAGAAAAGTGGCTGCTTTATACACGTGTCCTGAAAAAAAAAAAATCTGCTGGCGGCAAAAGAGAAGACTTTTGGGCTAATGTCATTAGCAGTGGAGATTTCAAGACAGCCTAGTATTGATTATGTCATGTGGTTATTGACGTAGTCACTCTTATGCAGAAATGAAAATAATGAAAAAAGAATTTTTATATGAAAATTAATAATGAAAAGGAGCAAGCAGGGCAAAAATAAATACAAAACACACAGTTTGAGGAGAAAAGAAGCACCAGGAAATGTATTGTTGTAGTCATCTGTTCTACAAAAGGAATTCAATGCAAATGCAGCTTAAGGAGAGGGCCAGTTTCCAGTACAGACAGGTACCTGAACTTGGCAGTCTCAGCCAGCCACCTAGTTCTGGATTCAAGAGTGCAGGTATAAAGGGCTTGAGGAACTTTCCTTGGTGCTTAAAAACAGCCAAGCCCTGTGGCATGAGAGTCCCTGCATGGGGTCCAAAGAGGCCATGGTGTGAAGGGAAAGCCTGTTTTCACTGGAGACCCGAAGATGTTGGAGATGCCAGACCCATGAGACAGCCAAGGAGAGCTGTACGCAGTGTGTTGAACCAGCCCAAGAAAGGGAAGTATTGCAGTTCACAAAGCTGGAAGGAGAGGGAGAACCACAGAGTGATCGAGCTCTTGGACAACAGACATGGATAGAGCTACAGGATTTGGAGGTTGCCTTGCTGGGATTCTGTCTTGCTTTTATAGAAGAAGCTAAGGTGGGAGGAGTTAGGAAAGGAAGGGAGAGGAGCTAGAGAGAGCAGAGATGTAGGAGGATGGAGAACCACACAGGTATGGAGAACAGTCGTGGGTAACAACTTACAATTAGGTTAGCTAATTGGGATACAACTCTCCTTCTATGGGCATCTTGTTATTAATCATTACCAAACATATAAAGCCTTTGATTAATCTATAAGAATTAGAGTATCATTCTCTTACTGGGACCCCATGGATGGCAGAATGGCAATGCCCTGTCTTGCCGAGACAGCATGGAAGATTGGCAGAGCCATCTCTCACACTGGCGTCTTGTGGGTGGCAGGGCTGGTGTTTCTGGTGGGCAGGTTCTAGCTGCTGTGCACACGTGGCCTCTAACTGAGAAACATGGCAGCTGAGCTAGACAGAGCCGCTGCAGCTTAGATAGTTGGCTTGACCAGAGGCCGGATTAATCAATTACACCAACAGCTTTGGTCCAGCATTCTTCACTGTGCCCTCTCCCTCCCTTTGGGAATGGTAACATATATTCTGTGCTGCAGTGTATTGGAAGTATGTGACTTGCTTTTGGTTTTGCCTTTACGGGGAGTTACAATAAGAGCCCTCCTTGAGTCTCAGAAGAGATTTGGGGCTTTTAAACAGGTTTGAGACAGAAAGAATACAGGGACTTGGAAGTTGATCTTAATACAGTTTTATCATGATATGGCTACAAATCTTTTGGGGCCAGGGATTGCAATGTTGTGGTTTGAATAATGGCCCCATAGGCTCATATAATTGAATGTTTGGTTCCCAGTTGGTGGACCATCTATGAAGAACTAAGAGATGTGGCCTTGTTGAAGAAGGTATGGTCTTGTTGGAGGAAGTATGTCACTAGGGGTAGGCTCTGAAGTGACAAAAGCGTATGCCAGGACCAGTAAGCTCCCTCTCCCCCTCCCTCTCCCCCTCCCCCTCTCTCCCTTCCTCTCCCCCTCCTCCTCTCCCTTCTCTCCCCTCCCCCTTCTCTCCCTCTCCCCTCCCCCTTCTCTCCCTC
>NW_021604698.1:5847666-5854134 GCF_004785775.1 Grammomys surdaster
CCCCACCTCTACTCTTTTCTCAACTCCCTTTCCCAGGCCCACAAATAAACTCTCTTCTATACTAGACCTGCCATATGGCTGGTACCTGAGGGGGAAGGGATGCCTTAGCGTGGGCCCGCCGAGGCACCCCTCCCACCTCACCATATCTCATCCTACTAACATATCCTGGGTCCTTTTTATAAAACACAACAAGTGGTCCTTGGGCTTCTGCACAGTCACTTACTTGGTCCAGGGTTTACATTTGTCTGTGGATGAAGAGACATCTGAGAAGAAGCCCAGGAGGCAGGGCGTGCACACTGTGTCCATGTTGAGCTGCACTGTCAAAAAACAAACAAACAAAAAACAGATAAAAAGCAAGGGGACACTTAGATATCGGCCAGGATGGCGTCTTGTCCCTGGAGTACTACCCCCATGTCTCCCAAGTCTGCCTGGCCAGCTGTATCTCCTGCCTTCAGCTCCTCCAGGCTTGGGGGGAGGAAGAGCTTACAGCGTTTTGTTCAGAAAATGGCTTCTTTCACATCAGGCCACTGAGACTAATGTCCAGCTAAAGCCAGCTTTGCCTTCAACATATTTCCTCTATAGTCTTATGTAGCTGGAATTTGCTGTCTGGCTATCCCCAGCCTTCATGGCTGCATCGGCTTTCACCAGCCAGCAAATGTGGTACCATCACTATCTATGAGGGAAATCAGTTCTTCCAAATCCAAGGTATGTGGTTACTCGAATGTCAAGGGGCAGGAGTGGTTTTTGAAACATTTCTGGTCCCAAGCATGTTGGATATAAGCTATAAGACACTATTCACTACAAAAGTTATGATTTCAAAACCCAGAACAATTGAAATGCCTGAATCAACAGTTAACTTCTTAAATAAATGGTGGTGCATTGCCACAGTGACAATGGTCAGCTTGACTTCACCAGGCTAAGGACCAACTTAGCTTACCAACTACACCTTTCCCCCTCTAAAAACAATCAATCAAACAAACGAACAAACAAACCAAAACCAACCTTGTAAGTTTCTTCCTCCTGTACAAGGATTGGAATCTAGCTTTTCTACCAAGGGATGACATGATTACCTAGAGCCTCTGCTGTAATGTCTCATAGCACAGAAGTAATTACTGACACTGTGTGAAGGAAGAGGACTGGGCTGCATCCCAAGCGAACATAGACACAAGTGATGAGAAAGCATGCATCTTGCCTTCATCCACAATACTCAGAGCAGATACTGGTCCTGACCAGAGATCCTGATTCACTCTCCTGTTCCTCCTAAGCATCCTAAGAGATGTCTCAGGCGTCTCCTGTCTTTATTGTATCTGGCTCACGATGTCTTGGTAAGCACAAGCAAACAAGACTGAGTGCAATGTGAAACCAACATCAGGCCATTGGCTGGTGCCAAACCCACAAATGACTTTTGGGTAGTAGCATTTCTGTGACTTATTTTTCAAAAAATACAAACCTAAAATGAGAAATTAAAATTCTTGGTACATGCCTGAGGTATATGTCTGATTTTTATAATTTGGCTCAATAAATAAGATACAGTGTCACACTGGACAATGTGACTGACTTTCAAACAATTGTAGCAATGGCAGGACCATTTACCAACTAACATTGACTGAGACAGCATTTTTAAACATGAACACAGGGGCTAGAGTTTGGTTCCCAGCGCCCACACACAAAGGCCTGTAATGCTCAGTGGATTCAAGACCTCTGGTTTCCTCAGATACTGGCATTCACACTGCATGCACAGTTTTACAACCAGGTTTCTCACACTAAAGGAGAAGTCACACTCCTATCTGCTCCACACCCTGCTGTAGACCTAAGTCTTAGCTGTACTGTATTCTAAGCCAGGAGGTGAAATACCAGAGACCATAAAACTGGACTCACAGCAGCCTGGTCCTGTTTCTTTTTCCCTCCTGGCCCAGAGCAGAAGAGTGGACAGAGAATGGTATTGGGGACCAGGTCAGCTGTTTTGAATTCAAATAGACTGCAAGTTGGGGCATGAGTGATTGATTCTTTTGTGGGTAGAGGAGAGAGTCTCTTGTAGCCCAGGCTGGCCTCAAACTCACTGTGTAGCTAAAGATGGCTCTGAACTTCTGATCCTCCTGCCTTAATGCCAGAGTGCTAGGATTACCAATGTGCCACCATTCTAGGATTTATTCGGTACTAGACATCAAATCCAGGAATTTGTGCACAAAGCTGGCGAGCATTCTACCAACTGAGCTTACATCCCCAGCCGCAGAAGTGAATTTCATTCACCTACTGTCAAAAGTGTATCTTTTCCAAGGCTTGAAGGCTAAGGGAACTGTTAGGTCTCACACCCTGGTCAAAGGCTGAGGTTCCTATTAACACATCCAAGCAGACACCAGTGCCAGCAGGTTCTCCCAGCATCCTTCAGTCCCAGGTACAGGGTCTGCTTGTCTGCAAATCCCGCCCCCCACTGACTCCCCCAGCCCAGGGGCTGGGCTGATCTTCCCCAAGCTGCCTCTCCCTGTATGATCCAGCCATTTTGGTTACACTACTTCTTTTTACCCTTTAAATCCTGACCTCTTCCTGGTCTACTGGCTCTCATCTGTCCCCTCTCCTCCCCCCTCTCCCCACATGGTGCAGCTCATGATCATGTCCAGCCTGGATTCTCCCAGATGGGTCCGCCTCAGGCTATGCTCTCCCATATATCTATAATAAGCCTTCTCCACCATGCCCAGGAGAAGTCATATCCTTCTTATTTCTTTTTTTTTCATCCAAGAACATCGTCCAGAAATCATAAAGTTCACACCTAGTTCACAAAGGTGGGAAGTCTGTGGCCAGGTCGAGGGCTTTGTCTATTTTAAAAGCAGAATTCGGAGGGAGTCAATATGGTAGGTAGGGAGGTCTGTCTTTGGGAATTAAAAGCTCAAGTTGACTTTTCCGAGAGAGAGCATATGCAGGTGAGTCAGGGCTGAGGCAGAGGCCTGCTGTACTAGCTAGATACATTCTTCCGTGTGGACTCAAGTAATTAATATTTTAATTTTCCCAGCCCTTGTCCAAGCATGCTGGCTTTAAAATCATGTCTTTAAGTGAAAGACTGGCACGAATCAGCAGCCACTGGTTACACTCTGAAAACCTGCTTTGTAACACTTCCTGGAAGCTGGGAGAGCGACTGACTCTCAGAAGCACTTTCGTAAGCTGAAAGGATTTCTGCTTCTGTGCTTTCAACAAAGCTGAAGGACACAATGGGGTTCTCAGATGACAGAGCATTAAAAATAGACCCGACTTCACGTCACTAGTGAGCAAAGATGTCGGACTCAGAAGGTGCTCTGGGAACTGTGAGTCTCAGCAGCTCCATAAACAACAGCTCAGAGACTGGAAGTGCGAAAGGACTCTGGGTGCTAATGCATAGCACTAGCCCCACACTCTGCCCCAGTGCAAACCCGGCAAGCCTACTCTCAAAGTTCAGAAGGTGTGAACGTTTACAACTTTTTTTTTTTTTTTGGTTTTTTGAGACAGGGTTTCTCTTTGTAGCCCTGGCTGTCCTGGAACTCACTCTGTAGACCAGGCTGGCCTCGAACTCAGAAATCCGCCTGCCTCTGCCTCCCAAGGGCTGGGGTTAAAGGCATGCGCCACCACCGCCCGGCCATTTACAACTTTATAAAGAATTTAAAAGGCATATAATGAGCATGGTGGCAGCTCTATCTATGAAGGAAAAAAAACCTACCCAAGTCAATTCAATTAAATTTTTTGTTTTCAAATTAGTGCTTACACTTCATGTGAAGGGATATGAAAAGGTGATTAGCAAAGACTTCCAGGTAGAAGGTGGGTGAATGCAAACAGAGAAGGAAGTGTGTGTCCTTGGCAACAGCCAGGTGAAGTCCAGCTTTTACACTCCTGGGGCTGGCGTGCAGGGGTGAGGGGAGACTGGGCTTTGCACTCCCGTGGCTGGAGTGCAGGGGTGAGGGGAGACAGGGTTTTACACTTCCGTGGCTGGCTTGCAGGGCAGGGGCTGCGGTCAGAAGACCTCCCGGCTCTGTCTACAGGAGCTTCCACTTTTGTTTCGTTTTAGGCAAAGTCTCTCACTGGCCTGGAACTTGGCCTAAGCTAGCTGGCCAGTCTGCTTCAGGGATTCACGTGTACTGGCTTCCCCTCTTGCTGGAGCTGGGATTGGCTTTTACTGTGGGTTTTTGGTTCTCACGCTTGGGAAGCACTTTACAGCAGAAATATCTGTCTCCCAGGCCTCCATCGCCTGCTTTCAAAGTGTTATTGCGGCTGCAGTTTCCCAACAGCAAAGTCTTTAGGAGCCCTTTACATTTGAAATAATGTTTGTAGATGTCAGTTTACAGTGTGTCCAGAGGTGCGCACCCTCTTCTAAGAGGCCGTGTGCTCTGTAATGCTTTGGCGTATCTCTGCACTATACTATTTAATACTAAGTGAGTACCCTCGGGTTTCACATATTGAGAACCATAGCCACAAAAGGGACAGAGGGGTGAGGGAATTTGGGACGACTGCCCGTGTGCTGTTCCAAACCAGACTAAACTGATGGTTCAGCTGTAGTTCTTTGGAGGTAGCTGGGCTCCCTGGAGGACCCTTGACACAGCCATGACAAATCCCAGGAAGCCCCCTGGACAGGGGTTAAAGGCAGGGCTCGTTGGGAGAGCTTACACCAGCAACCGTGCAGCCATACAGGGATACTGGGTGACAGACACACAAGTAACCGAGCCGTACAGGGATGCTGAGCTCCGAAGCCCGGTGCGCACTCCGTGTTCCGGCGGCAACACTCGCAGTCTGCGTTCCAGTGGTAGCCTGCCGTGCAGGCACAGCGACGTGGGGCCGTGTGGTTGCCAGGATCCACCGCCACCAGGGCTTTGCCTGCAGGAGACAAGAGACGATCAGCGTCCAATCAGCGTCCAGCGAGGGGCAGGAGATGCAGATACACTGTCTCCCTCCCAGTTCCAAACAGCCCACTAGCCAGCTGCATCTGGCTGCCAACAGAATGACTCACTGTGGGTTTGAGGAACTCCGGAGTTCCTTCCCATACTTCCTTATTGGTAGGAAACCGTCCAACAGACCCGTTTTGCCCTAATAACTGGGAGTTGTGTAGGCTGTCTAAACAGTCTTGTGTTAGTAGGTTTTGTTATTTAAACACACAGCAGTGAACAGTTGCTTGACTTTTGTGTTCTTTGGTAAATGCAGATGTCACACACACTGTTAAGCAAAGTTTAGCTAGACATCAGGGCTTTTCTGGAGCTGTGAACTCATCCCCGGGGTCCTGAAGGCTCTGTCTGGGGTGCTAGACAAGTGGACAAAGCAGAAGCAGGCAGTGGGCCACACTTGGGCAGCAGACTGTCCCATGGGCCAGGGTTACACACTGTGTCTTCCCAATAGAGGGAAAGTGCCTGCCTTCCTACCCTAATCTTCCAGCTTCTCTTAGTTTTCCAGAATATAGGCATATGGGGATTTAAGCTATAGTAACTCATTTAACTATATAAGTGTCCAACACACACAAATCATTCTTGTTACTCAGATTCACAGGAATTTCTGTGTTCACTATACCTTCTATCAACAGAGTGTGTTTGCAGTCATTCCTGGACATGGTGAACCACACAAGGCTTAGAGTCACTCTACACTCCTAACAGGAACCTCTTTTCCTCCCCGTCTCTGCCTCCCACCTTCCAGTGTAGTACTGGAGACTGAAACTACAACCTCACGCATGCCAGTCATGCAGCCCACCACTTGGTTAGGTCCCCAGCCTAAACTAGTCTCCTTGCTGCTGTCTATCCAATGTTGATTTTCTCAGTTTTGCTTTCATTGGACGATGACCTATTTTAAATGGTCCCACGTGCAGTGGTGTCTTGTGTTCTACATACAAGAAGGCAGTGATGTACCTTGCCCAGAAAACATATGTGTGGTATAAAGTTTTGTATAAGTTTGAGTTGTGTGCCTACTCAAAAACGTATCTAGTAAACAATAACACACAGGAAAAGGGATATGTGCCGGTGGTGATGTCCCACTGGCCCCAGGGGCTTGTTAGAATCCAGGTCTAAATTCTCTTAGGAGCAGTCAGTGGTTCAGGACTCACTAATTCAATGGTTGTGCTGACTTCATAGAACATAGCTACTGTAAATAAGGAAACTGGATTGTACAGGCGTGCACGCACATAAAGTTATAACTATTTAAAATCACCTAGGTGACTATAGAAACCGCTTACTGGTTAAAAGCCCATTCTGCTCCTGCAGAATCTACATTCCATTCCCAGCACTTGTTGAGGTTTGGTCATTTGCTTGTATTGTAATGCTAAATACCGACACACACACACACAAAGGCCTAATTGGTCCAAGGATGAATTTGCACATAGACCAAAATGACTATGTGATCTTGCTCCCAAGTTATCCCTGATTGGTGAATAAAGATGCCTACAGCCTGTAGCTCAACATAATTGAGATAGGCTGGGCTGGGGTTCCTGAGCTTGGGCTTGGAGGCTTTGAGGAGAGGAGAGGAGAGGAG
>NW_021604698.1:5854234-5864837 GCF_004785775.1 Grammomys surdaster
AGGGGAGGGGAGGGGAGAGGAGAGGAGGAAGCCGCTATAAAAGCATGGCCGTGAGGGGTGGCCAATTGAAGTTAAGAGCAGCCCAGATGGAACATGGTGAATTATAATTCAGGGTTATTAATGGGGAAATAGATTCTAATGACATAAATGACAGATATCTGTCCAGCTCTAGTGCTGATTAAGGCGTATAATAATAATAATGATGATTAATAATAATAATAATAAAAGATATGTGTCTTTTATCCGGGAAATGAATTATCAAAGGTGGGGTGGGAGCCCCCGATTGAGATTAAATCATTTGTACAGCAAGTATCCAAGTATCTGCCTATAACTCCAGCTCCAGGGCATTTGACACATTTTTCTGGCCTTCTTGGGCACCTGCACGCGTGTGTACATAACACCCCCTATATATGCATACATAATTAAAATGACTCTTTAAAAAGCAAGAACCAATCAAACAACAACAACATCACTCTGTAAGTGCTGAAAGCCCCATCTCGTCTGTATTATCGACATGGCCCTTGTACATTAACTTCCAAGGAGAAAAGAGACAGAGAAAATCAAAACCTGCCTCTTCATTGTCTCAAGTTACAGGCAACTAAAAAAGAACATTTCCGTTTTTTGTGCTTTTTAGACGGAAGCATGAGTCTTATTTGTTATTGTATTAAGTGCCCAAACCGTGCAGCCTCAAACATGTGTGTAGCACATATAAGCATACAGGAGCACAGGAACATGCCCCTTTCTCTGCAAAATCCTAGCAGGATCCTGTGTTAGCATAAGGGAATGGGGGCAGCAATGTTTTAAGAACAATGTAATGTGTTTGGTGTTAGTGTTCGGCTTCAGTACTGGCAGTAGACAGAATGAATCCTTGTTTCCGACAGACGACGGTGAGTCAAGGTCATCAGAGGAAATAAAGAGGGCTGATCAGACACTGGTGCCCAGTGGAGTTTCCGCAGTACTGACTCCAGCCTAGAGTCTGCCAGCTGTCCCAGACACATTAGAAGGACATCGATGTTCAGGACAGCTTACTTCCTGGTTGTCAGAACTAATGACAGCTCAGGAAAGGAAAGTCATGGGAGTCCATAAAGATGCCTGTGGTCGTGTTAGAAGACCTGGGCTCACCTCAGAGTGGTTTGATAATGTGACCTTCAGTAAGATTAGTGTCTGCAAAAGTTGAAGCAAATCAGACCCAAGGACATTCACAAATTCATCATGTCAATAAAAACACTTGGAAGTTGGATGATCCAGCCAGGATTTTGAAAACTACAAGGACTTTGGTGTGCCTTTCTGTGTGTGCTATGCTTCTCGAAGACAAAGAACTGACTGACAGGAGAGTTTCTATGATGCATCTGGCTAATAAACAGAGAAAGAAGACAGAATCAAACACCTAAGGAAGGTTGGTCTAGTCAGGCGTGGAGGCACACAATTGTAATCCTAGCATTTACAAAGCAGAGGCTGAGAGGCAGGAAGATAGATGCCAGGGTACATAGGAAGTCTCTATTTATAAAATAAACCAAGAGTTATGGATATAGCTCAGTGGGAGAGTGTGCCTGGCATGTGCAGGCCTTAAGGTTGGTCCCCAACACTGGGGATAAAAATTCAACCCATGCTTATCAGTAGCTAATATTACAAAAACAAAATTCCCAATGCTATTCAGTATGGATGAAGGGGTTTCACCAGACCCTACCCAAAGTAAACCAGAACTCTGTTAACCTTCTTCTTCTTGAAATATACAAGAAATACCAGAGAAAGAATATGATACAAAAATACCAGGAGATGTAACCAGGAACTCCAAACCAGAAGCTCTGCTAGAGGAACATGGTGATGGTTTAGTATTCAGAATAGTAAAAGGGGAGAGAGGGGGAAAAAAAAAACTTCTTAGGAGATCCACGAGACATATTTTGATCCTTGTTTCTAAAAATGAGCTATTGGTTTTTTTTAAATGGATCTGAATCCAATAATTTCAGCCCTGTCAAGCTGAGGCTGGGGTACTTCTGTGAGTTTGAGACCAACCTAGGCTATGTACGTAGTGGGTTCAAGGCCAACCTGAGGAACACAGTGAGATCATGTCTCAAATTTTTTTTTTTTTTATCCAGCTCCCCTCCCCAGAGTTATGGCAGTCTTGTGAGGAAACAAACGGCAACAATAGAACATGCGCTGTTTGGGGGAAGGGTTGCCAGTCAGAGGATCAGTCTGACTCCTGTGTCTCATGGGCTAACACTGGAGAAGTCACTCAATCTCAGGCCTCCATGTCAGTATCTTTAAAATGGGACAAGTATAGGATGTGGGGAAGATTAAATGGCAGACACACTGAACGCTGTGGGGACATTTTGTCAATGGTAAGATGTGGTCACAATTAAAGTACAATGCAAACATATTATGGAAATTTTAACCTGAGGCACCGGGGACATAAAACATGAGCAGGACCGTTCAAAGGAAAATCAGCTGACATATTTAACAAGCTTCTGTGGAACAGATTTATGGAGCAGAAGCCAGAGAGTGCCTCTCCACATCCCCCCCACCACCACCAATGACTCTTCAGTGTGACACACCCACCTGAGTCACAGACTTTATGCAGCAAGCACTTATCTTCTTCATTCCAGGTATCCAAGTACTCATCCGGGCCACAGGGCAGACACACACTGTCAGAGGTAGGAGTGCATTTAGAAGACAGGTACTTTCCTTAAATTGAGAAGACAATGTGCCAATCAGAAACAAAGCAATGTGCCAATCAAAACCAGATGCTAAGTGCGTGTGGGAATCCCAGCCCCCTTGTGCTCTTTGGCTGGTATACAGGAGAAGGTCTGTCAAGAGTTAAGCAATTCCAGTTTGTTTATTCCAAAATAAGACTTCTATGCACAGGATTTCAAGTATCAATTGCACTTTATGTTTTACTAAGATGTGACTTTAGGAAACCTTACCTTCTCAGGACAAACTGAGGACCAGTTTCTGAAACTGGCTTTGATTTATAAGTGATGATATCTACTGAGGGAATGCATTCTGTCTTCTGAGCGGCAAATGTCACTACCTACCACTACCATGAAAGGTCTCTGGATGCCTTCATCTCTTAGGGCCAAAAAAGGAAAGCTACAATGTACAGGGGTACCTGGTTCGCATCTGCTGCAACACCGTCCAAGATGCTCGTAATGCCTCTCCTGGGTGCACGGAGGACTGACCTGGAGGGTCACCTGAAAAGAAAAGTGACATCAGGAAGACATCGTACACAAGTTATTTCTGGACATGGCTGGAGAGACAGTTCAGTGGCTAGGGCTTTGCTGCCATGGCAACATACGGTGAAAGGAGAGAACCATTTCCCAAACACTATCCTCTGAGGACCACATTCCTGTGTCAGTGGGACACATGAACTCATACAGGAATGTAATGAGCCAATTTGTGGGTCCGAGTTCTCCCTGGCCACTAGGGTGTGTGAACGTCACTTGGGCAGATGTAACAGGAAGTGATCGCTACAAACAGAGGATGGGAGCCCCTGTCCCGTGAGAAATGAGACAGGCTGGGGCCAAGGCTGGGATTCCCTAACTCCAGGACACCCAGGTTCTACTGGGAATCTCAAAGAGTTGAGAACAGTGGGGGCCCACGGGCGATGAGCCTGGGGCCTGGGAAGAGGTGGAACTCCTGCTTAGCTCAGGGGTCAGTATCCCGGTCTGGGGCAGAGGGGCCTTCTCCAGGGAACTTAGGAGGCTTCCCCCTACAGCTGTTCTTGATGAGAGGGACAGTCCTTCCTTATCCCAGTTGTTCATTGGTAGTGGAAAATAGATGCATAAAACTTACTTAGGGTGGGCAGGAGGTTAACAACCTTTTGCAGGAAAGAATCTCTGACAAGGGCAGCTTATTATTATAAACCCTCAGACTGGCCCTTCTAGATATCTCATTAGCATGGAGGACTCTGTGTTCTGTGCTATGTGACTAGCGGTCATGTTCTTTATGTGGGGTGTAGTGGTCATGTATTCCAGGACAGGAACCGGGTCAGGAATAGATGAAAGGCCTACCATTCTCAGGTAAGAGAATTTACCGGGGTTTCTGAATCCACTCGACCTTCCCAGTTTTTGTCTGGTGACATGGTTCCACTTGCCCCACACCAATTCTATGATGAAACCAGCTTCCTATGACAGTTAGAGGCTGTTAAGCACTGCTCACCTTCCAGAATACCAAAAAATTTAAAAGGTGTAAACGGCCAAGACTTGTAGGTCATTTCAAACCCCAACAGGCCTGTTACCTGATGGAATCCAGTCAGCTGCTTGCACACTTAGAACGTCTGTCTCTTTCCCAGGCTTTGGGGTTTGAAATGACATGTTCCCCCCATGCTTATGGTTTGACCTTACCCCCCAGAAAGCGGCGCTGTTTGAGGAGTCTGTAGAACATTGAGGAGTCAGGGCCTGGTTGGCAGAAGTCAGTCGCCAGAGCAGGCCTCTGAAGGGTCTTCCCTTCCTGGTCTGTTGTGATATAAGCATCCTGTTATACATGTCTGCCTCCATGAACTGCCCTCCCCGCTGTGACGGAGTGACCCCTCTAAAAGCATGAGCCAAAAAGAATCTTTCTTCCTTTGGGTTGTTTCTGTCAGGCAGTGTGGTCACAGAAAAGTGAACGTAACTGACACATGCTCCAAAACAGTATGACTCTAATATACAATACAAAATGGCCATGCCCCCTAGTCTTAGAGCTGTCTGTTTCACCTTCCTCAGTGGGAGAAGAAGGCATGTGACAAGCAGTCATGTTAGCAAGAATACAGAAAACTGATGAGCCAGACATAGCTGAACAGATCCCCACATGGCGTGCATGCCACACGCCGGCCTTCCTACCTGCTCCAGAGAACTAGTTACAGACTCTTCCCATGGGGTTTGCTGTTAAATGGTAACTACATACTTTAGCAGATGTGCCTGGCAGTGACAGAGGAATGCCAGAGATTTCTCAGAGATCTGGTGAGTGAGCTGCCCACTGGAGAACACCGGCCAGATAAGACATGGAAACTGGAGGTAGGGAGGGAAATGGGGCAGGGACAACCTTGTAAACTAGGTATTTAGTTCAAATGGATACATGGGGGGGTCTAAAAAGGCCTGGAGAGGATGGGGGGATGTTTATATGGATGGAGCTCATGTTAGCAGAGGAAAAGTGGAAGACAAGCCCGACAAGAGGTATCCTGGAAGCAATAGTGGCAATAACTGCTATGCAGATAACCAACCACTGTCTGACTGGATGTGAGGCCTGGGGAATATGGGAGATACTC
Organism: Grammomys surdaster; assembly: GCF_004785775.1. Lineage (NCBI taxonomy): Eukaryota > Metazoa > Chordata > Mammalia > Rodentia > Muridae > Grammomys > Grammomys surdaster. Next base: position 5,859,477 of record NW_021604698.1, read on the forward strand.
AGGCTTGATAGTGTAAGTTTGGTTCAGAGTTGGTGATTAGAAAGACCATAGGCTCTAGGGGAAAACCTACAATTTTTGTTTTGTTAACTGGACATGTAGACAAACTGCATGTTCTAGACGTTCACATCTATAGCCATACATTAGCACAGCTCTCAGGCTCCAACAGAGGAGTTTCTTATCGCATCGGGCAACAGCTAGTGAAGGCAGTCATAACTGGTCGCAGTACCAAGACTGAGGGATAGAGGACCATTCAGCTCTACACAGGACATCTATGTCACCCTTTCCAAGGGGAAGAAGGACTTAAAAGACCCAGAGAATGAGAAGGAGAGTTGCAAAAGATGTCTTCTGGACATGGCATGCACCATCCCACTCATGAACTCATTGTAGCCGTGGTTATCCATACAAGACCTGCCGTGCACCAGACTGGGGCCGACAAAGTTCATCCAGGAAGGGGGAATGGCTTGTGATTCCCACCCTCCCTGAGAGAAAATAGTGGCTGGGGAAGGGGAGCCACTTTTTAATTGTTTGTTTTATTGAGACAGGATTTCTTCTTGTAACAGGGACCTGGCTGTACTGAACTCACTTTGTAGTGGTCTACAAAGTGGTTGGCCTTGAACTCACAGAGAGCCTCTTGCCCCTGCCTCCAGAAATGCTGGGATTAAAGGCATGTGCCACACCATCCAGCACCCAAGGGGAGTCATTTTCTTTAAGGGTATAGCCACTGATAAGCTACTCAAGTTCCAGTCTGTAACTTCCCACCTATGTCCATGCAAGCAACTGTAACTAAACCTGGTGGGTCACAAATACAAAACCACATGAAAGTAGGCTGAGTGCTCACTAGGAGGGAGAAAATGCTCAGGCGGTAGGGAGGGGCATGAAAGGGGTTAGTAAGGGGTAGAAATGACTGGAATCCATTACATATATTCATGAAACTGCCAAAAAATATTTAAAAAGAGAAATGGAAGATAATAGAAACAGTTATCCTTGGTCAGTGTTAAAACCAAAGCAGTTATCTGTCCATTAGCCAGCTTGGAGGAAAACTGTAGAGGTGATATGACTGGGAAGATGCCAGCCACCTTAATGTCGCCATTATGAAAGATGTTTTATAGAGAAAACATCACCCCAAGAGCTAGCTGAGTGGAGTGTGGGGACGCGTGTCTCTGACCTCACTCTAGAGTGACATGTGGGATCAGGGAGCACACTGAGTGGAGACCCCAGGGAAGGACTGACAGGGGAAGGGGTGTACATGGGCTTGCTTCTTGGACTTGCTGTTATTCTCCTAGATGGAAGGTTCTATTTCCTAGGTGTTCCCCATCAGCCACTGGATAATAGGGCCTTAGGATGTCACAGCAAGCCCAGGAGATCTTAGCAAGAATGGCTGAGAAGAGGTCCCATTTCTCCCTTGGGCCCTCTTAGTCTTTTTTTTTACTTTATAAGATCCCATTTCCTGGAGGGAGATACGGCTTTTTTCTGGGTCCCAATGGCCCTCATAAGAGGGACAAGCAGAGGCAAATAACAAAACTGGATGTGGCTAGCGCAGACTTCACCTGACAGGATTTGTCTGAGCCTAAGGATGTGGACACTCGTGCACACTGATGACAAGATGTGTGGGCAGGCTGTACTTCAGACGACAAGTGTTATCAATCACTTCTGACCCATTAAGAAAGCAGCAATAGTGTCTGTCAGATAAGCACACACTTTGCTTGGGTGACACTCACAGAAAGGTACTTTTTAGGGGAATTTGACAGAGAGCCAAAGCCAACTGAGAGAACTGCTCAGAAGCACTGTGGTGGTCCTGCCTGTGTTGGACTCCACAGGCATTCTACCGAGCACCATCCAGATGAAGGGACTTGATGTCACATCTAAGATGTAACTCTGATGCTCTCAGCATCTAGGGACAGCTCTAGCTCTGCATTTATCCCACTCTTCTCATTCACACAAAGACCACTGCTTTCCAAAGCCTCCAGGAGATGCGGCTCTCAAACAGGTCTGCACAGGTTCTCCCTTCAAACCCATTTCTCTCCCCGCAAGCATCTGCCTTTCTATAGCTTTAGACCCATGTGCATTTTCTCTAAAAAATAAGATATTGTATAATTCACACATCATAAATATAACCCTTTGAAGACTACCAGATATGATTTTAGTGTATCACCACAGGCACTTAAGAACCACAGTTGTTTAATTCTAGTGTATGCTTTTCCTATGTAGCCCCTAGCTATACTAGAACTAGCTATATAGATCAGGCTGGTCTTTAATTCACAGAAATCTGCCTTCCTCTTCCTCCCGAGTATTAAGATTAAAGGTATGCACTACTTCACCAAACTAATCCTGACAGTTTTATTTTATTTGTGTGTGTGTGTGTGTGTGTGTGTACGCGCGCAGGTTGTCTTCCAGTTAAACATCTGGTCCTCCATCTTACCACTGGCTGCACTGCCCACCAGCAGTGGGCAAAGCCCAACCTAGCCATTCAGGGCCCCTCAGCAGCAACCCTACACTTCCCTCCGGCTGTCTAGAACTGGGTCAGGACTCAAGCACTTCTGGTAGTCAAGTGGCAGCTATTATTATTGGTTGTGATGCTGCTGAAGTTATAGCTTGATAAAAGCATTTTACTGACGCACTGTGACTTGAGGAGGTCCCCAGGGAATGGTAGGCAACTGGCTGCTGATATTAACAGCCCGATGCCTATAGCTAGCTGGCTCTTTCTGGTAAAGGCGCAGGACGGATTTGGGAAGTAAATCTTTCTGGATGCTTGGGTTGAGAAGCCCACATTCTGCTTCTGTAGATCTTTCTCTGTCCACTTTTACTGTGCTCCGTTTCCTTCTAAAACCCCAAGTCAGAGCTTTAGGAGCACACCTGTCTCCATGATTCACGTCAAGCCCAGTTACATCTTATTAGGAGCCGTTTCTTGAGGAGGGATACAGCTCTCCGTGTGATGGAAGAGACAGCAGCACACTTCTGTACAAGTCTCCACCCACTTCCGCACAAGTCTCCACCCACTTCTGCCTTCTTTGGCCAGCTGCTCCCTTTTATCTTCCTACAGATAGCCAGGGTTACCTCTGCTTGCTTTTTAGGGACATCCTTCTGGAACTCAAGAACTGTGACCTGTGACCCACTTGAGAGACACTCAGAATCACTGCTTTAGGGACCTCATCTGTTTGCAGTGAGTTGTTTTGGGGGTATTTAGGGGAATACAAACTTTCTAAGAACTTGTCATTCTTAGAAATCTAAAAAATAAAAAAGTAGAAAAAAAAAGCCACTAGGCAGTGTATTGAGAGCGCCATACCATAGTCAATGAGCTAGAAATTGTATTTGGTTTATATAATAAACATCTACTAACATTTTTTAAAAAAAATACTTGTCCTGACATCACAAGGAATGTGTGTGTGTGTGTGTGTGTGTGTGTGTGTGTGTGTATCTGGACATATATAATATAGCAATATAGTCTGAATACAGCAAACGTGAGACAAGCGACCATGGCAAGATGGTGCATTGCATGTAGGCTTGCCCACCTCACTCCATGTGCCTGTTTTTGCTTTGTGTGCTTTTCTTTCACAGCAGACAGGCTGGTATTTGGCTTAACAAGTGACAGAATCTTCTAGAAGAAATATGCCCACAGTCTGAGCAAGGATTGGGAAGAGATAATAAATGATAATTAAGTTTCTGGGGCCCGAAAGGTGGCTTCAGTGAGTAAAGATGATTGTTGCTACCCTGACGACCTGAGTTTGATTACCATGTGGTCAAAAGAGAACCAACCTCTCCAAGTTGTCCTCTGTGTCTCTCTTTCTACACACACACACACACACACACACACGCACGCACACACACACATACACACACACACACACTAAAGAAAGAAAGAAAGAAAGAAAGAAAGAAAGAAAAGAGAGAAAGAGAGAAAGAGAGAAAGAGAGAAAGAGAGAAAGAGAGAAAGAAAGAAAGAAAGAAAGAAAGAAAGAAAGAAAGAAAGAAAGAAGTGTAATAGACATTTATAAATCACTGTAGATTTATGGCCCTGTGCAATAAAGCCATAGCTGAAGAAACATGTTCCTGTCAGAGAGCCAGGAGGACTTTTGTATAGGAACTCGTAGGAGGGCTGTCTTAAATATCTATGTTTTCAGGCTGTTAACCAGCCCAACTGTAGGAAAATTCATTACAGGTACTAAAATTGCTTTCTTCCTCCAGGGAAAATTCACACTGGCATACATCAAGGCAGAAGGAGGGTTGACCCTCACTGTCAAGTCAGCGGGAAAGAACCTCACCCAGGACAGATGGGGGGTTTTCCATAGACTGTGTTTTATAAAATGTCATCCATCTGTGACTGTATTTGAGAATTTGGTCATGATTTCAGAAAGGAGGGCATCAAATTTCTAAATGTTATGGTTGAACTAAACCATGTAGGGTTTTTCTTGTTTTGTTTTTTTGTTTGTTTGTTTGTTTTTTAAGAGAAATTTTCAAGTGAGAAAGTAATGCTTTGCTTCATCGTCCTTCCAACCTCGGAGGGAAAAATCCTTCCGTAGGCTGGTGAGGTTCCATGCCAGAACCAACACAAAGGTGGAAGGGCAGAATTATCCTCTGCCTTCCATGCCCTTTGCCCCAGACGTACACATGGCTGAGAAACGCACCTGCTGTGTCAGACATACACATCTGTAAATAAAAGTTTAAAAAGTCCTCTCTAGGCACTATCTGGACTGACCGTACCCAGAACAGAACACAAACAAATCACTAGAGCACATGCAGATGACTGGAGAATGTCCTGCTATGAATGGCTCTGCTCTGAGAAAATCCTTCTCTCTGAACCACCCTGCTCTGTCCCTGACAGAACACCAAAGTCAGCATTTATGATGCGAGCAGCCCACACACAAATGCTTTCATTTCTCCTTTTTCTTTGGATTTCTCTTTGTTTAGCTCTGACTGGTCTAGAACTCACTATGTAGACTGTCAGGTCTCAAACCCAGGACAAAACGCTAACTGAGGTGCCCATTAACGACAAGGCAGACCTGGACTTCTCCCAGCATCCCTCAGTCCCTACCTGCTACTTGGTATTACTGACATTATCACACCCCCTACTCTAAACTTCTCCAGTGCAGGGGCTAGCTGTCTTGCAGCACCTATATAATCCAGCCATTTTGGTTACCTGGCTCTTTTCATCTATTCTTCATCCTTCTAGCCCCTTGGTTTGGCTCTCCCCTCCCTGTTCTCACATGGCCTGGCTCAGTCTGGTCATGTTCACTCTGGCCTCTCCCAGATGTCTCTGCCTCTGGCTATCTATTTTCCTCTACTAAACCTGAGTGCATGTCCTTCCTTTGTAATTATGTCCTTTCCTTTCCTTTCCTTTCCTTTCCTTTCCTTTCCTTTCCTTTC
>NW_021604698.1:5864847-5881491 GCF_004785775.1 Grammomys surdaster
TCCTTTCCTTTCCTTTCCTTTCCTTTCCTTTCCTTTCCTTTCCTTTCCTTTCCTTTCCTTTCCTTCCTTTTCCTTTTCCTTTTCTTTTCTTTTTCTTTTTCTTTTTCTTTTTTTCATTCATAGACCAGGCTGGCCTGGTGCTCACAGAGCTCTGCCTGCCTCTGCTTCCCAAGTGATTTACGATAAACTGAGTGCTCTTATCACTCATGGTTTTCTGTTATCTTCTCCTCGGCCATCCAAGGAGACAGCCAGGGAGGATAAAGAGTCTCTCTCTTACAAGAAGATCTATTGATAAGCTAGCACAGGACACCCTCTGCCTGTGATAGCCAGGTGGCTTTCCAGGTTTGCCTTCTTAGTGGTTTCCTCTGGAAGCTGTTTCATTTAGCCTTTTGGTTTGTTGTGGTTGCGTTTGCTTGACTGTTTCTGTTCTTTGCAATGCTAGGGACGGAGCCCAGCCTCTGAAAGGCCAAATGGACGTTCATCCTGGCTGGCAAGCTGGGCTCTGTTGGAAGTCACATGTCTGCGAATGCAAGGATGGCATTCCATCTGGCTAAATATTCTTACGAGGAAACGGAAACAGCACTGGGGTCTCTCTCTGTAGGCACTGGGGTCTCTCTCTGTAGGCACTGGGGTCTCTCTCTGTAGGCACTGGGGTCTCTGTAGCCCAGAAATAAGATAGCCCCCCTTTTTTGGAAAAAGAAAAAAATACACTGAATACCAAATCTGACCAGATGTAATGTAGAGAGTGAGGCTGTGGCTGGAGAACGCACAATGGAGCATGGGGGATGGTGACAGAGGCCTGCCTGGTCAGAGGGTCTCCAAGGTCATGCCTGGTGGTCTTGGAATGGGCTTCCAATTTGCCCTGGACAGAACAATGCCCACTGTTACATTTCTATAATTTGAGGATCAAAAAGCCAAAACTTTAAAAATTCTGAATATGCACAACTCTGCTCATAATTCTGTCTATCCTGCTGCTCTGAGAGTCAGGTGCAATAAATCTTGAAAGTGACTCCACGAAAGCCAGTGGTGTCAGTCCAGAAACCGCCTTTTCCAGTAGACTAGGAACAGGATTGCTTAACAGCCATCTCATTGGGGCTGATTGCCACAGAGTGTTTCCTTGCACACCTGAGCAGACTTGGTCGGTATAAATTATCCCCACCCACTCCTACCTTCAAGGACAAAAGAAAGGTGTGTCACCAGAGATAGGAAAGAAAAGTCCTGAAGGCTTGCCGGTGTCCCTGTGTGTACTTGCTTCCTTTATTTTAGCACAGTTCCAGAAGACAGGAGCTGTAGAACAGAAGGTTTTAGGGGCACAACCAGGGCAAAGACTCCTGCTTTACAAAGCATGATTATAAAAGCAAGAGGTGCAGCTTCATGGGGCTGAGGTGAGGGAACATGTCTCCCCGAGATCCTCACAAGTGGCCCAAGTCACTTCTGCTGCTTTGTGTCTGGGGTTGTGTCAGTCAGTTATGTGAGAGTCACTTGGTGTGGGCAAGAATTTACGCAGTACGTCTGCTGTAAAGCCGCAGCTCACTTCTATCTGTTCTGGACTCTCGTTAAATACGACACTGATCAAGTTATGACCAGATCCCTAGCTAGACGGTCTCGCTTTAGGTAAACATTTTAAGTCAATTTCTCAGTCTTACACATGTGGGGGAAATAGAAGACTCACTTTTCTTTTGTATAAACAAAAACTACATCTCACATTTCTGGAAAGCACTGAAGAGACGCCCATGGAGACCATGCCCTTTACCTAACTCAGCGAAAGCAAGGAAGCACTTGGAATCACCAGAGTGTTCCCAGTGTTCACCCCACCCTCGAGGCCACCACGTCATAGAACCTTCTGTGAACTTGGAGCCCCAGGTTGTTCCAGTCTGGTATAAGAGAGAAGCCACAGAGAAGTAGATTCAGAAAGAGAGTGAGCGAGGGCTGGGAAGAGAGCAAGCGAGGGCTGGGGGATGGTACAGTGGTAAGAGGGTGCTCGCCCAACACAGAAAAGCTCTGGCTTCTATCCATGGTACTACAAACCCCAAAATGTAGAGCGTTCAACCACTCCCTGAATGTCCAAAACATAATCCATTTCAAACAAATACATTTGACTCACAGCTCTTGAATGAAACTCTCCTACTCAAGTGTGGGACTCAAGTATTTATGTTAAGTACAGTATGGAAAGATATAGTTTGTTTGAGAAGATTTTGAAGAGGATCATGACCCTCACAATCCCTTTAATTACCCTGATTCTAAATTATTTAGCCAGATGCCTTTGAAGAATGTGTGTCCAGGGCTGACCTTCAAGACTTCAGCTTGGAGGCCTTCCATCCCAGCTGCCCCAGCTGTGCAGCTCCTACTGGTGGCATTGAAAATTACAAAGACCGATTCTCCCCACATACAGACTATTCCAGTGGAGGGGTTGGGCAATTGTTTATGTATTCTCTCACCAAGTAATAAGAAAAGGCCATTTTGTTGTTGTTGCTTTGTTTTTGTTTTTTAAATTTAATTTTGTTTTTCATGTCTGATCTAGTCAAGAAGAGATTGCCTTCTCTCTTATAATCTGTTACCATCATATGGCCAAAGGCACCTGTGCTGAGCGCCCAGTGTTGGCTAAAATCGTGACTAAACGACAGGCAGGCCAGTCTCTGCTCTCACAAAGCTCTATTACCAGGTAGACACAGGCACAAGGGCAGGAAGGAAAACCAGTGGAGTCCCCACAACAGCTGAGCACTGGAGAGATCCACTAAGCTCCACTGAGTGCCCAAGATGCGAGGGGAAGGGAAAAAAAAGCATGGTCCAGGCACGGCTGATTGGAGTCCAAATCTTCCCTGGATAGGTATGTGACAGAAGCAGGAGGAGGGAAACAGATGCTGACGGGGAGAACAGGCGCAGGGCTGAGCCTGGACTGAGGAGAATACGCAGGATGCTTGTCCTTCTAGGGATGGGCAGCAGACGCAATATGGGGGACAGGGAGAGTCTCTTCTTTTGAGTAACTTCTCGAATCACACCATAAAGGCTGCTAAGACACAACAGGCGACAAGTTGATGGCTGTCCTTCTGGACAACTAAAGAATCAGGCTCCTGCGCTCTGAGAGAGAGGACCGCAGAGCAAAGGTTGGCTAGGACAAATATTCCAGCAGTGACGACCATGTTCCATTATGAAATGCAGGAGCTGACTCTTGTGTTTGTCCTTCCGTTGCTGTTCTAAACACCTTAATTTACAGGAGAGCGTGTTTTATGAAGCGGCCTGAGTTGCTCGGTGAAGATGGTTCACCACTCTCTTGACCTAAAAATCCCTACAAAATCATGCAAACTGAGAGGTTCAAATCTTCACATTGACTTTTAAGAACGTCCGTGAATCTGCCCAGACCATCAAGGGCATAGACACCTGAAAAGCCACCAAGTATCTGCAAGATGAGACTTTAAAAAGCAATGTGTTTGGGTGATAAAATGGTAGGATAGGGAGGTGCAGCCAGGCCAAACAGTGGGACAGACGCAGAGTTGGCGGCCCCAAAAGAATGCTGCCCAGGATTAGAATGCAGAGAATTATGCTGAACTGAAAGGTTTAGACAAGGAATCCCCAGTCACTGAATGCAAACAAACCCCTAAGATGTACCAATGAACTTCCAGAGCTCACAGCCAGATTAACCCATGCCTGAGCTCCCCTGCTATATTGAGGTGATCCTCACTGAAAAGGAGCAAAATGTTCCTAAGCCATTAGAGGAGGTTGCACAGAAGAAAAAGATATCCTAGAGACTTAGGCTAGCTTTAAAACAAGACTTATGACCTAGAAATAAAGTCAGCATAAAGTAAAGTAAAGGTTTCTTTAGAGTTAATCGTGGCGAAATAAAATTTTCCATTGCCATTTTAAGCATTTGAAGTGCACAGTCATTGCCACTTATAATTCCAACAGTGTCCAACAATAGACTGTCTTTTTCCAGAACATTTTCATCGTCCCAGAGAGAACCACTATAACCATAAAGTACTGCTTCCTCACCCTCTTCCACCTGCCTCACAACGTCTTCTACAGATGTGGAAACACACAATGTTTGTTCTTAGGTGTCTGGCTTGTGTCAGTCTGTATACTGTCAAGGCTTGTCACGTTGTATCATGAGTGCAATCTCGTTTATATGGCTAAATAATATTCTACGGTATGGGTATGCCACACTCTGCTTACTCACCCGTCTGGTGATATATATATCTGGGTCTTTTCTACCTCTTGGCTACAGTCAGCAATGCTTTGGAGAATAATGACACACATGTATAACTGGGTGTGTTTCCAACCTTTTGAGAGTGTAGCTAGAAATCACATCATCACAAATCATGAATCACATGATTCTAGGCTTAGCTTTCTTCTGAAGAGTTCCCACCTTACATCACACCAGCCAAGGGGTCCAGCTTCTCCCATATCTTCAACGATTTGATTTGTTATTTTCTGCTATTGTTTTATTAGTCATAGGTGTGTTGTTTTAGTTTGCTTTCTGTTGGTATAAGCACGATGACCAAAAGCAACTTGAAAGAGGGAGGGGTTTACTTCAGCTTATAACTCCTAAGGTCACAGTCCACCATCAAGAAAAGGAGGAACTCAAAGCAGAAACATGGAGGCAGATACCATAGAAGAATGTTGCTTATTGGCTTGTTCTCTATTTCACTCCCAAACTTATGCTCAGCTCTCTTTTCATTGTAGCCCAGGGTCATCTGTTTAGAGGTTGTGCCACCCACAGTGGCATCAGCCACAAATCAAGACAATCTTGCACAGACACAACCACAGATTCTCTATCCCAGGTGAATCCAGGTTGTTTAAATTTGACAATAAAACCAACCAGCACAATCCACCCTTTGTCAGCTTGACTCACTGTTAAAGCATACCCAAGACTTCATGTTGATGTCATAATATAAAATACAGTACAACTCTAAAAGTCCCACAGTCTTTAAAAAAGATCCAACATTTTAAAATCTCTAATGTCTCTTTAAGAATTTAATATCTCTCGGTTGAGGGGCTCCTTAAAAAATAATAAAATTATAGTTTTATATTCCAAAATGGAAACTATTACTCCGTAGTTTAATATTCCCACATGGAAAAAAAAACCGAGGCATTAAAAACAATCAGATTTAAGTAAAACCATAGTATAAATCCAGATTCCGACATCTGGAACTCACTCGTGATCTTCTGGCCACCCACGAGCAGACGCCTCCCAATGGCTGCACACACAGCTTGAGTCATAGGCTCAGCTCAACTCTACCACACTCTTAGCAGACACCCATGGTCCTGGCACCTCCTGGGGTCTTCAATTGAAACCAAGGCTGCACCTTCACCAGAGGCCTTCCCCAGCCTCTCTTCAGTGTGTCTCTCACATCAGGAATGTGTGTCTTTGCTTTTAGAACACATTAGCTGTTGCCGTCGCCCTGCATATCACAGGCATGCCATGTCATCCTCTTTACCAGGCAGGAATCACAGCCTTTCTTCATGTTCTGGTTTGAAGGTGATTGGTTCCTGCCAAACTCATTTGAGGCTTAAGTCTCCAATATTACTTTCTTGTGGGAAGAGGATGAGTCACTGCAGCCTTTGTGAAGATGCTGACACTGGTTCCCTAAGTGGTTTGGGTCTTATGGGAACAGATTAGTTCTCAAAACAGAAGGCTGTTACAAAAGCAAAGCCTGACCTCTTCTGGGTCTCTTGCTTCCTCTCCTGCTCTTGGGCCTCATCTGAACACACTTGATCTTCACTGCTTTTGAGCACTCCCTGACTATAAGATGCCATCTACATTGCTAGGATACAGCCAGGGAGGGCACTTGTCATGCCAGCTAGACTTTCTAGCTATCAAAACCATGAACCAAGTGAATCTTTTTCCATATAAGGTTCCCAGATTCAATCATTTCCTTGGAGCAACACAAAGTAGACTAAGACAAATTCCCACAAAATTTTATATCATAACTGCTAATCGCGACAAAATACACATAACACAAAATTGGCTACCTCAACTATTTTGCCAAAATGTTTTCATAAAAATATAGCATGTACAGAAAAAAGATCTGATAAAGGTCACGATTGAATTTGAAAAATAAATCCTTACAAAGAGTTCATGTAACTTACCAAAAGTCTTAACATATTATTGTAGTTTTAATGAGAACAGCTCCCATTGGCTCATATGTTTGAACTTGGTTCCCAGTTGGTGGAACTGTCTGAGAAGGATTAGGAAGTTTGGACTTATTGGAGGAGGTGTGTCAGTGGGGGTGGGCTTTGTGATTTTAAAAGCCCACGCTGTTCCATTTGGCTCTCTCTCAATGCCTCACGGTTGTCTTCACTGTGTAAGCTCTCAGCTACTTCTCCAGCACCATGCCTGTGTGCCCGCTGCCATGCTCAACACACTGTTAGTCATGGACTCACCCTCTGAACCTGTAAACAAGCCCCCATTTAGATGCTTTCCTTTATAAATTGTCTTGATCGTGGTAATTTTATCACAGCAGTAGAAAAGTAATTCAGACACACAGTCACCATTTTGCTACCCTATTGGCTTTACACATTACTTTGAAAGCTGGTTTTTATTGGACCCATCAGCATTGTTGCCCTGGACTACTCTGACCGCAGAGACACTTCTTTAAAGAAAAAGACTGGCAGGCTGTTATCAAAGGTCTGTGTATTTTCCTCAGCCTTCTTTCTTACATTCTATACTGTGCTTTTAGCATCTCTGCTCCTTGAAAACAAAATAAATGGCCCGAAGGAAAAAGAAGAATTCTCGAAGTTCAAGACTTTCGATCTCCGTCTTTAAGAGAGATGAGGATGACAGAGTTCTCAGCTGTGGGATTCCTGGGAGACGGTTCAAAGAAGGTTGTTTCTGGAACACAGTGATTGGGAGCTTGGACTTGTGCTTTGCTCGACATGCTTCCCAGGGGTCCATGATGGCTCCTTTATCCTCCTGATGTGAGAGGTGACCTTTGCTCTCCTTTGCCAGTCTGATTGCTTTCTTCAATATTTTATTTGAGATGAAAACTTTTCCTATGTGGTAAAAATCAGTGGCTTCTCTGTTTGGCTTCTAGGAGTTCAATGGCCCACTGACACTCAGGATGCGTCTAGGCCCTTCTTCCATTCTAGGGATGCATTGGTTGTCATGGTCATGGGCACTTAAAGGGGCCAAGCAAGGGACTGTCTCACTTGTCCACACCACTGCTGCTGCTCCTGGCCTCAGGGTGAGATTCATATCCCCTCCAATCTGTGGATGGTTACCATGAAGTTGCAGATTCTGATGCAGAGGATTTGGAGGAGACCTGAGACTCTATGTTCCTAAACTGATGATCTGAATGACAGGTCAGGGTGACATCAAAGACCAAGCTGAAGGCTAGCCTCTCCAGACTCCCACGGCCTTGCAGACCTACTTGGCCCTGCCTGTAATCATCCCTTGTACCTCCTCTTAGTAGCCTGGCCCAGAATTCTTGATCTAGAACACAGTCTGGCCTCTGACCCCTACATTTCTCCCAGCAACTGTATGGTCTTTCTCAAACTTCCAGAGCCATACCGGCTTCTAAAGTGAGATGTGAAATCATTCATCTTGATCATTTTGCTTAACTCTGTTCTCCCTTCGCCTACCAGGCTGGCTGGGTGGTCTTATCCAGCTTCCCCTACTCTAGTTTCTTTGATATTTTACGATTGCTTCTCAATTGTTTACCTCCTGGCAATGTGCTTGGACTATGCCTTCAGTACTCTGTTTCCAAAGAAGCCAGTAAGATATGCCCAAAATATTCTCACTGGGCCACTCCTGACCACCCCAAACCCCTGGAACCTGGGTATATACATGTCTGTTGAAATAAAGGACAAAGTGTACATGGAATACAGTGGTTCTCAACAGTCCTAATGCTGTGACCCTTTAATACAGTTTCCCATGCTGTAGTGTCCCCAACCATAGCATTTCTTTTGTTGCTACTTCAAAAGTATGGTTTTCCTACTGCTGTGAATCACTGTACATATCTGATATGTGACCCCTCTGAAAAGGGTCATTTGACTTCCCAGAGTTGAGAACACTGGATGTAATAGATGCTGAGCAATTTCTACCCTCCCTGGATGCAGGCACTCTTTATATTGAACAGGACTAAGAACAAATCAGCCCTTATTAAAGACCTACTGTGTGCCAGGCACTATACTAAAGACAGATTTCCTCATGCTTTTGTATCTTCACATGCAAGACCCAGCAACCTGCTTAGACGGTTTGTAATTCCTGGACGGTTCAACTAGCCCGTTAGTGAATACTCCTTGAAGGCTCGCTGTGAGCTCACACCTTCCCATTATAGAAAACCCTGACTGTGTCCTATCGGCTCTGGATCAAGTTCACATCCTACATTGAGGAACTTGGAAAAGACTCGTCAATTTGGGACAAAATCATAGATGCCCTGGGAGAAAAAATGTTGTAAAGTTCAGTTTAGCAATCTCTTCTAGGGCCTGAAGCCTCTTCTGTAATGGTGACAGATCACAGCGCTGTCTAACACACTACACAGCTTCTGGCCTGTCAGATGGTTCAGGAAATGGAGAGCCAGCCCCTGGCTCAGTCTACGACCTGGTCCACACACTTACTCTTAGCACAGAGAAGCTGGGTCTTCCGTTCTGCCCTCCCTCACTCATGAGGACAGCTCTGAACAGTCAAGCTTACTAGCTAAGTGTTCTGGGGCTTGGACCATTTGTAATTTTTACAGATAGACTAGGTCCCAATATCTTGGTCTTCAGGATTCTCACAGGTAAAACCTGGCTGTTGAGAAGAGGGCAATGTTTTCCTAGTCTTGTCTTTTCATTTTCAAAGTGTTTGACCATTAGAAGTTAAATGGGGTGAGTTTTGAGATAAAGTTGTGTTCAAGTCCAGATACAGCCACAGTGAACTTGATTGTTCTGCCTGTATCTCGACTTTCACCATCAGAGGCTGGCTTTTCAATTTCAAGTCGCTGCCTAACACCCATGTCATCCTCATGGGCGTCAGCCTGTACCCAGAGAATTGAGGGACCAAGAGTGACCCAGAGTGTTCCCTATGAGTCTTCTACATGTGTTCTCTTCATATCCCTCACCTACTACCCTGAGAACTCCTTTCAAGGAACTAAAAATGTCAGTGACGGAAGACAGTGTACACCATACACAGACATCAACCTAGAGCCCTGGGTCAAAGGAGATATGTTAGTTCTCTTTGAATCATTGTTCTGAACAAAACACCTGACAGGACAGTGCAAGGGGAAAACAATTCATTTTCCTTCATAGTTCAGAAGGCCTTTGAGGCTGAGAAAGCGTTGCTGGAACATGGCAGTCAGTTCATCTCATGGGCTGGGAGACAGAGCTGTCTACGGTGGCCTCCAAGCACAGAACATGCTGCCCACGTTAGGGAGTGTCTGTCCTCTGGTTCTGTCCACAACTTTTCTTGTACAAGTGCCCAGTAACAAACCTGGAAACTCTAAATCCAGTCAAGTTGTCAATGGAAGGGAATGATCCCAGAAGGTGTACTCAGATTTATAGTAATTAAAAGTCTAAGGCACAAAGAACCTTGGGAAATGTAATTTAACTTCCTCCAAAAGCTCGTGAACCCAGATATTTCCCCCCTGACAGAAGGCTATGTGAGGTCTCAGATCTAACCCCAAGTTTAGCAGGCAGTGGCAGTGGGTAATGTGTGTGTGTGTGTGTGTGTGTGTGTAGATTGGGGGCAGTAGGGTCAGTACACAGTGTCACTGCAGGTGTCTTAGTCTGTGAGTGTGACGGGAATGTGCCCTGTGCTGGGGGTGGCAGCAGAGCAGAGTCATCATGGGTTAGCACAGTTCGCTTCTGGTGTTGAGGAGCAGAGAGGAATCGGGGTGCCTGTGCCTGAGGAAGTAGCAGGAAGGATTCTGTGAGTCATACTTCTTTTCCTTCTGAGTCAGGGATCAACTGGCACGCAGAGCCTGGGTTGAAGGCGCCATGGGTACCTTTATCTCTTGTGGCTTTAAAAGGGGGCATTTTCATTTCTGCCCATCAACACTTGCAAAAATTCCTCAAAAAACACACCCTCTACTAAAGAACGCAGACCCAAGAAATGAATCTTCCAGAACATAAACATAAATAAACTCATTTCTGTCCAGCCATCAGCGTGTGTGTGTGTGTGTGTGTGTGTGTGTGTGTGTGTGTACAGGTGCACATAGAAGCCAGGAATCAACATCTGATGTCTTCCTTAATCACTTCCCACCTTTAATTTTGAGATTATTTGTGTATATATGTTACCATGCATGCTAGAGCACGTGAGTGTGGGTACACATATCTGTTGCACACACAGAGGCCAGAAGATGATGTCTTGGGACCTCTTCTATCACTTCCTACCTATTCCTTTGTGGTAGGACTTTCCCGATTTCTCGACTCACATGTTCTCAGTCAGGCTCGAAGGCAGCAAGTCCCAGCAATTCTCCTGAGTCCAGTGGAAGCACTGGGGTTGGAGTCAGAGGTGTGCATGAGATGCCTGGCTTGTTAAAGTGGGTGCTGGGAACTAAACTCAAGTCCACATGATTGTTCTGGAAGTACTCGTAACCATGAGGTATCTCTGCAGTTTCTACATGAAAGTTTTGAGACAGGGTTCCTCAATGGTCCTGAAGATCACTGGCTGGCTAGACTGGATGGCTAGACAGCACCCAGGTCCTCCTAGCTCTGCCTTCTCAGTAGTTGGATTACAAAACAGGCAAACAGACCGTCCTTTGATACAGGGGATTAGAACTTAGGTCCTCTGGGAGCTTGTTTCTGTCCCACACTGACTCCAGTAAGCTTCTCTCTGCACCCTTTGTCTTATCACAGAGGACCCAACAAGGTGCTCACCTGAGAGGTTAAGCTCATGGCCACCAGAGCACATGCCTGGAAGGGGTTCCACCTTTGCCCCTTGCCAGGTGTGTAATCACAGGTGAGTGTGTATGTCTCAGTTTCCAAATCATCCTGGCTAGTGGAGTGAGTGAGACATATAAAGCTAGCACATGTGTGACACCCAGGAGGGGTCAACAAGTGGCAAGTGCTTTCAACTAGTTCAGTAGTCACATCCTGTTAATACATCACTTAGCACAAACATTTTCATAAGACCCACTCGGCAGCTCCCTACTTTGATCAGGATTGCTGGAAGACTGTAATGAGAGGCCTGGGACCTGCTCTCCAGCTTCTGACTTAAGTGTGACGTTTCCAGGTACAGATGGTACTGAGGCCAAACACCACAGTTGGAGAACCCTGCCGCCTGATGTGTACAGCCTGCTAGATCTCAGACCTACAGTTCTTCCTCCACGGTCCAGACCCTATGGAATCCAGGTCCTCTCTTAGGCCAGACCGTCAGAAACCAGACTGGACAATGTTTTTCTCAGATATGCTCCCTTCCACCCCTTTCCTGTTCTCCCCCAGAATCTGTGCCTGAGGACTGGGTCAATGTGCTGGTGAGTTTTTGTCAACTTCACTCAAACTAGAGTCAGCCTGGAATACCTTAGAGAGGACTTGACTCCATCAGATTGGCCTGTGGGAATGTCTGTGGGAACATTTTCTTGATTAGCTCACTGTGGATGATGCCGCCCCTGGGGAGGTGGTCCTGGGTCATATATGAAAGCGGGTAGAGCGAGCCACAGCTAGGAAGCCAGTAAGCAGTAGTCCTCCATGACTTCTTCCCGCAGTGACTGTCTTGGCTGGGATGGGTAAGCCAAATAAACCTTTTCGTCCCCAAGATGCTTTTGGTCAAGCTATTCTATCACAGTTACAGAAACCAAATTACAGTAGTCAAACACCAAACTCCCAAATCTTTACTGCAGAGCCATCTTTCTCTATGCTCCTGGTGTACCTGAGACAGGGAGAAAGAATGGGGTAGGGGAGGTCAGAACCTGCTGCCCCAACTCCAGCACTTTCTGTAATACCCTGGAGAGTTATGCCGGGAAGTGTTAAATGAATGCCAACTGCCTTGAAAGGAAAAAAAAAAGCTCACCAAGAGGTTCAAGGAAGCAGCGTGGCCAACCTGAGGGTAGGGAAGTTGTGAGTGAACAACTTGAGCAATAAAAGTTTTGAAAAAAGGAAGACATTGAGCCATTAGAGAACAAATCTGGGGGAAATGGGGTCAATGGAGACTTGTTGGAGATGGATGTGCGTTGTGGAAGTTCCCAGAGGTGGGAACATTTAAACACAGCCCAGGGTGGTGAGGGCGGATAGGAACAACTCCACCAAACTTTGCAAACAAAACACGGGAGCTGGAGCTGGTGCCCTGCTTGTCTAACTGGTAAGAAGAGAAGCTAAGGGGTCTGGACACGGGTTTGGCAACTGCTGTGCTATAAGCACTTTCAAGTTGGGTACTAACTACCCAACTTAGTTAGCTAGACGGAGTAAAAGAGGGTCTGGGGAGATGGCTTGGTGGGTCAGTGTTTGCATAAGCACTGGGAGCTGGGTTCAGAGCCCAGCACCAAGTAATAAAGTCCGGCAGGGCCTCACATGTCTGTTCCTCCAGATCCGTGAACGTGAATAGTAGTATTCTGTTTAAACTCCACCTCCACAGTTACCTGGCAACAGCCATCAATGCTCCTCCCCACAGTTACCTGGCAACAGCCAGATAGGCCTGCCCACTATAAAAGGGACTGTTTGCCCCCTCCTTGCCCTCCCCCTTACTCTCTCACTCCCTTTCTCTCTTAATCTCTTACTCTCTTGCCTCTAGCTTCCCTCTGTCCCCTCACCCCTCCCCCTTCCCTTCTCCTTCTCTCCACATGGTCATGGCCGGCCTCTACTCTTCTACTCTTTCTCTCTTTCTCTCTTTATTCATTTATGTCTCTGTCTCTGTCTCTGTCTCTGTCTCTGTCTCTCTCTCTCTCTCTCTCTCTGCCTCTACTACCCTCCTGGCTCCCCTCCCCCTGCCCTGAATAAACTCTATGCATGCTATACTGGTGTGTGGCTGGTCCCTCAGGGGGAAGAGATGCCTCAGCATGGGCCCGCTGAGACATCCCTTCCATCAGTGAAGCTGAAAAATGAAGGATTGACTGGGTTTTCTGGCTGCCAACCCCACTCTAGGGTAAATGAGAAACTCTGTTTCAAAAGAATAAGGCAGAGACTGATAGAACAGAACATTCAGTGTCCCCCTCTGGCCTGCATGTGCACATACACGTGTGCACACACATGTGTGCGTATACTGTGGACATGTGCATCACATGAGAAGAAAAACTAAGTAAAGTAAGAGATGTAATCAAAACTATAGGGAAGTGGTCCACTTCCCACTTGGGAGAGGGACAGAAGCCTGCCAGGCTTGCAGACTGCAGGCGAGGCCACACCCCATTTCCCTGTTTGCTCAGTTTAGGCGGCACATTCACCAAAAGCTAGAGTTTTTCTTCCTCATTTTAAATGGAAAATCTTCACATTTCTGCCAGCTCAAGGAAGTGGTCCTTTTGCTCCTGACACTGTGAACGGGAAATGGAATTAGCTTCATTTCTCTGGTGAGCTGAAAGGGTTTTTTTTTCTTGTTTGTTTGTTTTCCTTTTTTCTTTCTTTCTTTCTTTCTTTCTTTGTTTTTTCTTTTTGTCAGTTCTTCCTGAAGCTTGCCAAGGACTTCCCTGTCACCTGCTGGCTTAGGAATTTTTTTCTTAGTGGAATCTGGGAGGTGCCAGGCAGAGAGGAAAGCAACAGTAACCTGCCAGGAAAAGGACCAAACAAGAGAGAAGTCCTGGTCCAATATAAACATCCTTGCCCAACAATGTTTAGGAGGCAGGTGATGGCTCTGGAGCTGGTAGAGAGACAGAGGTCATGTCACACCTGTTAGGATGCTGTGCCCTCGGGAGATCACCAGCTGCCTATCTCTGTCTCTCCTTTTCACAGGGGGACCTTCATCCTGCCTGTCTCATCCTAAGACACCCCTAGGGCAGGAAATGGCTCTGTAGATTCCAGAACACACATATGCCCCCAGCTAGTTTTGAGTCTTTAGATGTTTATTGGTGAACCTCAATCCTAGGTTGTATATGCTACAATTCAACACTTTAAATGTCACCTTTAAAACAAAACAAAACAAAACAAAGTCCAGTTTCACATGAACCTAAAAACACTTTGGTTTGAACTAAGTACTTCTAAGTTGCGAAAGATAGGATCAAAATGGCATGCTGTTTGCCTAGCCTCTGCCCTGCTGCTTGCATGCTGTCCTAATAAATCTGAGAGCATCTTTTGCCACCTGCACCTCAGGCGGAGCTAGAAGCTGTAAAATCGTCCCTACACTCAATTTCTCTCTCACCATTGCCCTGACCCGATTTGAGCCTTCTCTAGCTCTTCCTTGAACCAAGGCAGAGGCCTCTTTGCTGGCCCACACCAGCCCTGGCTACCCCTCCCCTTGACACCCAAATCTGGTCAAGTCTCTCTCCAGATCACAAGTAGCAAGATTACATCTAAACAGTTCTGCTTGCACTTAAAGGTTCTGCTTGCCTTGAGGGTTGTCTCATGCCTTCTCTCCCTGCCTAACACCCTTGAATCCAGGAATGCTGGGCTCTAGAGTTCCAGAAAACACAACACTAATGAGCCTCTCCGGCTGTTCCTGATCACCTCGCTTCCCCGGCAGTCACTTCCGGTTGGGACGCTCCATCCACACTGAAAATGTCCCACTGTCTTCTCATGACTACAATTCTGATCTCCTAAGGAGGCCTTGTCCTTTCGTCTGTTTCTTTTAGCCTGTTACAGTGTCTAAGTGGTAGGAGGTGTTGATCTTGCTCTAGTAAATGCATGCATTTAACACCCTTCCCCCTCCCTACTCGCTGAATCCCCGTGGAACAGCCTCCAGTAATCAACGGCTGAAGGTTGACGGCAGCCAACAGAGCGAAAGCAGATATAAAGTTGTCATCAGGCAGCTGAAAAGAATGTGCTTCCACATGCTGACTGTGGGTTCTTTGGGCGGCTTCTCAGACAGAATGGGAACATGCTGCCATGAGAACAGTATATCAGCCAGCCCTCTGGTGACAGAAGCGGACTGGGAGCGTTGGGAGTGGGAGGTCTGGAGGGGGAGAGGTGAGGAATGGGGGTGGGGTGGGGGGTGGGGGGATAGGGACTGGAAGGGAACACTGGCAGGAAACACATCTCATTCATCTCTCAGAATCAGGACAGAAAACACCCACAGGACTTCCAACTTCAAAGCACCTGACCAACTTCGGAGGGACCAAGCCTGTTGGCAGAAGCCCACAGCTCCTTCCTGGTTCCTCTGGCCACAGTGTTTGTGGGCAAACAGTATGAGCTGAACTTAAACTGTCTTTCTAGCTGTGGATACTCAAGCACCCAGCAGGTAGCCTACAGTAAACTCGGGCAAGAATGCAGCTGCAGAAGGGAAAACTGCCCAGGTTAGAAGCCTGTCCCTTAGTCAGGGACACACAGTGGTAGAGCTAAGGACTTATAGGTAGCCGGATGCCCTCGTAGGTGAAGAACAGGAAGCCGCAGGAAGCTGAAGAGAAGCCACCAAACCTTGCGGGGTCAGGAGGAGACACCAAGCATGAAATAGCTGGACAAGGGCTATCAGGGCACGCATAGACTCACGTCACAGGGAGAAGCAAAGACATCCCTAGAATCTGTCAAACATCTGAGGTGGGAAAACAGCTCACTTTTCCCCTTTGCACCCCAAAAATAAGAAAACTCAACAAGGGACTTTTTTCCTGATACTTCCACGGCAGATAAAGTTCACTCTGCACCTTCTCAAAACAGCACTCTCTAGAGAGAGCTGAGTCTGGAACTCCCCTTTCCAGGGCCTCATAAAGCAGTGATTTATTGACCTTCAGAGACTCCATTGTTATCATTTTCCTGGTGTAGGAACAACTGCAGGGTAGATAATGAAAAAGCCAGCTCACAGTCCTCGATGGACGCAGAGAATGCTTCTCTCACAGTCCAGGAGACCACAGGAAGCAAGAGGAGAGGCGTCTTAAGTCCTAGCAACCCAACATCTGAAAGCTCATAATTGTGTGACCATGTTCTCAAACAAAAAGCTAATCCATACACAGGTCTCCTAACTAAAGTGAGGCGGCAGTGTGGCACAGAGCACAAGCATAGCCACACCCTAGGGGGTTTCCTTGGAAGGTTCCCTGTAGGCTTTTCCAGAGCCTCCTTGTTTATAGTCTGCGTTACCGCCCCAATAAGGGCTGTGTTTGAGTTATCTCAGAACTGTAAAGGTTTAGTGCCTCATCTGTTTGGTGTGTTTCCTGAATTCAGGGCCTTGTGCTAATCTGTAAGGTCATAAACATTGGTGGTTTCTCGTTGGCAAGATTCCTTTATGTCTAAACCACACACACCATCCCCTTGACCTAGAAAGCTTTCTTCCTGACCCACCTCTTGGATCACGTCTTCTCTGAAGCTTGAGTTCCCCGTCCTTCAAAGAGTTGAGAAAACTCTTCCTCCCAGAGCACACCTTGTCTCTCCTCTTCTTCCTCCTCCACCTCCTCCTCCTCTTCCTCCTCCTCCACCTCCTTCTCCTCTTCCTCCTCTTCCTCCTCCTCCTCTCCTCTTCCTCCTTCTCCTCTTTCTCCTCCTCCTCTTCCTCCTCCTCCTCTTTCTCCTCCTCCTCCTCTTCCACCTCCTTCTCCTCCTCCCCCTCCTCCTCCCCCTCCTCCTCCTCCACTTCCTTCTCCTCTTCCTCCTCCTCCTCCTCTTCCTCCTTCTCCTCTTTTCCTCCTCCTCTTCCTCTTCCTCCTTCTCTTTCTCCTCCTCCTCTAC
>NW_021604698.1:5881591-5884989 GCF_004785775.1 Grammomys surdaster
TCCTCCCCCTCCTCCACCTCCTTCTCCTCCTCCCCCTCCTCCCCCTCCTCCTCCCCCTCCTCCTCCTCCACTTCCTTCTCCTCTTCCTCCTCCCCCTCTTCTTCCCCCTCCTCCTCCTCCACTTCCTTCTCCTCCTCCTTCTCCTCCTCCTTCTACTCCTCCTCCTCTGACTCCTCCGACTCCTCCTCCTCCAATGTGCTTTTCTTATCACAAACTTCTTTATGACCATTACAGCTTCTCCCATTGTCTTTGCCTTTAGACTATAACCTGGGCAGATCCAATGATGCATGTGCCCAGTTTCTTAATTGCATGTTTTACACTCTGTAAATGGCCATCGAGGGAATCAACTCCAAGGCCTTAGGTAACCTGGTGTGTGTAAGCATAGTTATCTCAGGGACACCTGTGCAACTGAATAAACAGCCAAACTACCAACACAAGAATTAAAGTTTTTAAGAGCATATTTTCATTAGCTCTGAAAACAAATTCAGTTGCAAATATGGGAGGACAGAGAATATAAGAGAATATAAGAGAATATGGGCTTCCACTGGTGAGGTTGGACACAAACAAAGCACCCGAGAGTACTCAGGAAATGGTCCATGCAGAAGTCTGTGTATGGTTCAAATGCATATAACTAATGCTCAGAGTGAGTGTTCACTGTTGTAGTGTCCTCTGAATAATTTGCATTTTAGTACCTCATATTCTCAGCTTACTGGGGAACAATAAACTTACCGGGTGGCGAAATGGCTTATCAGGCAAACACACCTACTACCGAGCTTGCTGAACGGAACTTTATCCTCAGACCCACAAGGTGGAAGGGTGGCTTAACCCTTTAATGTAGTTCCTCATGTTCTGGTGACCCCCACCCCCGAACCTGTAAAATTATTTTCATTGCCACTTGCTACTTCATAACTGTAATTTTGCTAATGTCATAAATTGTAATTTAAATATCTGATATGCAGGATATCTGACGTACGACCCCTGTGAAGGGGTCATTTGACCTCCAAGGAGGTGACACCCCACAGGCAAGAACTGCAGTGAGTCTGCCCTCTAGCCCACACCTCACAACATTTATATATACATACATATATATAGTATTAATTTTATAAATATATATTAATATTTATAATATTATAATTAATATATTTATATATAGTATTGACTATATATATAAATATATATTTCTTGTTACAAATACAAAATGTATATGATTAAAATGTCTTAAAGAAAAGCAGAAGGGAAGTAGAAGGTAGAGGCAGATGATCTGAGATACCAGCTTAAGCCACGTACAGTCAGTCACTGCACACAGCTCAATCAACTGCTGATCAAAGATACGACTTGAAATCTGTAACTATGCTGAACGTGCAGCAACTGTTTTGGGTTACTGTTCACTAACTAAGATAGCATAATAAGCCCTACAGAGCGTGCACATTTGTTGTCCTGAGAGGAGAAAAGCGTAAGAGGAGACTGGGGGTGTAGCTCAGTAGTGAGAGGCTGGTCTTCACGGACGAGCTCCCGGTCCCTTACCCAGCACAGTCAAGAACACACCCAGCACATACATGCACACAGACATACATACAGAGTAGGCAAGCTGCCAGCTGGCTCCAAACGCTATGTTAGTCTTATTAGAATCAAATGTGTGTACTTTTTTTCCCTTTTGCTGTGTGGTCAGGCAGGTTTTTCCGAGGTACCTAGCTATTGACTAGTAAGACCCAGTTTTTTAGTTTAAAAGAAGGTAGCTCCCTGTCCCACCTGTTGAACACTTCATTAAGCAAGCAACATTTGAAGTGCTTCAAATGATCGACAGGGTTCGATCCTCGCGCCTTGTCCTCTCTCAGCCACTCTAAGAGCCCCGTTCTTCCAGGAATGAAGTAGAACGCGTCTCTATACTGCTCTGCTCCAATCTCGAACACATTTGCACTACTTCTGTCCTGGTGTCAGGTAAGCTGCCTTTCTCTTCTCTCCTTACCCCAAACACAGACAGGTCTCCGGGGCAGTGAGTGACATTCACGGAAGCCTAAGACTGTTTGAACAGGAGAAGGGGAAATTTAAAACTGCTGAGCCAAAGAAACCTCACTGACATTTCCCCTTTCCTCAGAGGAACCCCCGAGCGCGCCTGCTGTTTAGCAGGCTTCCCTAGACTGAAGAACAGCTCAGCGCACAGAACAGAAGGGAACGTTTGGCTTCGTGCTTCGGATGGCTGCCACACTGAATACCGGTGGTAAAGAAATCACTCCCAGGAGGTGCAGTGAGATCCGCTCAGTTGCCAGCAGACCAGCAACTGGGACCCAAGCTCTTTAGCAAGCACTAGAGGCTCCTACCAGAAGCGGAGGACGGACCCTGACGCGGGGTTCAGGGGTCTGGGGCCTCTTCCTGCGTGGACATTTGGCTCTAGGAAGGAATTCTCCACACTGACTTTTTGCCTCCTACTCTAGGCTGCTGATGGTGCCTGAAAGAGCAGCCAGAAAGGGCCCTGGTCCCTAAGCACTATGCATTCCAGTCACATCTTCTGTCCATCACCGCTGGGCCCAGGCCCATCCCAGGTGGAGGCAAAGATTGCAAGGCTTGTTCTTGGCATCAATAATAGCTCGAGGCGCATCACTACCCCAAGTTTCTGCCATTGCAAAGACATATTTCATCCTAACATGGTCAAAGGTTTCTAAGCACAAGCAATCCCTGCCCGTCCACGAGCTGTTTGTGGGGAGGAGGGAGGAAAAAAGGAACACGTGAAAAGGAAAGGATTTGTCAGCTCGGCCGAAGAAACTTCCAAATACTACTTCTCTGCACATCCAGCACATTTCTCCTACTTCTCTCCACCTTCGCAGTGGGGAAGATGGAGAGAAAACTAAGATAAGGGAAGGTGTGAAGACCAACTCAGGGACCCTGCGCTCCCAGGGACCCACGCGGATTGAAATCGCAGCCCCAGGGTAGCAGATTTTAGTAAGGGATCACTAACAGGGTCTGCGCATAAAATCTCGCTGAGCATCACATAGATCCGCATTAGCTACAGATGGAAAAAACCTAATAGGTGCACCCGGAGAACTAAGGTAGCAACCAGAGCTCCGTGCTCCACAGATCCCGTGTCCCGGGGTCCCGGTTCTGCAAACCTCAGCCTTCCAAACCCCAGCACCCTCCCAGTCGCCGTCCCTTAGCTCCACACACCAGCTGGGGTCTCCATTCCCCGAACCCCCGAGTTCCAGCTGGTGCTTATGCCGGGGACCTCGACCCTGGTGGACGGCGGGCGATGGCGGTGCGGGTCCTTACCTGCAGCGGGACGAGCAGCACGCAGAGGGCCAGCAGCAGCGCGGGCAGCTGGCGGCGCCGCCGGGCGCGCGGGGCCATGGCGCGGTGCGGGCGGGCTGGGCGCGCGGCCTCTGTGGACCCGCGGTCGCCGCCGCCCT
>NW_021604698.1:5885389-5896953 GCF_004785775.1 Grammomys surdaster
CCCCCCCCCCCCCCGTCACACTCATCAAGCTTTCCAGGTAGACACTTGCCACCATGCTTGACGAAGCCCTTTGCCTGAACCACTAGGTCATCTAATATAGGACTAGCTTAAAGTCAGGAATGAGCGATCCTGTCGTATTAGTGGCTTCTCATTACTGGCTTCTGGGTTTGTCTTTTTCCAAATTTCAGGTCAGTGTTGGTTACACAGTGATATAGCCTTGCCTCTGTGCAGTAACAGTGAGAGGAAGATCCTTGTCTCCAGTCAACAGAAACAGTGCTTTCAATTCCTTGAGAGCCAGAACCGTCTCTACCAGCTCTCTGCCCGCCATCTCGATGATTTTCTGTCTGCTTCTGGGAAACTGGACTTTTCTAACAAGGAAGACTGGATTTGTCTATTATTCCTTTCAATTCTGTCAGTTTTTCACATTCTTGAAACTTCCTAGAGACATAGCAGTTTAGAATTATGTCGTCTTGGTAAATTGACCTTTTATCATTTTGACATGCCCTTCTTGATCCAAGATAAAATTTCATATTCTGGTCTACTTTACATTTATGTGTCGCCAGGTCATTTTTCTTATGAACGCTATTTAAGTAACATATCTGATCTTTCACGTGTAAGCCTGTTTACAGTGACAGCATACAATTTGGACCGTTTCTGCCTCCCTATTGTAGCACGCACGTTTAGTGATCATCGTATAAGGAGGAATGAAGTCTTCTACCTTTCTGATTTTTTCTATTTGCTGCATCCTTATTCCATTCTTATTCTTGACTTCTTCTGTGCTGCTTTAAAACAATTTTGAAGACAGTACTTTATGTTATGCATAGCGATACAAATTTTGTGTTAAATAATACTGCAATAAAATTTCTTTGATTTAAAATGATATCATTTTAAAACAGAGGAGAAGAATGGGAAAACTTTCAGGTTAAAAAAACCATTTCCAAAAAGAAAACAAAACGATTTCCAAAAGGTTGGAAAACAGTCCTTTGGGTTACTTTTAAAGATCCCATTTTTGTCCCCCCCCCACACACACACCATGATTAGCCTGTTTCATACATATTCTTGCTTATGTGTGTGTGTCTGTGTGTGTGTGTGTCTGTGTGCGCGCGCGCATGTTGTGTTCACGTGCATGTCAGAGGCCTGAGGTCAACGTTGACTGTCTTAATTACTTCTCCATCTTGATACAAAATCTTTCACCAAACCTAGACCTCACCAATTCTACTAGTCTGGCTGGCCAGGGAACCCCAGAGATCCTTCTACGTCCTCAAAATACTTGCTTGACTTTTAAATTCTCTGCTGTACAGACTGATTGGTTCATTGCCTAGTTGCTCTTATGTTTTCTGGAAACTAATCTGTGTGTGTTGCCTTAAAAACTTAAAAATCGTTTGGAGAACCAAGTCCATGCCTAAGAATTTAGCATATCAACACACACAGAGGGACTGCACAAAACTGCTTATTTCAGCATTCTGATGAAACCACACAAAGAAAGAAAATGTGAATTTCAGTAGAGAAAGGTTTGGCAATACGATGTCTTCCATGGTTTGTAATATTTAAAAACCTTACGTGTTTGCTGAAAAGATGTTCACATCATAAATAAGAGAAGCAACTTACGGCTCAGGTTCACATGTTTTCAGACAACCACACAAACCGGGTTTTATGTGCAGCAGTGAAGAACGTCTCGTCTCTAAGAGGTCAACAGCTGCGAGTGCTGAAGCACAAGGTCAGTTTGATCTCGCCGCAGCCTGGAGAGGAGCTCTCCGGCTTCCACAGAGGCACAGAGAGGCTCAGAACCTGTCTACAGTCTCTGGGTAACAAACGGCAGAATTGTCTCATTAGGAAGTGAATTTTTAATATCAGCCGAGTTGCACAGTAGGGGAAAGAGAAAGTCATAACTTTATTTTTGGCATTTTAAAAAGTGTAGATGGTCCTTGACGAATGACATGGTTACATGAAGATGAACCCACAGGTTGAAATAATCCAGGCCAGATGCCATAGGTCAGAGCACAGGACTCTGCAGGTTGCTGGCTGTGTTCCATCTTGCTCCCAGCTGAGTGGGAGACAGAGTTCCGCTACTGCCTAGCACGGCAAGAGGAGAAAACATGTGCATGCTGGGGAGTTGGATGAGAATCCAGCATTCTCAGAGTGCTTTTGGTGGATGCTATTATTCTCGAGCCATGGCAGAGCTGGAAAGTGGAGTTTAGCCGTTTAGCCGGGTGGTGGCGCACGCCTTTAATCCCAGCACTTGGGAGGCAGAGGCAGGCGGATTTCTGAGTTCGAGAGTTCGAGGCTAGCCTGGTCTACAGAGTGAGTTCCAGGACAGCCAGAGCTACACAGAGAAACCCTGTCTCGAAAAACCAAACCAAACCAAAAAAAAAACAAACAAACAAAAAACAAAACAAAAAACAAAAAACAAAAAAAACCAAAAAACCCTGTCTCAAAAAAAATCAAAAAACAAAAAAACAAAAAAAAACAAAAAAAAAAAAAAAAAAAAAAAAGGAAAAGTGGAATTTATTCTCCTGACTATTCTAAGTCAGGAACCAACTGAATTTTCATGAAGTTCTTTTATAATTTTTAAAAACATTTTAAAATCTTATTTATAGGTATAGGTATATGCTTGCTAAGTTTTTTATGTAGCACATGTGTGCAAGCGTTAATATAGTCCACAAGATGGGACCAGAGATAGATCCCTGGGAGATAGGTGGTTGTTAGCTTCCTAATGTGGCTGCTAAGAACTCATCCAGGCTCCTCTGCAAGACCAGTAAGCCCTCTGAACTGCTGAGCCATTTCTTTAGCCCTTGTAATTTGTGTTTTTAGACACAATCTCATAGTGTAGTCCTGGCCAGCTCTGAATTCAATGTGTAAAGCAGGCAGACTTCTAAATTGCAGGGATCTGATTGCCTCTGCCTTTTGAGTACGAGGATTAAAGATATACATCACACCTCTTAAGCTCCTGTTTCCTGTTCCTGCACTTATGTGCTTAAACACAAGAAAAGAAGACAAAGGACAGACACCTGTTCCTCCCCTACCCTAACACCAAGAGTTCAAGGAACTGTACTTGATCACAAGACTCGGGGTTTCCACGTTATTACGGCCCAAGACCTAGAGAGAGCTGAGGTTTGAAGGATTGACTCATCATTTGGTTAGAGTAAATATCTCTCATTAGACGTGAGGTCAGAGATGGGGGTAACAAGGGGAGACTCCTGCTGCCATCTCTCCTCTTCCCACAATGGTCAAGGCCTGCCTGTACGCAAATGTATACCCCAGATATAAAAGAGAAAGGCACTTTAAAAAAAAGAAAGTGTTTTTAAATAGAAAGTTACAAAAAAAGGTAGCCCTCAACCCTTATGTGCTCCTTTCTTCCCACCGTTAACCCATTTCTGAGGTGCACTGGGAGGTGACGATCCCTTCCGCTTGAGAATGATGAGTTGGGGCTTTGGCGTTCCTTCAGAGAGGGTCCTCTTGGAGTGAGCACTCTCACATCCAATGTGAAGACAGCAATGGGAGAAGACAGGAAAAGCGCTCCCTCCCAGCCTCCTCGGTGCTCTCTTACACCGCCTCTCCTTCTCTCCTATTTTACTCCTAAGGAAAGAAAAGATATGTGCCACCATGTCTGACTCCCCCTATCCCCTTAGACAGGGTCTTAGCTGTAGTGAAAGGGGGCATCAACACACCCCTGCCATTGACAACCAAATGCTGGGGTTGAAGACGTGACCCACCCACTACACATGGCTGCTTTTGCATTTTTAAACGACAATAAGGTAGACTTGGTTAGTAGATGTTACAGCACTAAGAGAGTATTGGGGGCGTCACAAGGATGGGTAAAGTTCTACTGAGTTGTCTAGCCTGTGCTATCGTGGATGTGGGGATGGGCTTTCTGGAAAGAGCAGTGGTTGAGAGAGCTGGAAGAGACTGATTCTGCGAAAAGGAACTGACTTGTGAGAGAAGGTACTTTTCACCGTGGCACTTCAGAAATACCAAGGCCGCTCCTGGCACGTCTCCAGCGTTGCCCTCTTCTATTTTCAAATAAGATTAAGAGACTTAAGACTTCTGCTTGGAAAGCCCCAGAGGTGAGTGTGCTGGCTCTGGAAGCATGTTTGAAAAGTGGAAAGCCCACATTAGCACATTGCATCTTCTAAACTGGTTTTAACAATCAAATTGCTTTTAAAGAATTTATTTGCATCTTCACAAACTGTCCCCCTCAAATATTTTATACACATTAATGTACATTAACATATCATTTTTAATAAATTCCATTAAAATCACTGTGAGACAACTCGCCTTTTTTTCCACTTTGAGGTAGGGTCTCATTGTGTAGCTCTGGCTTGGATGGAATTTTCGGAAGACCAGGCTGGCCTCAAACTCACAGAGATGTTCCTGATTCTCCCCTTCTGAGTGCTGGGACTATCATACCTGGCACAGCTTTCTTGAACATAGTATTGTTATGAGAAACACGGACCTAATTATTTCTAATACTTTCCTAAATACTCCAAATAATACACAAAATACTGGCAAGGGCAGTGGCTCATCACTTACAGAAACTACTTAAATGCTATACCTGATTTAAAAGACCGAGTTAAAGGCTGGAGAGATGACACAGAGAATAAGAAACACTGCTCTCTCAGAGGACTCAGAGTCTAGTTTCTAACACCTATGTCAGGCGGCTCATAACCATCTGTAACTCCAGATCCAGGGTGTCCAAGCCTCTCTTCTGGCTTCCATGGTCACCTGGAATTAAAAACCATCCTCACATCTGTACATATAAGTAAGAAGTTTAAGACTTAAGTTCATAAGTATACAAATAATTAAATTTTGGTGATATGGAAATCATGGTATAATATATTTTAATCGAACACTTCTTTAAATTGAAGTTAAATATTTCCAATTTTAAAAATGTAATGTGCCCCAGTCAACCAAGGATTTTCTCATTGGGAATGAGGAGAAGAAACCAGAGTGGCGGGTGCAGACGACAAATCACAGGTTTCTAAGGACAGTGTGCACAGCACCCTGGAAAGCCCCACATGTGCAACACCTCTGGCGTTTAGAACCAGAGAGGTAAGTAAGAACTCACGGATCATCTTTGGATTTGTGGCTGGCTTGCAGCTATTAAATTACATTTGAGACAGGCTACAGCTTTTGGGATAGCCCCTGTTCCAGTTGTTCGAGACCCACATGAAGACCAAGCTACACATCTGCTACACATGAGCAGAGAGACCTAGGTCTGGTCTGTGTATATTTTTTTGGTTGGTGGTTCATTCTCTGAGAGCCCCAAGGGTCCAGGTTAGTTGACTCTGTTGGTTCTTTATAGGTAGCAAAATACATTGTCACATTCTGTGGATTTTCTTTTCAATCTTTCAGTAGTGTTTTTTTGAGGATAACTTTTCCAACTTATCCAATTTTCCAAAACTTCATCTTGTAATCAGTTTTCGGGTATGGTGGTTTGAATGAAAATGGCCTTAATATTCTCATAGGAAATGGCACCATTAGAAGGTGTGGCCTTGCTGGAGTAGGTGTGTCCTTGCTGGAGTAGGTGTGTCCTTGCTGGAGTGGGTGTGGCCTTGCTGGAGTAGGTGTGGCCTTGTTGGAGGAAGTGTGTCTCTGGGGATGGACTTTGATGTTTCAGATGCTCAAGCCAGGCCAAATGTCACTCTTTCTACTGCCTGCTAGTGCAGATGTAGAACTCTCGGCTATTTCTCCAGCACCAGATCTGCCTGTGCTTCCTACCACGAAGGGAATGGATTAAACCTCTGAAGCTGTAAGCCAGCCCCTTTTACATGTTTTCCTTTATAAGAGTTGCTGTGGTCATGGTGTCTCTTCACAGCAATAGAACCCTAAGACAAGAATTGGTACTAGGAGAGGTCAGGCTATGATATTCCTGGCCATATTTTTACCTGGAAGAATATGGAACACGTTAGAACTTTAGACTAGAAAAGTGATTGGACACTTTGAGCAGGGCTTAATGGGCCATACTAGTAGGGATCATTTAAGACAGAGGTATGGTGCAGAGGGTGATTTAAACTGTAGGGATGCAGATTAAGAGGTTTCAGAGGAGAAGAATATTAGTATGTGGTGTAGAGATTGTTCTTATTGTTCTTGTGATATTTTGGTGAAGAATGTGGCTAGTTTTTGCCCTTGTCCAAAAAAAAAAAAAAAAAAAAAAAAAACTGCCCGAGTGAAGGTAAATTGGAGAGTTTGAGATTAACAACTTTGGCAGAGAGTTTTCAGACAGCCTCGTACTGACTGTGTCACTTGGTCATGAGTGGCCACACTTACGGAGATCTATAATGAAAAGGAGCAAGTTGAACAAGGGAAAATGCGAGGTGTACAGTTTGAGGAAAAAGGGGGCACCAGGAAGTGTAAACAGATAGAAGAAAAGCCTGATGCTCAACCAGATAAAGGGAGAGACGACCTCAGAGCAAGACTCCACACAGCTAAGTGTCCAATTTGTGAAACAGAAGTGCAGAAAAGTGAACTTAAACTAAAGAAAAGCTTAGGGCTGAGTGTGATGGTGCAGACCTTTCATCCCAGCACTCAGGAGGCAGAGGCTGGCAGGTTCCTTAAGTTTGTGTCCATCCTGGTCTACAAAGAGAGTTCCAGGACAGATTAGCTGATATACTGAAGATGTAATTGGACAAGGGGACCACGTAACAGCCCCAGCAAGCAGCAGCACCTGGCACCTTTGGCCACATGATTCTGGCTTTTTTTTTATTGGATATTTTACTTATTTATATTTCAGATGTCATCACCTTTCCCCATTTCCCCTCCCTAGAACCCCCTATCCCATCCCCCTTCTCCTTTTTGCTTTTATACCATTTTGATTACATGCATGTATTAAGGTCAGTCCTAGGTTGAGGGTCTAGCAGTACAATAGATGCAAATAGTCAAGGAACAAGCAAGACAATAAACACAAATAGTCAAAGAACAAGCAAGGCATTAAACACAATTCCATGAACACTCCCGTGATCAGTTTCTAAGGGCTTACCAGGATGACCAAAATATCTGAGCCTACTTCCCTGTCCCAGCCCAAAGTCATTTTCATGTCTGAAGCCTACTTCCTTGTTCTAGCCTAAGCTTTAGATTCCTGTCTGAAATTACTTCTTTGTTCTAGCCTAAGATTTAGATTCTTACCTGAAATTACTTCTTTGTTCTAGCCTAATGTCAGATTCCTGCCTGAAGCCTACTTCCTTGTCCTTGGCCAATGTCAGATTCTTGCCAAGCAGCCCCAAAGGCTCATTGCCTCTCCCCCCTTTTTATTTCATTAACAAGACTGAGCCTATCTTGGGTCGTTCTGACAAGAATGCATTCCTTACCCATCATAGAATATGCATTACCCAAAGCAATGCACTTCTGTCTTAGGTTGGTAAGGCTCTGTGCAGAATTTTACCTGCCCTTGGCTTGCCAGCCTGTTAGTTTAATGACTCTGTCTTGGGGTCCATTTTCAGGTTCAATCCATGTACTTTGGCTACCAACATGTTGATGTTGTTAAAGACAAGCTTTAACACGATGGGCAGGAATAGAAGTATTCCCAGGACAAAAATGGCTAGCATGATCAAGCTATAGGTGCTATTCCTGAAGCTTGACCAAAACAGAAATACTGGCCTCAGGTCATGAGTAATTTTATCTGCAGTATCTACTGCATCAATGCTCAGCAGAGTGACGTTCTTGAAATTCATAAGCCCACTATGTAACGTTAAAACATACAGAGAGGTTTTAGAATTATGCCAAATACACTGCAAGTGTCTTTAAACTTCTTCCTAATTGTAATGACTACCACTGTAAATTTTAGAGCTAACATGAATCTAATGGTATTTGGCATGAAACTAGAGATGGCTCCTTATTTACCCTTAAATTCTGAACCTCTTTTCAATAATTTGAATAGGATAAAGAGCATCAATCCATTCTCCCAAATGCCTATCTAAATCCTTTTGTATATTCAACACATTAGCAACATTTTTTGCTAAATGATTAGCAGCCTTATTTATAATAGCCAGAAGCTGGAAAGAACCCAGATGTCCTTCAACAGAGAAATGGATACAGAAAATGTGATACATTTACACAATGGAATACTACTCAGCTATCAAAAATAATGACTTCATGAAATTCTTAGGCAAATGGATGGAATTAGAAAATATCATCCTGAGTGAGGTAACACAATCACAAAAGAACATACATGGTATGCACTCATTGATAAGTGGATATTAGCCCAAAATCTCACAATACCCAAGACATAACTCACAGATCACATGAAGCTCAAGGAAAAGAAAGCCAAAGTGTGAGTGCTTCAGTCCTTCTTAGAAGGAGTAACAAAATACTCACAGGAGCAAATATGAGACAATGTGTGGAGCAGAAACTGGAGGAGGGACTATTCAAAGACAGCGCCACCTGGAGAGCCCTCCTAGATACAATCACCATATACAAACACTATTGTAAATGTCTGGAAGTACACGCTGACAGGAGCCTGATATACCTGTCTCCTGAGAGCTACTGCCAGAGCCTGACATATACAGAGGAAGACGCACATAGCTAACCATCAAACTGATCACTGGGTTCCCAGTCGAGGAGTTAGAGAGAAGACTGAAGGAGTTGAAGGGGCTTGCAGCACCACTGGAAGAGCAACAATACCAACCACCCAGAGCTCCCAGGATCTAAACAGCTAGCCTGGGAACACACATGGAGGGACCCATGTCTCCAGCTGTATAGGTAGAGGATGATGGACTTGTTGGGCATTAGTGGGAGAGGAGGGCCTTGGTCCCTTGAAGGCTGGATGCTCCAGAAAGGGGGAATTCGAGGGTGGGGAGGTGGGAGTGGGTGGATGGGTAGGAGCACACCCTCATAGAAATAGGAGGAGGGAGGATGAGTTAAGGAGTTTCTGGGGTTGGGGAATGGGGAAAGGGGATAACATCTGAAATGTAGATATATAAAGTATCCAATAATAATAATAATAATAATAATAATAATAAACCAAACAAAAACCAGATAATGGAACTAGCTATCAATTGCAGTCGAACATTTGAGACTTTTTAGCAGCAATTTAACATTACCCATATTACAAGGATTCCTTATAATTATCAAGGACAAGAGACTGTGGAAGGGGCCCATGGTTCTGGCTTTAGAGTCAAGGATATAAGAAAGGGGTTGTGGAATCACCCACCATGACTAAGGGAAGAGGCTGAGGCCAGGTGTGTGTCAGGGATGTTCCGGCAGAGAGGTCTAGAGAGGCCATTGTGTAAAGCTGTAAAGGTGAAGCCTGGATCGCCTTGGAGACCCCAAGATGTTGGAGATGCCAGAGTCCTGGGATACTTGCCAAGGAAAGCTGCTAACAGGGAATGGAAACAGCCCAAGAGAAAAAAGTATATTGCAGTCAACAAAGGTGAAAGGAGGTAGAGATTTAAAGAGTGCTTTGACATCAGGCATGGAGATGCAGAGTCTAAGTTTGCCCAGCTGGTTTTTGGTCTTGCTCGGTCCAGTATTTCCACATTATGCTCACTCTCCTCTCTTTTGGAATGAAGCCGTTGTATGTTGGAAATATGTGATCTGCTTTTTAATTTTGATTTTACAGGGGCTTACAGTTAAGAGATCACATGGGTCTTAGACAAGACTTTGACCTTTGGAATTTTAAACAATGCTGATACTGTGATAAACTATGGGGACTTTTGAAGTAAGACTAAATGCATTATGATGTGGTTACAAGTCTATGGGAGCCAGGGAGTAGACTGTAGTGGTTTGAATGAAAATGACCCCTATGGGTCCCTGGGGAGTGGTACTTTTAGGAGCTGTGGCCTTGTTGGAGGAGGTGTGGCCTTGTTGGAAGAAGTGTGTCACTGGGGGTGGGCTTTGAGGTTTCAGAAGCTCAAGCCAGGTCCCATGTCACTCTTTCCTCCCGCTGCCTGCCAATCCAGATATAGAACCCTTGGTTACTTCTCCAGTACCATGTCTGCCTGCATTCTTCCTGCTGTGAAGATAATGAACTA
This sequence comes from Grammomys surdaster, assembly GCF_004785775.1. NCBI lineage: Eukaryota > Metazoa > Chordata > Mammalia > Rodentia > Muridae > Grammomys > Grammomys surdaster. The sequence continues at coordinate 5,895,355 of NW_021604698.1, forward strand.
AAAACATCTGAACTCGTAAGCCAGTCCCAATTCAATGTTTTCCTTTATGAAAGTTGCTGTAATCATAGTGTCTCTTCACGGCAACAGAAACCCTAGCTAAGACGTTGGATTGTATTAGAAAGTTTTAGACCTATTCAAGATATTCACCCTTAGAAGCTTTACTGTGTTCCTTTAAAAATCTATGTCTGTAACCCATCAAAGTTTGTTTTCCCTCCCCTGGGTATCACTTGATATAATAGCAATTGAAAGAAACAACCTTTTGGGACCACTTGGCTCTGTTAGTCAGAAGTGTCCACTTATACGTAGGTCTATTTCTGGATTCTTTTTACAACTGTGTAAGTAACTCTACCATTTGACATCAGTATTGATTTAACTTTGTTTTTAAAGATTGTTTTCATTCGCTGGGCGGTGGTGGCGCACGCCTTTAATCCCAGCACTTGGGAGGCAGAGGCAGGCGGATTTCTGAGTTCGAAGTCAGTCTGGTCTACAGAGTGAGTTCCAGGACAGCCAGGGCTACACAGAGAAACCCTGTCTCCAAAATCCAAAAAAAAAAAAAAGATTGTTTTCATTCTTCTTGCTCATTTGAATTTCCAAATGTATTCTGTGAGTTTCTGAAAGAACAGTTGGGGCTTTGTTTGGGAGTTGATTTTAGTATCTGGATCATAAATAGATCAATGGAGTCTTCTAATATACAGAAATAATTCTACCAATTTATGCCCTGAACGTCTGTCTGTATTTTGAGATTTTCTGTGGGGAGGTTTGTTCATTTTCAGTAGATCCTTCTACATTTTAAAGTATTCTGGGCACGGTGACACTGATTGGGAGGCTAACCTTGGAGGACTGTAAATTCCAGGACATGCTTGGCTATGTAGTGAGACAAAATAAAAAGTAATATTGATATTATGTTATTGGTTTATTGGTGTTATAGAGAAATACAAGTGGTGTTTCAGTATTGACTGACTTTTTAACCTAGTGAAGTTTGTTTAGATTTATCACTTTGACATTAGTTCCACATATCTGAGATGTTTATAAATTTTGTTTGGTTTGGTTTTTGGCTTTTTGGGACAGAGTTTCTCTGTGTGGCCTTGCCTGTCCTTGGACTCACTCCATAGAGTAGTCTGACCTCAAACACAAGAGATCTGACTGCTTCTGCCTCCTCTGCCAAGCTCTGGGACTAAAGGCGTGCACCATGACTGCCAAGCTTTGTTTTGAAATATTTATTTATTTATTTTTAAAGATGTATTTATGTGTGTAAGTACACTGCCACTCTCCTCACACACACCAGAAGAGGGCGTCAGATTCCAGTACAGATGGTTGTGTGCCGCCATGTAGTTGCTGGGAACTGAACTCAAGACCTCTGAAAGAGCAGTCAGTGCTCTTAACTGCTGAGCCATCTCTCCAGCCCTGTTTAGAGATTCTTAATGCAAACAATTGTGCTGTGTGAATGATGATGATTGGACCAGCCAAGATCTCAAGATCTTGGGCATAATGCTGAATAAGAGTAGAGCAAAAGCTAGGTGTGTTGGCGCATGCCTTTAATGTCAGCACTTGGGAGGCAGAGAGGCAGAGAGGCAGAGAGGCAGAGAGGCAGAGAGGCAG